>NC_057718.1:85509197-85519300 GCF_004010195.1 Chiloscyllium plagiosum
CCACAGATTTTCCACGTGCCATACTGTTAGATCAAATGGTTGGAATTCTCAAATGATACCTTGATAATCATATGGCCCAAAGAACTAGTCATTAATTTCCTCTTCCTGCTTCAAATTACAGTACTAATGTTTAATGCTTTGGTGTATGATATTCTTCATGTCTGCCTAAGCATGACAATATTCCTGTTCCCTGCAGCTGACATCATGTATATGTTATTTATTTTAATTAAGTTAAAAACAGTATTTCTTGTTAACTGTATTTCTCACCAATCTGCAATAACTATTGCAGAAAGTGTTTTATAATATTGTCCTTTGTCCTTCCCTTTGTTATCTTTTCCAAAAATGTCTATTAAAGGGTGTGGCTTGTGTTCAGACTTAACTCTGAAATTCTTATCCGATCAAACACAAAAGATGACTTCTGCCTTTCCACTGAGCAGAAAAGAACAACAAACCTTACTTCCCAACAAACACAGTACAGTCCAATAAATATTTTTATACAATATGTTGTACTATTAAACAGATGCTTCTCCCTATCCTAATGTAAAATATATTTTAATGTTCCCCATTAACTAAGTACCTTTCATGACACGAGAATTGGTGGAGAAAATGGGAAATAATCTTTCAAAAATAGAGGCTAATTTCTTAAACAATGCCTGAAGGATTTAGGTTAGAACAGGGGAATGGGTTCAGACACTTCTTTTTTCTCCTGAGGGCTCCTTGTGAAGACAACTTTTGGATTTTCAATGGCTACTGCTATCATTCTCAGTAACTCACTTATTAGATGATTCAGTTACATTGTAATGCTACTTTCCCTCTTGTGGTGCTGTGGTAGCGTCCCTGCCCCTGGACCAGAGAGGACTTAGTTCAAGTCACACCTGCTCCAAGGGTGTGGAATAATAACTCTGAACAGGTTGATTAGAAATATAGATTAAAACAATGTCACACCACTTTCTGTATTTGTCTTGGTATATGCGGCATTTGGACTCACACAGAAGCAGGATTAAAGGAATACATCAAGATTGTGAGCAACAATCAGCCCTCCATGAAATTTAAAGCCACAACACAGACAGAAAGCATTATTTTCCTAGACACCATTTGCATAAAATAACAGGTACAAGTTTGCAACAGAAGCTTATTTTCTAAATAACTGACATAATTCAACACACCTTCTCGAATGGTAAGGTCACAGCCAATGCCATTCTGTATTCATAAATCTGAAATATTTACGCCAAGCAGTACCCTTCCTTTTCCTGCATCTCAGATCTTAATCTCAGATGTAAATTTAATAGCTGACACAGTTTTCATTCATTACAACAACATCCACTCCACTTTTCTAATATACCAGCTCCTGAACATATGCATTAAGTTAGAGATTCCCCGTTCATTTGTATGTAATTTGTTATTTCAGTGATTTCAAGTTTTCCCAGCTACTAGTTAGGTGAATGTTCCTTTGTTGACAAATTTGAAACTGTTCTTTCTTGTTTGAGGCCTTTGTCTCTCTCCTTGACCCCCTTGCAGCCTTCCCCTCTCCCACTTGCTGTCTCTCTCTCTCTCTCTCTATCCTGCATTCTTTGTTGCCTTCCTTTCACTCTCATTTGCAGTTTCTTTCTCTCTCAACTTTCCTTGCTGTCTCCCCTTTCTCCTACAATGCCGCTGCGACCTCCCTCTCCCACCAAACTCCACTTTATTGCTTCTCTCTCTATCTCACATGTACTTGTGGCATCCCTCTCTCTTCCACAAGCACTGTGGCCTCACTTCTCTATTGCAGTCTTTCTGTAATCCCATAGCCCACTTGTGGCCTCTTTCTCCCACCACATCCCCAATAAGACTGATGCACCTGACTCTTGGTTCCAGTCTCCCTTGATGCTTCCCTTTCTCTCTGAAGCTGCTTGCTGCCTCCCTCTCTACAGGCTCAACCTCAGACCCTTCTCCACTCAAATTGGCTCACCCCTCCATATTTCCATGGCTGCTGGCCCAGAGTTCCTTGGGGCTTTTCCGAGCTGCTGAATGCTCTCCAATCCTGTTTCCTGTTAATAGGTTCACTAGTGAACTTATCAACAGTGGACACAAGAGGGTTGCCAAACTGAGAGTGAAGGAGCAGCTCTCACCATTTCCTTCCATTTCTATTTAGAGAGAGACTTCTGTCTAGTTGCCTCCGTGAATGAATTTTCTCATTCCTGAATTAGTTAAGTAAAATATCTGACTTTTAAGTCCTAATGAACCCTCTATTGGAACATCATTAAAACCTTTTGGTATGGTGATCATCTTCTTAATATACAAAGGAAGAATGAAAGCATTGCTACGTGTGACTATTCATTAAGAACTTGGAAAGTATGAGATTTGTAGAATGTAAAATGTTTGTTATTGTGTCACCTAAAATAAATGCATAAGAAACAAACGACAGACAAAAGTAGACACTGGGCCACTTCAAACTGATGCTGTAAGGCTAGTGATGGGAGATAAGGAAATAGCTGGAGAACTTAATAAGTACTTTGCGTCAGTCTTCACAGTGGAAGACATGAGTAATATCCCAATAATTAAAGGGAGTCAGGGGGCTGAGTTGAGTATGGTTGCCATTACAAAAGAGAAAGTGCTAGAAAAGCTAAAAGGTCTTAAAATTGATAAATCTCCTGGCCCTGATGGGCTACATCCTAGAGTTCTGAGGGAGGTGGCTGAGGAAATAGCAGAGGCGTTGGTTGTGATCTTTCAAAAGTCACTGGAGTCAGGGAAAGTCCCGTATGATTGGAAGATCGCTGTTGTAACCCCCTTGTTCAAGAAAGGATCAAGACAAAAGATGGAAAATTATAGGCCAATTAGCCTAACCTCGGTTGTTGATAAAATTCTAGAATCCATCATTAAGGATGAGGTCTCTGAATTCTTGGAAGAGCATAGTCTGATTAGAACTAGTCAACATGGATTTAGTAGGGGGAGGTCGTACCTGACAAACCTGTTGGAGTTCTTTGAAGAGGTGACAAGTAGGTTAGACCAGGGAAACCCAGTGGATGTGGTCTATCTGGACTTCCAAAAGGCCTTTGATAAAGTGCCACACGGGAGGCTACTGAGAAAGGTGAGGGAATGGCGTTCGAGGTGAGCTACTGGTATGGATTGAGGATTGGCTGTCTGACAGAAGGTAGGGAGTTGGGATAAAAGGTTCTTTTTTGGAATGGCAGCCGGTGACAAGCGGTGTCGCGCAGGGCTCAGTGTTGGGACCGCAGCTGTTCATGTTATATATTAATGAGCTGGATGAAGGGACTGGGGGCATTCTAGCGAAGTTTGCCGATGATACAAAGTTAGGTGGACAGGCAGGTAGTACTGAGGAAGTGGGGAGGCTGCAGAGGGATCTAGACAGTTTGGGAGAGTGGTCCAGGAAATGGCTGATGGAATTCAATGTGAGCAAATGCGAGGTCGTGCACTTTGGAAAAAAGAATACACGCATGGACTACTTTATAAACGGTGAGAAAATTTGTAAAGCCAAAGTACAAAGGGATCTGAGAGTGCAAGTCGAGGATTCTCTAAAGGTAAACATGCAGGTTGAGTCTGTGATTAAGAAAGCGAATGCAATGTTGTAATTTATCTCAAGGGGGTTGGAATATAAAAGCACCGTTGTGCTACTGAGACTTTATAAAGCTCTGGTTAGGCCCCATTTGGAGTACTGTGTCCAGTTTTGGTCCCCACACCTCAGGAGGGACATACTGGGTGGCATGGTGGCACAGTGGTTAGCACTGCTGCCTCACAGCGCCTGAGACCCGGGTTCAATTCCCGCCTCAGGCGACTGACTGTGTGGAGTTTGCATGTTCTCCCCGTGTCTGCGTGGGTTTCCTCCGGGTGCTCCGGTTTCCTCCCAAAGTCCAAAGATGTGCAGGTCAGGTGAATTGGCCATGCTAAATTGCCCGTAGTGTTAGGTTAGGGGAATGGGTGGGTTGTGCTTCGGCGGGTCGGTGTGGACTTGTTGGGCCGAAGGGCCTGTTTCCACACTGTAATGTAATCTAAAAAAAAATCTAATCTAATACTGGCACTGGAGCATCTCCAGCGGAGATTCACACGGATGATCCCTGGAATGGTAGGTCTAACATACGAGGAACGGCTGAGGATCCTGGGATTGTATTCATTGGAGTTTAGCAGAGTGCAGTGGAGGCCGGGACGCCAAGTGTCTTCAAGGCAGAGATTGATAAATTCTTGATGTCACAAGGAATTAAGGGCTACAGGGAGAATGCGGGTAAGTGGAGTTGAAATGCCCATCAGCCATGATTGAATGGTGGAGTGGACTCGATGGGCCGAATGGCCTTACTTCCACTCCTATGTCTTATGGTCTTAAATAACTACATCATATATGTAATCTGTGATTTGCAGATATTGTAGGACCAGGTCATGAAAGAATGAGAAGGCATGGGAGAGAGGGGTAGGAGGGGCATATCTTAACATGAGGGATATTGATGGGCTATTGGAGATGTTTTGGGGAACATTAAGTTTTCTGGAGTGTGGGAGTGTGTGGGGAACAAAAGGTCTGAGTGCAAGTTTATTTTCAAACATCTTGGGACAAATTCCCACAGAGGTGGACCTTTTAAACAGCCTGCCTCCATGGCTGGCAGGTGCTGTTGCTGCATTTGAACTTTGGCTGGGAGCATTTAGCTTAACCTCAGCCTCTTCCCCTGGCCCTGAAGATCCTGTCTTCGGAGCAGCCATTTTTGAGGCAGTTGAACAAAACTGTGAGTTTTCCTGACTTCTGCTACATGTCTCGAGAATAAAAACAATAACAAAGTAGTACGATCCCAGAGGTTTTGTTGGAATTGAATGTAATCGCCACGTAACAAGTTATTATGGACATTAAAGATATTGTCAAATCATAGTAAATGAGGATTATAATGTAAAAGTGACCTTTGGTACTGAGCATGAGAAAAATACCTAAAGTTGGCCTGACAATATAGGTATGATTAATAGGAGGAAATAAGATGAAAAAGGATAGTTTGATATTCTCATTGGTCCTTTAATTCCAAGCAGTTGGCACTTTCTACACTCCCTGATGTCCATCCCTACACTTGAACTTGTTGTGGCAAATGTATCTGGTATGAATTCTGAGGTCAGGTTTGCCTTATGATATTACAACAAAATAGAGAATGTTACTCTAATTGGGAATCACTGCTGTAGCTGACCAGTTAATAGTGTGGTTGAGACAAAGTACGGAATTGTTCCATTTCCAAGACTAGCATCCGTTTCCTTAACATACACAACAATATGTACTGAATACTAAGCCCGAGTTCTGTGTAATTTATATACAAGCCATTTGCTGCACAATGAGAAACAACTTGAAGAACAATAATTGCCAGAGATGTTACTGGGAAGAGTTATCTCCACTTTGTTACACTTAATGTGTTTCAGGGGAGCTTCCTATCCATTAATGAAAGTTGGCATGATGTTGATTTTTTTTCCATTTAAAGGTGGATAAATCCCCAGGACCTGATCACGTGTACCCTAGAACTCTGTGGGAAGCTAGAGAAGTGATTGCTGGGCCTCTTGCTGAGAGATTTGTATCATTGATAGTCACAGGTGAGGTGCCAGAAGACTGGACGTTGGATAACGTGGTGCCACTGTTTAAGAAGGGTGGTAAGGACAAGCCAGGGAACTATAGACCAGTGAGCCTGACGTCGGTGGTGGGCAAGTTGTTGGAGGGAATCCTGAGGGACAGGATGTACAAGTATTTGGAAAGGCAGGGATTGATTAGGCATAGTCAACATGGCTTTGTGCGTGGGAAATCATGTTTTACAAACTTGATTGAGTTTTTTTGAGGAAGTAATAAAAAGGATTGATGAGGGCAGAGGGGTAGATGGGATCTATATGGACTTCAGTAAGGCGTCCAACAAGGTTCACCATGGGAGACTGATTAGCAAGGTTAGATCTCATGGAATACAGGGAGAACTAGCCATTTGGATACAGAACTGGCTCAAAGGTAGAAGACAGAGGGTTGTGGTGGAGGGTTGTTTTTAGACTGGAGGCCTGTGACCAGTGGAGTGCCACAAGGATCGGTGCTGGGTCCTCTACGTTTTGCCATTTACATAAATGATTTGGATGCGAGCATAAGGGGTACAGTTAGTAAGTTTGCAGATGACACAGTAGAGTCGCAGGTAGATAGGATAGTGAAGGCGGCATTTGGTATGCTTTCCTTTATCGGTCAGAGTATTGAGAACAGGAGTTGGGAGGTCATGTTGCGGCTGTACAGGACATTGGTTAGGCCACTGTTGGAATATTGCGTGCAGTTCTGGTCTCCTTCCTATTGGAAAGTTGCTGTGAAACTGGAAAGGGTTCAGAAAAGATTTACAAGGATGTTGCCAGGGTTGGAGGATTTGAGAGGCTTAACAGGCTGGGACTGTTTTCCTTGGAGTGTTGGAGGCTGAGGGGTGACCTTATAGAGGTTTACAAAATTATGAAGGGCATGGATAGGGTAAATAGGCCAAGTCTTTTCCCTGGGGTCGGGGAGTCCAGAACTAGAGGGCATAGGTTTTGGGTGAGAGGGGAAAGACATAAGAGACTTAAAAGAGGCAACTTTTACACAGAGGGTGGTACGTGTCTGGAATGAGCTGCCAGAAGAAGTGTTGGAGGATAGTACAATTGTAACATTTAAAAGACATCTGGATGGGTATATGAATAGGAGGGATATGGGCCTGGTGCTGGCAGGTGGGACTAGATTGGGTGGGATATCTGGTCGGCATGGATGGGTTGGACCGAAGGGTCTGTTTCCATGCTATACGCCTCTATGACTCTAAATCATTTGCCCTCTCTTGTCACCTTCTGTAGCTTCAACTAATGTTCAACACCTGAACAATATTGTTAACCTCTTTAAAAAACTTTACCTAGAAACCAGATAAAAGTCAATTGTTTCTGGACTATACTTTCAATGAAATACAGATTACAATAATCATGTTTAACTTAAATATGTTTCATAAGTGAAATAGTTGTTCTTCCACAAATTATGGATTGAATGATTCTTTGATTGACCAAAAATCTAGGTTGTATGGCATAGTTGCTGAGATAAAGCCACAAAAAAGACAGTGGACGCTGTCAGTTATAGATTCAACAACAGTGTGTACATACCAGCTATTTTTAAAATAGCTTTTGTTGTTAACTTATCCTGTTGTTTTGAAAGCCATGGTGTCAGGAAAATTAATGCTTTCCTTGTGTGCTGTGGCATTATGTTTGTGGAGGGGTAATTGATTATTTAGAATGTAGATGAATTCTTCTATTTCAGCTTAGTGTGAGTTCAAATACCGAATATGTGAACCCAAATACAGAAGGTAAGGTTATACATTCATTGCATCATCTCTTAATAGATTCATAAGAATGAAAAAGAAGCTCCTGAAAACCAAAAGTAGCTGGCAAAAACCAAAATGTCGCCCACAAGAACTTATGTAGCCTTAGACTACAGATTCCATATTCAGTTGCAAGGGATCATTTCAGGAATTTAAAGTTTTTATGACTCCCACTTCACAGAGTATTTCTTTGTTGACAGGTTTCAAATGATTTTCTCTCCTTTGTAGTCTTCTCTCTCCTCTTGTTGTAGAGCCCTTCTTCTCACCCCTCCACCACAGCCTTTGCAATCTTCTTTACCTCCCCATCTTTCTTGCAACGTCTTTCGCCTCTCAACCCTATTTCAGCCTCATCCTTCCCTACACTTCTTGTAGTCATCTCCTTTCCCAGCCCCTTGCAGCCTCCTTCTCCACTCATCCCTCTTGAGGCCTTCTCCATGCCTCCGCATCCTTTGGTATTCTCTTTCTCCTTCCCAGCCTAAATGTGCAGCCTCCTCCCCTCTTGACAGTCCCTTTATCCTCTAGTAATTGACTTCCAACAGCTTTTTTGCACTTTTCTCCTTCACTACCCACAACACCCAAGCTCTTCAGCCCCTCAGACCCCTCTGCAGTATCTTCCACCCTCAACCCCATCTTGCAGCCTCCTTCTCTAGGTCGATGACCCACTCCCAGCGATGCCAAAAGCTAACTCCTTGGTGAAAGGTTGTTCTAGCACCCCAGACAACTGCTCTTCATTATTTTCCTAATTGCACTCTGCTCTTTCAATCAAAGGCTGATTCTCATGTTTTTTGATGATGTGGAGGTGCCAGTGTTGGACTGGGGTGGACAAAGTTAAAAATCACACAATACCAGATTATAGTCCACAGGTTTATTTGGAATTTCAAGCTTTTGGAGCACTGCTCCTTTGTCAGGTAGCTAGTGGGGCAGGATCACAGACTACAGAATATATATTAAAAGATCCAAGTGTCATACAACAGGTGGGATGTATTGAACAAACTAGATTGCTGTTAAGTCTTTAATCACTTAGAATGGGTTGCAGGTTTCAATTTATTTAATATGTAAATCCCAGAACTTCTTTCAGGTCACATTCCTGAGATAACTTAAGGTTTTAAAAAAAAGTGACAGCTCAGCTCAGACAGTACATTAAAGGTGTGAGGTTAGAGACTCTGTATTCCAACCTTGAGTCAGATCAGTTCTATTTCCAAAGTAGGAATTTATAAATGACTGACTGCCTACAGATTGTGTTCTTTTTGAACAAAATAGAATGTATTGGCAAACATAAATCTGCAAATGCAAATTCACTCCATAGACTTATATGTGTGTGTGAGGGAGGGGGAGAGAGAGAGAGAGAGAGAGAGAGAGTATGCATGAATGAGATCTTGGGTTCACGTCACACTACAGGTGAACCCACTACACGATACACACCCTTTCTTACACACAATCATACTCATGTCGACTCTCTCTCATACACATGCACACACCCACACTTCACACTCTCGTGCACACCCAGGGACATATACTCCATCTCTCTCTCTGACACAAACACACACTCTCTCTCCCCGCCCCCCCCTCAAACACACACACACACACACACAGATAAGTCCATGGGGTGAATTTGTATTTGCAGTTACATTCTATTTTGTTCAAAAAGCACACAACCTGTAGGCAGTCAGTTCACATGACAGTTTATAAATTCCTACTTTGGGAACAGAATACAGACTCTAACCTCACAATTTTAATGCATTATCTAAGCTGAGATGTCACCTTTTTTTTGAAAACCTTAAGTTATCTTGGGAATGTGACTTGTAAGTAGTTCTGGTATTTACGTATTAATGAACTGAAACCTGCAACCCATTCCAAGTGATAAAAGACTTAACAGCAATCTAGGTTTGTTCAATACATCGCATCAGTTGTATGACACTTTGATCTTTTAGTATAAATTCTGTGTCCTATGATCCTGCCCAATTAGCTACCTGACACAGGAGCAGTGCTCCGAAAGTTTGTACTTCCAAATAAATCTATTGGACGATAACCTGGTATTGTATGTTTTTGATGATTGCTTTCCCAAGTGCATCTATCAGTAACAAGCATGGGGGAGACGTAGCCTGTGCTTGGAAGAGCAGTTCCTCACAGATTCTATCCTATGTACTTAGAGGGGTAAATTTCTCCCGTTGGTCACCCCTATAATTCAATTTTCCTAGGTGGTTTGGTAGCTTCTGAGGGTGCATTCACCTACTGCCTTCATGCATTTTGAGCCCTGATGTGCAGGTGAGCATGAAAATCTTGAGGTTGCAGACTTCCATTCCCTGTAGATCACTTTCTTAAATTAGGTTTTAAAACAATACAATGAAATTTGGTGAACAACAGAAAACTGGCCCAAAAGATTTTAAAATTATAATGGAGCTGATGCTGGTCAATGATTAATTAGTAGAATTTTAAGCTAAACATGTTGAAATTATTTTGAAACTGTTTTATCAGAAACATTAGCTTCTTGGCTTCTACTTTCATCCTGTGTGTATGGCCTAATCTTTAATTAGCTCTATGAAGTTTTATTTCTTTTAGTTTCATGTTTGTTTCTGTGAAAAACCTTTCATGTAATTGGTTGCTTGGAAAGCTGAGATATCCCCAATGAACAGCACTGCAAGCCGATGATACGAAGTTAGGTGGACAGGCAGGTAGTACTGAGGAAGTGGGGAGGCTGCAGAAGGATCTAGACAGTTTGGGAGAGTGGTCCAGGAAATGGCTGATGAAGTTCAATGTGAGCAAGTGCGAGGTCTTGCACTTTGGAAAAAAGAATACAAGCAT
>NC_057718.1:85519932-85538643 GCF_004010195.1 Chiloscyllium plagiosum
TTAAGGGGAGATCTAATCGAAACTTACAAGATAATACATGGCTTGGAAAGGGTGGACACTAGGAAATTGTTTCCGTTAGGCGAGGAGACTAGGGCCCGTGGGCACAGCCTTAGAATTAGAGGGAGTAAATTCAGAACAGAAATGCGGAGACATTTCTTCAGCCAGAGAGTGGTGGGTCTGTGGAATTCATTGCCGCGGAGTGCAGTGGAGGCCGGGACGCTAAGTGGCTTCAAGGCAGAGATTGATAAATTCTTGATGTCACAAGGAATTAAGGGCTACGGGGAGAATGCAGGTAAGTGGAGTTGAAATGCCCATCAGCCATGATTAAATGGCGGAGTGGACTCGATGGGCCGAATGGCCTTACTTCCACTCTTATGTCTTATGCAGTATCACTGCATAATGATGAGGTTGAATTTCTCGGCAGAGATCTTTTAATTGTCCATTGAGAAGTTGCGTGCAGCCTTGCTTCATTACTGATTGTACACTCCTGGCCAAAGTTTCTTGATGATTTAGTTGTGGATGTTATTGAAGCCTTGCTTCAATTAACTTTGTTTTCTGGCATTTGGCTTGCATTTTATCGACAGTGTTCTCAGGCATTTCCTGGTTTCTAAAAGATAACTTGTGTTTTGTTTCAGCTGCATTTGCCTTCATTGTTTTGAAAGATACCTGCTCCATTTCTGAACTGGTCATTAAAGATCTGAAAACAAATGTTGCATCTAAGATTGCTAAATATGCTATTCCTGATCACATTCTGGTGAGTGGCCTCCCTTGCTTCTCCAAGTTTACTGTTAACAGTCAATGAACATCAACCTCACACAATATATGCATTAACTCTAGTATGTGATGGAATGTTGAAATTGAATGGGGAGTGAAGTGTTTTAAGCTACACTGCAGGGCCAGTTTTTGTTCTTAGTTAAGAATGAAGGACAAAAGAAATCGAAGTAGACCATATGGCCTTTTAAGTGTACTCAATCATTCAATACAAAATTGGCTAATCTTCTGTCTCAACTGCATTTTATCATCTATCCTCCCACCCCATGTACCTAGACTCTGAGAGACTGAAAATGTCTCTCCTAGTCTGAAATGTGTTAAAAATAAAGAGGATCCACAATCCTCTGGGACAGTGGCTTCCAAAGATTTGCAACATTTTGAACGAAGGGGTTTCTGTTCATGTTAGTACAAAATTATTGCTTCCATATTTTGAGACAGTGCCTAGAGTCCCCAGTCAGGAGAAATAAATGTCTCAGGCATGAATCTTTGCTCCTGATGTGGGAGTGCCAAGTACTGGAACATTCCCAGTTTGGTAAACCTACTTGGTAGAAAGTGCCCTGTGTGTCTAATTTTCAGTGTAAGAGATAAAGCTCCATTCCCATGGCAACTTAGAGATCGCCAAAATGGTTAGCTATCTGAAAGGCTGATCTCATAAACTGAGACTTAGGCCCAGCCACAAACAAGAAAAGGTCACACCCTCTCATCCCTCACACACTTTTCAATTCTCATTCATGCTCACTCACAGCACAACCACAACAATTCATATCCCAACTACCTACTCACCCCCTCTCCTCTCTTATGGCTCCCTAAAAAAACCCACACCAATTTATGGCTCTCTATCCACACTCAGTGGCTGTTTGTAGTCCTATAAATACCAACATTGTGCCAACTCATGTCACCCCCACCCATCTGACAAAAGTGCACTGGAGAGCTACTTGTAGGAAAATCTATAAATCCTTCTTCAGTACTGATTGTCGTAGCTAGGACAAATGCTGAGATGAAGTAAAATTCTAAATGCCTATGGATGTCTTCAACATGTTATCAAAAACACTGATTTAAAGAAAGAAACACTATATTTAAATTCCTTCAGCAACTTAATCCCTTATAAAAACAAGCATTTATAATCTAGATCACAGATTCCAGATCTTTTAACCGTTTGGAAATGTCAATCAAACTGTGAACCAACATACATTTATTAGTCATGTGATACAATCCTAGAACAATAGCTCTAAGTCTTATATCAACATGTCGAATTAGGTATAAAGCTTTTTTTAAAAAAAAATCAGTAAAGATAAGGAGATTTAAATGCATTTACAACTTGTAAGTTCCTTGACAGTTTGACACAATCAATAAATGTATCCAATTTTGACACACATCCATGTCACTTCTAATAATTCCAGATGGCACATTACCCCTAAAGATGTCCCTGGACCTTTCTAACTAAGTACCCTACCTTTGGACCTACTGAAAATGTAAAGTTCACAAGTTTCATTTTTGACCCTGCACTCATAAAAACTGGATTTGGTTGAAGGCATCTGCATTTTAATATATTGAGCCCTCTTCATGAACCACAAATGCACCTGATACAAGCAGCCCTTGTGCCTCCACCTCCCAACTGTGAAACAAACAGTAGATGGAAAAAGTGTGGATTGCAGATGCTGGAGATCAGAGTTGAAAATGTGTTGCTGGAAAAGCGCAGCAGGTCAGGCAGCATCCAAGGAACAGGAGAATCGACATTTCGGGCATAAGCCCTTCCTCAGGGCTTATGCCCGAAATGTCGATTCTCCTGTTCCTTGGATGCTGCCTGACCTGCTGCGCTTTTCCAGCAACACATTTTCAGCAACAAACAGTAGATGCCATGCTCAGGGACATGGCTTCTTCAATTTGCACAGTGGCCATTTTGACTAATCCAGAAACGCTTGCCGTCCCCAGGAAAATTTAGGCCTTAGTATTAACCTTGTATCAATCTTTTTCAGAACCTTATGTGTTTCAACTGAGATCCCTTCTTATTCTTCCAATCTCCAGAGAATATAGGCCAAATTCATGCAGTCTCTTGTCATAGGACAATGCTGTCCTTACTTGAATAAATATTGTGAAACTTCACTGTACTGTTCCCTATACAAATATATTCTTTATGAAGACAAAAACTACACACGGTATTTCAGGTATGGTTTTGCCAAAGCCCTGTATACCTTTTGTAAGCTTTCCTTACACTTGTATCTCAATCACCTTGCAATAAATGATAAATTGCAATTTACCTTTATAATTGCTTGCTGAAAATACTCTGTATTCCCTATGAATACATTTAAGTCCCTCTGAACATCAATATTTACAAATTCTGTGTCATTCAAAACAAAAAACCTTATTACTTACTCTTACTATTAAAGTAAGTAATTAGGGTGGGGGGACCTGGGTCTGGAAGGGATGCTGTTCAGAGGGTCGGTGCAAACCCTCAGAGGGTCGGTGCCTCTTTCTGCACTGTAGGGTTTCTATGCCTTCCATGGCAGCTGTAAGCATTTATGTGGTGGTCAGGGAGCATTTAACTAGACAGGAGATGGTGGGCGGCAATATTGCCACCTCCTGCCTCCAACCCGAATAAGTCAGTGGTGGGAAAGCCCATGGACAGCCTTTTTAACCTCTGACAGGTTGAGACATCATGAACCCATGGTGGATGTGGGAGTTGATGTGCAGGGGGCACAATAAGGAAATCTTTTCAGGGTTCCTTGTCAGATCCGTTTTGGTGGAAGGATTCTAAGTCAAAGAATTCAGCATTGGGAAGATTGGGTCTGCTGAGAGCATGCACCCCCTTACTGCCAACACTCCTGTCCCTCCTCCATGACACTCACACCATGACATCCATTATCATTCACAAGTGGCCATGGGACTGAGCAATATTATTGACCTTGGTAGGTGTTATGACTGCCACTGCCTCCCAATGGGTTGTTGCTGTACATTGCTGCCAGCCCCTGATCAGTCCTTGGTTCCAGTTAAGTGCCTGTGTGGCACTAAAAGGAGATGCAGGGCTCTGGCCAGCTATTCAGTTGGAGAGTAAGACTCCTATCATTGTCATTAAATATCACCTTTGTATCTCTGTGTAGCTTCTTAGTAATCTCCTTACAGTTTACTTTCCCAGGTAAAAACAGGGTAAAAACTAGGTTTACTTTCCCATCCAAATTTGTATTGCATTACTTTTGGTCTCTTTACTTAAGTCACAAATATAGTTTGGAAGCAACTAAAGCCCCTTCAATGATCTTTACACTCCACTAGTCCATGCCTGCCAATTTGAAAATGCCCCATTTATACCTACACTTTTCTTCCTCTCTGTTAAATAATCCTCAAATCCATGAGCTTTTATCTTGTGTACTAAACCTGGTTCCCCTCAAAAAGCATTGATGTATTTATCAAACATGATCTTTTAAATCCTTCCTTGTAAAGATTTATGTGGAGTAGTGGAAGTGTTGTGGCTGATAAACAGACTGACAGGATGGACTTGTCACTATTTTCATACCTTCACACTCTTCTTTGGGAAGAATTGTTTGAAGTACTGTGCAAATTCACAGGCTAATTGATAATCTGACAGGCCACAATATAAAAACTCATTCCAAGCACTACCGCTGTTAGGTGGTAGTGTGGGGGGTTATAAATAAAGAAATGGAAATAAAGTATAAAACAGCAGATTTAGCATATCTTAAAAAAAACTCCTTCCATGGTCTTAATCATATTTTCTTAGCTGAATAGATGATAATTTTTCTGTGGCAGGAGGGTTAATGAAAGTTTTTGAAGTCTCTACCTGCTAGGATTATTTGGAGCAAATTTTAAATCCTACCCATTCTGAGTCAGGCAAGAATATTATAATTGAGCTCAAGGCTTGTTTCTTCGCTGTGCTAATGTGGAGGCAATGCATAGGAGATGGAAAAGTTGGTAAAATCCAATGGAAGCAATAGGGGATTCCTGCCATAAATGTGGCTATGTGAGGTTATTGACAGAGTATGCTTGCTACAGGTCAGCCCCCTTTGCCAGTAATACCTCCACTTACCTCAACCTAATGATCCTTTTCTCATTAGCATCTCATCCAAGAGCCACAAAAATTCATTACTTAAGATGTGTATATGTTGGTGATGGAGAGGGGTACGAGGTTGGTGCTAAGTTTCTGCTTTTGCAATTGTCATGCATTAAACTATTGTCGCTCCATCAAAAGCAATATTTGCACAACCATTATTCTTTGTACAATAAAACATATAACTTACATTAACCAGAAAAAGCAACCTTCGTAATAAAGGTGCACAATTTAAAAGTTTAAGGTAGTTCACCTCAACTTGAAACTTCAACAGCACATTCCACTCTTCTTATATTTTCCTCCTACCAATCCCCAGTGATTCTTCGATGCTGGTAAAGATATCAACAGTGTATAGTTGAATATCTTCCTTCATTGAATGTTCAGTTGATCACCCTGAAGATCACCTGGGAGCAAGGGACTAGCTGAAACTGGTTGACAATTAAAGGCCTCAATTTGTCTTCACTGCCATGACATGTGGGGTAGTGTACAAAGGTCTTTTTAAAATCTGATTTCTTCAAAAGGCAGGGAGAAAGTGGAAGCATATTAATTACAGTCAAGGCAGATGGGCATGCATGTGTGAACTGGGGATACACCCGTCTCCAATAAGATATCATTTTTCCCCTCATTTTGTTTATCCCTGCTTGGTCTTCAAAGCCCAGGCTGTTCCCTAGGTTGCCTAATCTGTTTCCACCCTAAAAGCCAGAAATTTAACTGGTTTCAGATGCCATTGATAATCTCTGTGGGTCTTAATAAGATAACAGGACCATGAGACATAGGACAAAAAATTAGGCCATTCAGCCTATCAAGTCTGCTCCACCATTCAATCATAGCTGTTGAATTTCTCAACCCCATTCTTATTCTGTAATCCTTGATCCCCTTGATACTCAAGAACCTATCTCTCTCAGTCTTACATATACTCAATGACCTGGCCTCCACAGTCTTCTATGGCAATGAATTCCATAGATTCACCACTCTGGCTGAAGGCGTTTCTCCTTATCTCTGTTCTAAAAGGTCTTCTCTTTACTGTAAGGCTATGCCCTCAGGTTTTAGTCTCTCCTACCAATGGAAACATCTTCCCAACATCTATTGTACCCACCCCAACCAGGCCATTCAGTATTCTGTATGTTTCTGTTAGATCCCCCCACATCCTTCTAAATGCCATGGAGTATAGACTCAGAGGTTTCAAACGTTCTTCATATGTTAAGTTTTTAATTCCTGGGACCATTCTCATGAACCTTCTTTGAACATGCTCCAGGGCCAGTACATCCTTACTGAGATATGGGACCCAAAACTGCACACAATACTCCAAATGTGTTCTGACCAGAGCCTTATAGAGTTTCAGAAGTACATTCCTGCTTCTATATTAAGTCCTCTCAAAATAAATGCCATCATTGCATCTGCCTTCCTAATTACTGACTCAACCTGCAAGTTTACCTCGAGAGAATCTTGGACTAGAACTGCCAAGTCTCTTTGCACTTCAGACTTGTGAATTTTCTCCCCATTTAGAAAATAGTCCATGCCTCTATTCTCCTACCAAAGTGCATGACCTCACACTTTCAACATCTACTCTACTCACCCCAACCAGGCCATTCAGTATTCTGTATGTTTCAGTTGGATCCCCCCACATCCTTTTAAACTTTCCCACATTGTACTTCATTTGCCACTTCTTTGCCCTCTCTCCTAAGATTCTGATTAGATTCTCTACAGTGTGGAAACCGGCCCTTAGGCCCAAAACGTTCACACCATCCCTCCGAAGAGTAACCCAACCAGACCCATTCCCCTATCCTATATTTATCCCTGACTAATGCACCTAACACTGTGGGCAATTTAGCATGACCAATTTACCTGACCTGCACATCTTTGGATTGTGGGAGGAAACCGGAGCACCCAAAGGAAACCCACGCAGACACGGGGAGAATGTGCAAACTCCAAACAGGCAGGCGGGAATCGAACCCAGGCCCCTGGTGCTGTGAGACAGCAGTGCTAACCACTGAGCCACCATGCCGCCCCACAGTCCAAACCTGTCCAAATCCTTCTGCAGCCTTCCTGCCTCTTCAATGCTACCTGTCCCTCTACCTATCTTTGTATTGTCTGCAAACTTAGTGAGAATGCCCTCAGTTCCTTCAATTAGATCATTAATTATAAAGTGAAAAGTTGTGGTCCCAACACTGAGCTTTGCAGAACACCACTTGTCACCGGCTGCCATCCTGAGAAGGACCCTTTTATCTCCACTCTCTGCTTTCTGCCAGACAGCCATGTTTCTATCCATACTAGCACCTTGCCTCTAACACCATGGGCCCTATCTTACTCAGTAGCCTCTTGTGCAGCACCTTGTCAAAAGCCTTCTTGAAGTTCAGGTAGGTAACATTCATTGGCTCTCCTTGGTCTAACCTGCTTGTTACTTCCTCAAAGAATTCTAGCAGATTTGTCAGGCATGACCTCCCCTTGATAAAATCATGCTGACTTTACCCTACTTTACCATACACCTCCAAGTATTCAGAAATCTCATTCTTCACGATGGATTCCAGAAATCTGGGGTGTTAGTCCATCTGGTCCACGTAATTTCTCCATCTTCAGGCCATTAAGTTTTTCTTGCACTTTCTTCTTGGTGATGGCTACCATACTCGACCCCCCTCACTCTCTTGCATTGCTGGGACATTACTTGTCGTCTTTCAGTCTAGAGATCACACACTATTGGGTTCAGTTGGGTGGAACTGCCTGTTCATGAAGGGCTGAAAGTTGAACATCAGTGTGTTCTGTGGGCAAGCTTTTTACAAATCCATAGAAATCCTTTGGTACCATCTTTTGTTTTGGAGGTGGTGGGTTAGGGGCAAGCAGCATGCTTGTATACCAGCCCCATTGTGCAAGCACCTGACTCCAATGAACCTTGAGCAATCTCAAAAGTCCAAGTTGGGAAAATCCTGCTGCAAAGTTGGCAGTGAGGAGTAAATTCTTTACGTAGTGAGTTGTTGCCACCTGGCATCCTGCAAAGGGAGCTAATTACACTGCATAATCGTTCATAAGGTTACTATTGTCTGCACTTGAAATGCCTGATGTTACACGTAGTTGGAACAAGCAATTATTTGCCACCAAAGGCGTATCTACTTCTTCTATGGGTTTGGATTTCATTTAATTATTGTTTCCTATTTTCAGGTTGTGAAGCGACTTCCCAAAACCCGATCTGGGAAAATCATGAGGCGGGTGTTGAAGAAAATAGCCACTGATGATACTTCTAATCTGGGTGACCTCAGCACACTAGACGACCCTCAAATCATCTCAGAGATCATTGCAGCCTATACAAAGTATAAAAAAGACCACATGACCAGAAAATAAACAAGCAGTCAGCGTTCCTTAAATCATCCCAAAGTTTTGACACTCATAGAACCAACTGGTTGTATATTCTTAAAACGATACTTTTTCTGTATTGCACTTAAAAAAACCGAACAATGCTGACTTTAATTAACATTAATTCTGAATTGGTGCTAAAAGAAGAAATGATTCCTCCTTGTCCCTAATTTCCCCCTTGACCCTTCTCATGGAGACAATCACAATTACATTGGTCTAAGTGCCTGTAGTGTCCCAAAATCTGATCAACAGTATTCAGTCCATTTCTACAGTTGAGGTGGCTGATCTGCCAAGTCTATTTCTCACTCTGAAATGGCTATCTGTATTAGCACATTCCATCATATGTTGTTACGAGAAAATGATTGGGAAGCCTGACTGATGTTAAAAAATTCCCCTCATAACACATGGTATTATTCTACTGTGAGGCTTGTGTCATTCTCCTGCTAAAGGACTGATAGGGAATCAGAATTGAGATTTACTTGTCCTTGTCTACTTTACTGTCAAATATGGCATAAATTGTTAAAAAAATGAATTGAATTAATTCATAGAATCAGTGTGAATAAACTTCTGACTTGCTTTTAAAATGAAAGTAAACAGACTTTAGACATATACAACAAAGAATAACCGCAATAGCAGAGATTTTTTTGTATTTGTGCTCTTTTATGCTTGAAGTTTTCTGCTTATTATAGGCTGGCAAATGCAGAACTGGCCAATATGAAACAATATGTATTTGACCAAGGTTTGTTTGAACAAGTGTCTTGATCATCCAGGACATCTAGAACTCTGTTGTTTGTGTCTAAACACGCAGAAAGTCCCATAATTCATTTACCATCTCTGTACTTGCTGACCTACACTAACTGTCTTAATTGTAAAATTTCAATCCTGGTTTTCAAATTCCATCCTGATACTGCTCCTCCCTATCTCAGTAATCTCCCGCAGCTCCAAAACTCTGAGATATATTTATTCAGGGCATTCTCAGGATTATTCGGGTCTGATTTTCCCCCATTTCTTGCTGCCTGGACTTAACAGCAGAACCACAACACAGCAGATTGCAATACGATGTAAATACATGCATGTTCTAACCCAGTTAAACCAGGCGATGAAAACAGCAAAATAAAACAAAGAACTGCACATGCCGAAAATCTGAAACAAAAATCAAAAATGCTGGAGAAACTCAGCAGGTCTGGCAGCATCTGTGGACAGAAAACAGAGTTAATGTTCTTTAGAACAGAACATGGAATAGCAGTTTCTGATGTGTAGGGAAAATTATTCACTAGAAGACAAATGTTTTTGAACACAGCCCCCCAAATGCATATGTTTAGTGAGAGCTTTATTTCAGTCAACCATTTGCCATTAAATCCACAGTAGACATACAAGAGGCTGGAAGAGCACAGCAAACCAAGCAACATCAGGAGGTGGAGAATTCAACATTTCAGGTATAACCCTTCTTCAGGACTAAATGTGCGGGGAAGAGGGAGCTACAGCCAAAAACAAGCTCCCCTTGTTCACACAACCAACTGACACCCAATTAAATCTTAATTAGTAATTAAGAGTTAATTAATCTGTTCCCTCATTCAATTGCATCTTTGGTATCCTTCAAAACACATAAGGCTAAAATTATATTTTTCTTCTTAAATAAATCTATATAATTTTTAAAAGACCTAACAAAATATACAAAAAGACAGCATATTACATTCTCTTCTGTTTCTCTGTGCATTAAAAGCTCCATTGTCCTTTTCCAGCATGTTAAATAGTTTCTTAGTGCCTTTCTTTGTAAAACAATCGATCGGATAGCTGATTGCTGCTATCCACCCATTTCAATTTAGAAATTTCTCCATTCTCCAGCATGTTTTAAAACTGCAATATTGATCTTTAGACATTTTTCATTTACACATTTCATTGAATGTACATTATCCCAGTGACTTATCAATGTAGCTCTCAGTGGTATTGCTATTCATTTACTTGAATTTTTTCAATATTGTTGAAAATAAAACTGTCATCTTTCAGCTCATCAAGAGCAAGAGTTCCTGCCACTAAAAGTACATGTACACTTTACTACTCTTTTGAACTTTTTAGCTTCCCCAGCTAAAGGACAACATTTATCTCAATTTTCTATGAGAAAATTATAAAGCCTTCTGCACTTGAGAACCCATCTCTGAGAGTTTCATAACAAACATCACTACAAATAAGTGTCATGTTCCTGGCTTCTCCCAATGATACAAATTTCGAAACACAATTATCCATTTTTAATTTTTTTTCAATGTTTTGTTTGCCTGAATAATATGTTCCATCTTGCGATTTCTTAAGTTGTACTTAACACTAATACTTCAAAACTGGCAGCTGGTCTTGTTTGGTTGCCCAGTCAATTTAGCTGTTAAAATAAACTTCACAATTCCTTTATTTCAGTTTTGGAAGGTACTGCATCTCCTTGCATCTTTGATTCATAACAATGGTGTGATCATTTTCCTAATAAGGTTATTATTAATTTTATTAACTTGTCTTCTGTCATTGTTTGTGGCAACAATGACTTCTTGATCACATGGTGGTTTTCCTGGTTTTTACTACATGCTTCACCTAGTTAAACTATGCCTTCTATCTTGTCTTCTATCTCCTGGAGTGCAGCAGTTTGATCTTCCCTGTTTTTATTAGAATTCCTTTCAATGGTTTCTGATCTCTCTTTGGGGGCCACTATTTGAGCTTACCCAGCATTTTTTTGCCATGCATCATTGTACTTTATGCTTCCAACATCCTGCCCTTCATCATGTACATTCATTCAGCTTTTATATTTTCCAGCAGCCTTCCTGCTCTACTTATAATAGTCACATTTCTGCATAAACAAATCTCTTCTAGTAAATATTTGACTTTTGTATCTACTTTGGCTGTTATCCTTTTGGACCAACAGCCCCAAATTGACCATCAGAATTAATTTGTCCATCGCTGAATTGTCGATTATGACAGGAAAACACAATCGATCAATGAGGGCTCCTTCCTGGAGCCTATTGGGAAATTAGTAGGGTTTAAGTCAGCAGTCTTCTCATATGGTGAAGGGCCTTCCTACTACTGGCAAAATGCCTGGGGAAATCGGAAAATTGGCCACGAAATAGCTTAGTTGGGCTGCAGGCAGAGGCTGGAGCTTATTCTAAAGAAATAGAATTCAAGAGCTGAGCATTAAGTTATATTCAACTTCAATTTTCATGGTCAGACTATGCTTCGACTAATGTCACTGCTTGGGAATATAGCACTTCGGTACTGCAAGATGACAGTGTGTATCTGTCTTCAGCAATACTTAAAACGATTGTGCTCTCTTCTGGTCTCTGTATTAAAATCACTGGTTCGCTTACTAGCATCCAAACTCTTATTACTATCGACATCGACTGTGCAGACAGCCAAAAGAACACTATATTGTCATCAAAACTGGAACCATAAAAACCTGTGCCACAGTTACACAGATAACGAAGAAACAAATGAAATAACCAAATTACAAAATGCCAAAATAAGTAACATAGTTCAAACAAAACCAAAGGAAATCTTGCCAATTAAATCTGAATGCAATCAATGTTTGAAAGCAGCTGGTTTGGCAGTGTGGCCTGAATTTTCATGTCTTAGTCAGGAAAGTAGGGTCGGGAAAATTCTCGACTGCAATTTGACTTGGAAGAAAATACAGCAGATTAGTTTAGATTTAGATTACTTACAGTGTAGAAACAGGCCCTTCGGCCCAACAAGTCCACTCCGAACCGCCGAAGCACAATCCACCCAGACCCATTCCCCTACATTTACCCCTGCCCGTAACACTACGGGCAATTTAACATGGCCAATTCACCTAACCATGTTTGGATTTTTGATCCAGTGAGGTGAGTGTTGACGCCCTGGAAATCATTCAGGGGTAGCTGCATGTGAGGCCAAATGTCTGAAAGGCTGAAATAAAAGCAAAACAAAAGCACACCTGATGTTGGAAAATTGGAATAAAACAATAAAAGCTGGAGAAACCCAACAGGTCAGGCAGCATCGACAGAGAGAGAAACAGAGTCAACAATTCAAGTCCAATATGACTCTTAGAGTCCCCAAACCCTTCCTATTCATATACCCATCCAAATGCCTCTTAAATGTTGTAATTGTACCAGCCTTCACCACATCCACTGGCAAATCATTCCATACACATACCACCCTCTGCGTGAAAAAGTTGCCCCTTAGGACTCTTTTATATCTTTCCCCCCTTTCAAGTTTCACAACATCTTTCTGATAGGAAGGAGACCAGAATTGCACGCAATACTCCAACAGTGGCCTAACCAATGTCCTGTACGGCCGCAATATGACCTCCCAACTCCTGTACTCAATACTCTGACCAATAAAGCTCTTCAGAGCTTTGGTAATCCAGGACTTGCAATGAAGAATACAAAACCACAACCAGCCTGAAAACCCGTTTCTCTCACACCCACTCATCCTCCACACTGTCTTCATTACCTCCATATAGAGACAGAGATGCACAGTATGGAAACAGGCCCTTCAGTCCAATTCATGCCTCACATCAAAGTCTTGATAATTGCTTGAAACTGTTAATCAAACTGTAAACTTACCCCTCTGTACAAATTATAAGTGAGTTGTGTAGCACAAATTACATAATGATGCCTTAACAGTTTGACAATTTAATAAATGTATCCATTTGCCAGTATTTGGCCCATACCCCTTCAAACCCTATTCATATATCCATCCAGTTGCCTTTCAAATGTTGTAATTGTATCAGCCTCCACCATTTTCTCTGACAGCTCATTCAATACACTTACCATCCTCTGCATGAAAAAGGTTGACCCTGAAGTCCCTTTAAAATATTTCTCCTCTGATCTTAAAGTTATGCTCTCTAGTTTTCGACTCACCTACCCTGAGGAAAAGACCTTGACTATTCACCTTATCCGTACCCTTCATGATTTTATAAACTTCTATATGGTCACCTTCAGCCTCCAATGCTCGAGGGAAAATAGTTC
The DNA here is from genome assembly GCF_004010195.1 of Chiloscyllium plagiosum. Taxonomy (NCBI): domain Eukaryota; kingdom Metazoa; phylum Chordata; class Chondrichthyes; order Orectolobiformes; family Hemiscylliidae; genus Chiloscyllium; species Chiloscyllium plagiosum. The sequence goes on from NC_057718.1 coordinate 85,533,085, forward strand.
CAGCCTATTCAGCCTCTCCCTATAGCTCAAACCCTCCAACCCTGGCAACATTTTTGTTAAATTTTTCAAGTTTCACAACATCCTTTCTGTAGCAGGGAGATGAGAATTGCATGCAATATTCCAAAAGTGGCCTAACCAATGTCCTGTACAGCTGCAACGTGATCTCCCAACTCCTGTATTCAGTACACTAACCAATAAAGGCAAGCATACCAAACACCTTCTTTACTATCCTGTCTAGCTGGTACTCCACTTTCAAGGGACTATGAACCTGCACTCCAAGGCCTTCTTGTTTGGCAACATTCCTCAGTACCTTACCATTAAGTGTGTAAGTCCTGCCATGCTTTGCCTCATCAAAATGCAGCACCTCACGTTTATCTGCCACTCCATGCCCCATTGGCCCATCTGATCAAGGTAACCATTACACCACCAATTTTGGTGTCATCTGCAAACTTACTTACCATACCTCCAATGTTCATATTCAAATCATTTACATAAATGACAAAAAAAAGTGGATCCAGCACCATGGCACCATATACCAACGTATGCTACCTAACTTCTCATACCTTCCATGCCGACTGCTACTCCTACTTCTTGGCCTCAGACTCTTAAGGCCAACCTAAACTCTGTATCCACCTCATTTCCCCTCATACCTTCCAAAGCAACCTATGCCCCCAAGCCCAGTGGCCTTTATAGCTTCTGTGTTAACTTAGTGATAACTCAAGCTAAACCATATATCCCACACACCATATGTTGCCCTTACACCCTCCATATTGACTCAAGTAAAATGTTGATATAAAGTTTTTATTAATTACTATTTTGATTAAAAATCATTTCAATTGTGAATATCTGTTCACTACATTTAAATTCCTTCTACCACTTTATCACTTGTAAAACCAGGCATTTTTAATAATTGCCTCACATCAAAGTCTTGATAATTGCTTGAAACTGTTAATCAAACTGTAAACTTACCCCTCTGTACAAATAATAAGTGAGTTGTGTAGCACAAATTACATAATGATGCCATAACAGTTTGACAATTTAATAAATGTATACACTTTTATTATGCAGACTGACATTTACTCTTAACAAACCCAAATGGCACTTTACCTCTTCCAAAGAACATCTAACCACTCCCAAAAACGTCCCTGGATGTATCCAAAAAGTTGCCTTCTCTCTTTAAAAGGGCATCCTATCTTTCCAAAGAACTGCAATACATTTAGACCTTGTCCTGAATTTTTAACATCCACATATTGTGACTTGGACATCCCATGAACAAAAATTGGATCCGTTCAAACACAGCTGCAATATTAACACCAAATATGCAGTTTGCCTCCATAAACTACAGGCTTGCAGTATAGAACAGCAGCAGACAATTCAGCCTGTGAAGCCTGTTTGCCATTCAGTACAATTGTGGCACATGGAACACTTCATTGCGAGCATGGTTTTATGAAGACAAAATCCTGTTAACTAATTTGGTAGGGTTCTTCAAAGATATAAAAAGTTAAGTAGATAAATGGGAAATCCTATGGATGTATATCTGGAAAGCAGTTGATAAGGTGCTGCAAAATACATTAATAGAGTTAATTTATTAGCTTGGCTAGAGGCTTGGCTAACCAACAGAAAGCAGAGTCAGAATAAATGTGTCTTTTTCAGGTTGCCAAGATCTAACTAGTGCCACAGAGTTTTGTCCTTGGGCCGCAACTATTTACAATGTGCATTAATTACTTTTATGCAGGGATAGAAGGTACGAAAGCTAAACTTGCAGATGACACTAAAATAGATAGAAAAGTATGTTGCAGTAAAGAAATGAAAAAAAATTACAAATGGATATTTGTAGGTTAGGTGAATGGGCCAAAATTTGGCATGTGGTGTTCAACATGGATAAATGGGAGGTTATTCATTTTGGACAGAAGAATAGAAAAAAACCTCATTATCTAAATGGAGGGAAAGCCCAGAATGCTTTGTTGAGAGGGACCTGGGTGTTCTAGTGCATGAAAACTAGTACAGCAGGTAATAAAGAAGGCAAATGGAATTTTGGCATTTATGGCTAAAAGAATAGTGTATTAAAGCAGGGAAGTGTTGCTGCAATTGTACAAAGCATTAGTAAAACCGCACCTGGTGTACTGCATGCGGTTTTGGTCCTCTCACTTGAGGAGGGATGTAGTTGCATTGGAAGCAGTGCAGAGAAAATTGACTAGATAGACAAGGTAGATAAAAATCATCTATTTCCACTGGTTGAAGATTCTAGAACCAGGGTGCATAGTCTAAGAATTATAGCCAGACCATTCAGGAGAGAGGTTAAAAAGGACTTCTACATGCAAAGAGTTGGAACTTTCTTCCTCAAATGGTGGTCAATGTTAATTCTATTAAATTTAAATCTAAGATAGACATTTTTTATTCAACAAGAATATTGGATCAAGGCAGGCTTATGAGATTAGGCCATAGATCTGCCCATGAACTTACTGAATGGTGGAGAAGGCTCAAGGGGCTGAATAGCATAGTCCTGTTCCTATGTTCTTAGAGTTCCAGAGATGAGGGTTTGACTGATGAAGAGAAATTGAGCGGTTTGGACATATTTTCTCAAACATTTCAAAGAATAAGAGGAGATCTAATAGACGTATGCAAGATGCAGAGGGAGGAGAAATTATCCCTCTCAAAAACATCATGAATCTGCGGAATTCACTACCTCAGAGTGGGGCGGATGCTGAGACACTGAGTAACTTTAAGGTGGAGACAGATTTTTGATTAGTAAAAGATTGAAGGATTATGGAGAGTAGGCAAGAAAGTGAAGTTTAGGACAAGATGAATTCAGATGTGATTGTATTGAATAGTGGGGGGACCTAAGGAGCAAATCTTTCACATAAAGGGTAGTGTAGGAGTAGAAGCAGGCCAATTAGCTATCAAGCAGGCCAATTAGCTATTCCCATTCATGAGTGGGAATCTAGGGAAGACATTGGGAGGCCCCTAGCAGAAATATTTGTATTATGTAGAGACGTGGGTGAGTTGCCGGAGGACTGGAGGATGGCTAATGGTGTGCCTTTAATTAAGAAAGGATACAAGGAGAAGTCTGAGAACTATAGCCTGGAACTATAGAACATACGTCTAACTTCAGTGTTGGATAAGTTATTGGAGGGGATTCTGAGAGGTAGTATTTATGGAGGCAAGGATTAATTCAGGATAGTCGGCATATATTCGTGCATGGGAAATGGTTTCTCACAAATTGAGTTTTTTGAGAGCAAAGTGGTAAATGGACTTTAGTTTGGATAAATGTGAGGTGTTGCATTTTGATAAGATGAACAAGGGCAGGACTTATACAGTTAATGGTCGGGCTCTGGTGGAGCGTTGTTGAAAAGAGAGACCTAGGGCTTCAGTTACATAGCTCTTTAAAAGTTGCATCACAGGTAGACAGGTGGTAAAGAAGGCATTTGGCACATTTGCCTTCGTTGCTCAGACCATAAAGTATAGGAATTGGGACGTGATGTTGCGATTGTACGGACATTGGTGAGGCCACATTTGGAGTACGGTGTACAGTTCTGGTTACTCTGCCACAAAAAGGATATCACTAAATTGGAGAGGGTGCAGAAAAGATTTTACAAGGATATTACCATGACTGGAGGGTTTGAGATACAAGGAGAAGCTGCATAAGCTGGGACTTGTTTAACTGGAGCATAAGAGGTTAAGGGGTGACTTTATAGATGTATATAAAATCATGAGGGGCATAGATCAGGTGAATAGCAAAGGTCTTTTTCCCGAGGTTAGGGGAGTTCAAAACTAAAGGGTATAATTTTAAGGTAAGAGGGGCGGGATTTAAAAGGGATCTGAGGGGCAACTTTTTCACACAGATGGTGGCTTGTATGTGGAATAAACTGCCTGAGGAAGTGGTAGATGCAGGTACAGTTACAACATTTAAAAGACATTTTGACAGGTACATGAATAGGAAAGGTTTAGAGGGATAACCGTCAAATGTAGGCAAATGGGAACTAGTTTAGTTTGGGAAACTTGGAAGTCATGGATGTGTTGAACTGAAGCGCCTGTTTCTGTGCTGTATGACATCATGACTCTGAGATCATGGCTGATCTCATAATTCTCCATTCCATTTTCTTGCCTTTTCCCCATAACCCTTGATTCCCTTTCTTCAAAGTTCTCCAAATTTGCATTGGATAGGCATATGGAGGATAGTGGGCTAGTGTAGGTTAGGTGGGCTTGGATCGGCGCAACATCGAGGGCCAAAGGGCCTTTACTGCCCTGTATTCTTCTATGTTCTATAACACAGGCCAAGTTTGTCCATTCTGTCTTCATAGGACAGTTCCGCCATCCCAGGAACAAGTCAGGTAAGAAGACTACAAGTGTACACTGTACTCCAGGTGCAATGCAACCTAGACTCTGTACAACTGAAGCAAAACTTAACTTCTCTTGTACTCAAATCTTCTTGCAATTAAAGCTAACATTTGATTAGCTTTCCTAATAGCTAGCTGTAGTTGCATGTTAACCTTATTGACAAGCACACCTAAGTGCCTTTGTACATCTACACTTAGCAACCTCTCACCATTTAGGCAATACTCTGCATGTCTTTTCCTCCTCCCAAAGTAAATGACTTCACAGTTTTTCCACATTGTATTCAATTTGCCATGTCCTAGCCATTTCACTCAGTCTCCCCAAATTTTCCTGATGGCATTTTATGTCATCCTCATAACACACATTCTGACTTAGCTTTGTATTATCTGCAAATTTCAAAATATTACATTTGGTCCCCAACTCCAAATCATTGATATTGTGAACATCTGGGCTCAACTACAGATCCTGTACCTGACTTGAAACAGCATGCCAATATGAGAATGGCCTAGTTATTTCTACTCTCTATTTTCAGTTTGTTAGTCAATCACTAATCCAGTACCTCTCATTACATATTTTTCTAACAAACCCCCGAGGGACCCACCCATATTCTCTCTCATCTTCCAGTGAAAATGTCAGGTACCAGATCTGGGGACTGGACTTTTGGAATTGAAGTTCTGATGCTACATTGGCTGAGCTGGAGAACCTCTCTGTATATCTGAAAGTTCAGGCTTGTAACAGTGAGAGCTTGACAGCATTTTAGAATCAGAAAAGGATTTGACTGACTACACTATGCTTTGCCTCATTGAGGGGAAACATAATGCATTTCTGTTTTGTTGGGGTGTTTGCTAGCAAGAGAGTGAGGAAATAAGAGGATGGGTCGGAAATGCTCATGTTAGTGTTGCAACCTCAACATCAGTTACCTTTCTGATTAAGTTAAAAATCGCACAACACCAGGTTATAGTCCAACAGGTTTAATTGGAAGCACACTAGCTTTCGGAACGACGCTTCTTCATCAGGTGATTGTGGAGGACTCGATTGTAACACAGAATTTCTAGCAAAAAATTTGCAGTGTGATGTAACTGAAATTATACATTGAAAAATTGATTGTCTGTTAAGCCTTTCATCAGTTAGAATACAGTGATAGTTTCACTTCTTTCATGTGTAAATCACAAAACCCTTTTTTTAAAAGTTGCACTCTCGGGTTAGCTGTTAACAATGGTGATA
>NC_057718.1:85539412-85541297 GCF_004010195.1 Chiloscyllium plagiosum
TTTACACATGAAAGTAGTGAAACTATCACTGTATTCTAACAGATGAAAGGCTTAACAGGCAATCAATTTTTCAATGTATAATTTCAGTTACATCACACTGCAAATTTTTGCTATAAATTCTGTGTTACGATCGAGCCCTCCACAATCACCTGATGAAGGAGCGTCGCTCCAAAAGCTAGTGTGCTTCCAATTAAACCTGTTGGACTATAACCTGGTGTTGTGTGATTTTTAACTTTGTACACCCCAGTCCAACACCGGCATCTCCAAATCATGACTTTCTGATTAAAGAATACATACACAATGGGGATGGTGCAATGGAGATGATATCAAAGGATTTAACAGTCAGGAAAAGATTAAGGAATTGATTGCATAGAAGAGAGTTTTAATAGGGTTGGCATTAAAAACACATATGTATTTGTGGGGATCTGAAACTAGGGACCATAAGAAAGAAAGTTATTAGTAAATCCAATAAAAAATCAGGAAAAACTTAACTTGAAGAATGGGGAAGATGTGGAATACATTACCTCATAGAATGTTTCAGATGATTAGCAGCAAAGCATTCAAGGAGGAGAAAGATAAGTATAGAAGGAAGAAATGAATGGACGGATACGCTGATAGGGTGAGATTAAGCAAGGAGAAGGTTTGTGTGGTGTTTAAGTATGGACAGAGACGCAGTGAGCCAAAGTCTGTTCCTGTGTTATGAATTTTATTAATTCCAACTAAACTCGTGTTATTTTACACAAACTTAAATATATATTATTTTTAATGACAGAAAGTTGCAATTTACTATGCTGAAAAAAACTAAACTGTTTGCAGCCTAGTTTCCTCATTTTTTATTAGATATCTTTTTACACACACTAAGTGGAATGATAGCTATCAGTGCTGGTGTGTGGTCTGGCTCGAGTTAGAATCCAGTCAGCAAAATCTCTCCACACTTGACAGAAAGTAAGCAGTTTTTTAAAAAAAAGAAAACAACTTTCCTGTGGGTTGATAGTGATGTTGAACTTATTGGATATGATTAGGATTGGGTGGTGCAGTAGTTTAGAACACTATCTTCAAGTTGAGCTCACAGTGATGGAGAGAAGAGCACGCTGTTTTTAACAGCAGTGACTCTTTCTTAATATCTATCGATTTTTCAAAGTGTCTATTGAGTTATGTTGCTTCTTTTCAGCATTTGTTGGTGTATTATAGATGATGTATGCAAAAGCTAGACACACAAGCATAGAATCATACAATATGGAAACACACTCTTCGGTCCAACCATGTTCCCAAACTAAGCTAGTCCTACTTGCCTGCATTTCACCCCATCACTCCAAACATTTCTTATTCATGTACTTATCTGAATGTGTTTTAAATGTTGTAATTGTACCCATATCCTCCACTTCCTCTGGAGGTTCATTCCAGCCACGAACAATACTCTGTGAAAAAAATTGCCCATCATGTCTGTTTAAATTCTGTTTCCTCTCACATTAAAAATATGCCCCCTAATCATAGAGTCATAGAGATGTACAATATGGAAACAGACCCCTCGGTCCAACCCGTCCATGCCGACCAGATATCCCAACCCAATCTAGTTCCACCTGCCAGCACCCGGGCCCATATCCCTTCAAACCCTTCCTATTCATATACCCATCCAAATGCCTCTTAAATGTTGTAATACTACCAGCCTCCACCACTTCCTCTGGCAGCTCATTCCATTCCCGTATCATCATCTGTGTGAAAAAGTTGCCCCGTAGGTCTCTTTTATATTTTTCCCCTCTCACCCTAAACCTATGCCCTCTAGTTCTGGACTCCCCGACACCAGGGAAAAGACTTTGCCTATTTATCCTATCCATGCCCCTCATAATTTTGTAAACCTCTATAAGGTCACCCCTCAGCCTCCGAC
>NC_057718.1:85541422-85550682 GCF_004010195.1 Chiloscyllium plagiosum
TAAGTCCTGCTAAGATTTGCTTTCCCAAAATGCAGCACCTTGCATTTATCTAAATTAAACTCAATCTGTCACTTCTCAGCCCATTGGCCCATCTGGTCCAGATCCTGTTGTAATCTGAGGTAACCCTCTTCACTGTCCACTACACCTCCAATTTTGGTGTCATCTGCAAACTTACTAACTGTACCTCTTATGCTCGCATCCAAGTCATTTATGTAAATGACAAAAAGTAGAGGACCCAGCACTGTTCCTTGTGGCACTCCACTGGTCACAGACCTCCAGTCTGAAAAACAACCCTCCACCACTACCAACCTCTGTCTTCTACCTTTGAGCCAGTTCCGTATCCAAATGCCTAGTTCTCCCTGTATTCCATGAGATCTAACCTTGCTAATCAGTCTCCCATGGGGAGCCTTGTCGAACACCTTACTGATCTGCCACCCTAGGGAAAAGACACCTCATGATTTTATAAATCTCAACAAGGTCACCCCTCAACCTCATTGAACGAGAATGAATTTGACAAATTATAATGGGTAAAATGACAAAATATCAGTGAAAGATGTTCAAAAGGTAATTTTTGTGATATAGAAGCAGTTACTATCCTTAGAGGCAAGAGCTCTATTTCCAAAAAATTAACAAGACAACTAAAGCGATAAAAGACAAAATAAAACTGTACAAAAAGGCATAAAAAATACTAAATAAAGCAGATCTTGACAGTAAGAGCAATAAAAAGGGATTATGAGAAAGGAACTTTCATAGAAAATCAACACAAAAACCTTAAAGGTAGTAAATAGAGATTAAGAAATAGTGGACATGTTGAATAATTTTTTGCATCTGCATTTACAGGAGAGAAAAAAAGTTAGCATGCTACATATGGTGAGGAAACTAAATCAGAGACAGATATCTGCCACATTAAGCAAGATATCTATTGAGGAAAATTAATGACACTAAAAGTGGCAGAAATTAGAAGAAGCAGATGAATTGCATCCAAGGGTTTAAAGGAAGAGGTAAGAGCATTTGTAAAAATCCTAACTGTAATCTTACAAAGTTCTCAGGATTCAGGAACTGTCCTTTTAAATTCAAAAATTACATATGCTATGTGCTTTTTCTAAAAAAAAAGGTGAAAGAGCAAAACCAGAGAATGGAAGATGAGCAAGCCTAACATCTGTTGTCAGGTAAATTCTGTGGCTGGGATTTTCCAATTTTTCATTCAGTATGGGGATGGGCACCTTTAACATCCCCTCACCAGCAGCACCACAATGACCACCACTACCTGTCAGATCAAGTGCCAATCAAGCACTGAGGTGGTCATGTCAAGGATGGGGTCCTCAGTCAAACAGATTGCTGTAACTAAAACTGCGAGCCAATTAGAGGTGAGCAGCTAATGTGAGGAGCAACATGACTTCAGGTGGTTCAGGCTGCTGGCTGCACAGCAGCACTGAAGACCGGAAACAACAGGAAAAAGGGAAAATTGCAATTTGGGAGTAACAAAGATCGGGGTCAGAAGAAAGGACAGGGAATGGCTTTCAGTGGTCAACTCCCTGCTTTCCCATTTCTGCCCTCAATCACTCCCAGACTCGGGCAACCTGATATTCCCCCGTAAAAGTGATGATTAAATATATTAATGTATTAAAAGGATGAGAAAGCAACTATCTAGTGAAACTCTTCATTAATGAGACAAATATGTATAAACTCCTTTTCAATAGGATAATAGATAAACACCTGTGCAATACGACAGTCAGAAGTAAATTTACTGTTAAAAGTCATTATCTACAAAACCATAATATGTAAACTAACACACAGATCTTAAAAGTAGGACAGTAACATACAATCTGACAGCTGTCCTCTTTATCAAATAGAACAGTGAGATGTAAACTCACTTCAAAATAATAATAACAGATAAACTGACAACCAAAGTCCACATCAGTAGGATAATAACTAGCAAAACCTGCAGGAAATTACCCATTAATGGAACAGTAACAAGTAAACCTACCAATAACACATCCATCAATAAAACAGGAGTGAGTCAAATCAACATGAACCTGGCAGGGAGGCTGCCCTGTTTTACCAGTTAGAAAAGCTGCAACGTAGCTCATCTGCCAGATTAGACAGTTAATCGGGCCAGGTCAAATATCATTTGAAACAAATGTCAAAAAAAAATATAAAGTAAAAACTTGAAGTGATGGGGATACTCAGCAGGTCAGGCAGTATCTGCAAAGAAGAGAGAGTTATGTTTCAGGTCAATGACTTCTCAACAAAATTTGAAACAATTTGGCTGACCGTGTCAAGCTTTACTAATTCAGGGACCTTGCTTTACGTAAATTAATTTTGTATCAACTCTATACAAAAACAATGTAAAAATATAAAAGTTCAGCTGTATATGCCCTATTAATTATTTATTTAATTTATGTAACTTTGCTATTTATGTTTATTTTGATAAGTTACTGTTTCCCTACACTATAATAGTGAATACATTTTAAAATTCTATATTGGTTGTAAAGCAGTTTGGAATGACTGTAGCAGTGAAAGATGTCATACAAATCAATTTTTTCTGTTCATTAAAATAAATAACACACTGAATATGCAAGATAAGTTGCAACTCTACCTCAAAACAAACAATCCTTTACCACTCAGGACTTGTAAATTGGAATTCATATTTGCATGAATGCATCAGCTAAGCACAGTGATAAAATCAATTAGTGACTCAATTACAAACGCAGACACTTCTTTCGCTTTCTCTGATATAAAGGTACCTGCTAGAGGTGAAATTCTCATTAATAAGGCACATGCAGCCAAACATGTATATTTTTACATTATTTTTGTGTAGAGTTGATATAAAATTATAAAATGGAAAAGCTATGTCAAGATAATACTCTTGGAAAAGCCTGACTTTTCATTCTCATATTCTTATCAGCAATATTGAGAAAAGGTTTTAAGAAAGGGAAATCACATCTGATTAATTTATTAGATTTTTTGGGGCAGTCTCATTCAGAGTGGTTAGAGGGGAACCAGTAGATGCTTTGTATTTGGACTTCCAGAAGACATTCGAAAGGTGCCTCACAAAGGTTAGTCATAAGATAAGAACCCATGGATGGAGGCAGTATATTGGCATGGATAGTGTTACGTTGCGGAGGTCGAAACCAAATACCCAGAAAAGCTCGCCTTGCTTTGTAATCTGTTAAAATGTGAGTGACAGATAACTCTTAATTTCCACGAAAGAAAAAACTAACAATTTACTTTCCTATCTCTAATAGTGAACGCTAATCAATATACAATTAACAAATCCAACCCCCCCGCTTTGTTCTTGACTATTTATTATCTGACGCCAACTCTATATTAAAAAAAATGATGTTCCAAAACACAGTACATTAACTTAATTTCAAGACCACACAGTCTTTGTCTTCTCTGTGGTCTTCAATCTTCTGTCTGTTGATTATCCTGGGTTATCTTCCTTCTTTTTTGCTGCGAGTATGTTTTACATGAAAAGGCACCTTTGATAGAGAGTGTTTTCTAATTTTCTATGAGAGCAAGATTTTAGATGGGCAGTTAGCTCTCCAGCTCGATAGCAGTTGCTTGGCTGATTGACGGCAGTTGCTCTCTGACCAATTATCAAAATGCCCATGTTTTTTATACCACCCCCAATGTTGTCAAAACAATAAATTTAAACCAGATTCGGTTTTAGTATCCAGGGCATAGTTTAAAATAATTGGTTAAATTTGAATTGTTGTCAAAACATCAACCAACACTCAGGTATCAATTTAACAGCCAATTGTTACATGTATCTATTTTGGAACAGCATGTCTCCAACCTTTCCATTTGGGCAGCTGAGCCTGTACTTTCAAATACAAAATGTTTTCTGAATATTGATGTAAATTTAAAATGAACATACATGCTTTCGACTTCGTAACACCTCCCATGAAGAAAAAAATGAACCATCATAATGAAAAGAAGGCTTCATTTTCTTCCCTCTAATTCTTAACACCATTACTATGAAACACATAAGTCATTAATCCAAGTTATATTTTTCATATTAATTCTGCACACATACATAATGTTGGAATCGATACAGTCCAATCTGATCTACACCTTTACTTTTAAATCCGCCATAATGCATCTACTATTACATTTTTATGACCTGCAACATGTACAATTTGTAAATTAAAAGTCTTTAACATAAGACTCCAATGAAATAGTTTCATATTTTTGTCTTTAAATCTGTCTAAAAATGTGAGAGGGTTGTGGCCTGTGGTCACACCTGTCTCCAACACATTATTTGTCACATAAAAATTAAAATGTTGTAAGGCCAGTACCAAATTCAGTAACTCCTTTTGATGGTAGAATATTTTCTCTGGTGGATGTTTAGTTTCTTTGAAGTTTAATTCCAATATCATTTTCCTGCATCAATACAGCTCCAACCCCAATATCGTTAGCATTGATTGGAACTTTGAAGGGTTTCAAAAAATGTGATGTAGCTAAAACTAGTGTGGTGATTAATATGAGTTTTAAATTCTCAAATGCCTCCTTGCATTGTTCTGTCCACTGAAAGTTTGCGTTCTTCTTTAGTACCGCGCTGAAGTTTGGAACAAACTTCCAGTAGAATCTGCTCAGTCACAAAAATCGAAGCATCGCTTTCTTCAAAGATCGATGTGGAAATTCCTTGATGGCCTTTGTCTTCTTGTTCCTTGGGGTCATTCTTCTGTGTCCAATGTTATGTACAAAGAACGTCACCGCTGCCTTTGTGTATTCTGTTTTCTTTAAGTTTATTACCAGTTTTGCTTCTCATAATTGTTCACAGAACTCTGCCAACTGTACCAAGTGATCTTTCCATGACTCGTGAAAGATCACTACATCATCCAGATAAACTGCACAATTTGTTAATCTGGCCACAACTCTGTTCATGAGTCTTTGGAAAGTGACTGGTGCATTCTTCATTCCAAAGGGCATCACTTTGAATTGATATAGCCCAAATAGGATTATAAACACAGAAACTTCTTTCACTTTCTCTGATAAAGGTACCTGCCAATAACGACACAGTAAATCGAATTTTCTCTATCCAGTTCTCCAACCTTTGTACTGGATGGGAGTCTGATTTAGTTAGGGCGTTGACCTTCTGGTAGTCCACACAAAATTGTTCAGTCCTGTTAGGTTTGGGAACTAACATGATTGGCAAAATCCACTCACTCTGATACAGTTTGATGATGCTTTTGTTGAGCATTGCATCCACTTCCTTTTGAACCTGTGCACTTTAAGAGGGTTAAGCCTGTATGGATGTGGTTTTTAATCAGAACAGCATTCCCTAATTCCACCTCATAGACAACAGTATTAGTCTTCCCCATTCTATTCCTGCATATGTCCTCATACTGCTGCAACAAATCTTTCAACTCGCTTCTTTGCTCCAGAGATAGTTAGCTCAATATCCTATTCCATTCCTCAAGGACTTCCTCATTATTTAACATATTTTGAGGCACATCAAAATCTACACCATCTGAACTTGATTCCTCACTGTGCGGGGCAGTAACACATGTTTCTCCAGTTCCCTGTCTCCTTTACAATAAGGTTTCAACATATTCACATGACATACCCATTACAGTTTTTTTTTCTATCCAGCATCTTTACTAGATTGTTTACTTGACTCAACTTTTTCTCAATTGCATATGGGCCAGTAAAGTTGGCTTTGAAGGGATCTCCTACCACTGGTAACAATGCTAATATGCCATCCCCATGGGAAAACATCCGCATTTTAGTGTTTATATCAGCCACTTGCTTCATTCTATGCTGTGCCCTCTTCAGGTGCTGTTTAGCTAACTCACCTGCTGGCAATTCATGCGCTACCCGTATTACTTCCTGTCTGTATGCTACCAGCAACACAATCTGGCGCAGTTCTGCCCATTTCTCCTCTGCACTAACCAGTTTCTATTTTAGTCTCAGGATTCTATCCTTAAGAGAATAACCCTCTGGGATACATTCTGGTTTATTTTCTGATTATGCATCAATGTATATATCTTTTATTATCTCATCTTTCTGTAGTAAGTCCTTTAGCCTTTCAGGACTAAACACCTTTGCCTGTTCAGGTTTTTCCCATCCCATTACATCAAACAGGGTGTTAGAAAAATGACCTCAACTCCTTCATCTTTCTCTTTAGTTTTTCCTTCTTGCTATAATTTAAGACCATAAGACATAGGAGCAGAAATGAGGCCATTCAGCCCATCGTGTCTGCTCCACTATTCAAACATGGCTAATGAATTTCTCAACTCTATTCTCCCACTTTCTTCCCGTAATCCTTCATCCCTTTGATACTCAAGAACCTATCTCAGTCTTAAATATATTCAATGACCTGGCCTCCACAGCCTTCCAAGGCAGTGAATTCTATACATTCACCACTCTCTGTCCAAAGACATTTCCCCTTATCTCTGTTCTGAAAGATCTTCCTTTTATTCTAAAACTATGCCCTTGGGTCCTAGTCTCTCCCAGCAGAGTGTTTTTCTTTTAACTCCTCAGTTCCCTGGTTTTCCTTTGGCTTCTTCACCACAAAGGGCGCAACTTCTGTTTTCTTTTTTCCTGAAATCCTTACACACTTGATGCAACTGCAACACACTAACTTCTGTGAACAAGCAAAATTTTTTAAGCATAGTACAATACAAGATTTGGAGAAATCCGGAACACTTCACCATGCTTGTGAAGTGTGTACAGGGAAGCTCTCTGAACAAAGGAAACAGTCCTTCCTTTATACAAAATCTTTATATCACAGTCAGTAATGCCCACAAGACAACCCCCCCAGTCACTCCCTCATAGTAACATAACACTCAAGACACACTGCAGGTGACCACATCATCTCCAGAAGCAGTGTAATGCAAATCATCCTTTAATGGCCAGACCTGGTGTGAATTGTACTTTTTTTGTAACTATAGGGGACTAGTCAAATTCCAACTGTAATGTTCTTATTGATATCTGAATAGGGGATGACAATGTAAATTGCTCTGAATGGCAAGGAAATAGCCATGTAAGTGGTTCTGAATAATAGGAGATGATAATGTAATTCCTTACAATCCATCTGTAAGCCAGAGGCATCCCACCCTAGCCTTGGGACATACAATATCCTGCAGGTCAGCAGAGCAAGTTAATTTTTTAACATTACAACCCCCACCCTGACCTTCCAGGTCATTCCCAAGAACAAACTATATTCTTGGAACTGAAACTCTGTCAATCATTCCCACTGTTACTTCTCTGGTATTGATTTGGCTCTCCAACCTGATTTTACACAGGGGAATGCTAAATTTCTGTCCATCTATTCCACAAATTATCATCCTCTCGGATAACATTTCAGGAAGAGTGCAAATATTTTCATCTCTTACTATTAGAGATTGACCAGATTCCGTATCTCTTAAAGTTATAACTTGTTTCCGTTCTCCCCCGTTTTTCCTGAGTAAACTTTACCCACAGAGGTGAAGTCTTTATAGAGATTGGGCACTAACTCAATATCAGCCCCTACCTAGGCTGTGCACTCTCCTGCAGCTCATGGACTTTTCTTGGGGTTTCCTTTACTACTTTCACTAATCCCATTGGCTTAGCCTCTTTTACCACATCTTTTCCCACAGTGCCTTTCTTCAATGACCAGCACTGTGATTTTACATGTCCCACCTTATTGCAGTGAGGACATCTTTTCCCAGTGTTTTTCCTAAATCACTGGCACTGTAATTTTATGTGTCCCACTCCATTACAGTGAAAACATCCGACGCCTTTCACCTCTTTTTCACCCCCACCTTGGGCTTTTATTCACTCTGGTAAACTATTCCCAGTGTGCTCTACTCTTTGTTTTGGAATGATGGATCTGCTCTTCTCCCAATTTCTATTCCTGATGGGATGAAAAACCCCTCAGAAGCTAAATTTCACCTTATGTACCAATGCATATTCATCTGCCATCTCTGCTGCTCTTCTCACTTCTTGAACTTTCTGTTTATCCACATGAATTCTTATTATCTCTGGAAGTGAGTTTTTAAAGTCCTCCAGCAGAATAATCTCTCTTAGAGCCTCATGTTTCTTATCTATTTTCAAGGCCTGCACCCATCTGTCAAAATTGCTATGTTTAATTTTTTTGAACTCAACATAAGCCTGACCTGGTTCCTTTTTTATGTTTCTGAACTGCTGTCTATATGCTTATGGTACCATTCATAAGCACTCAAAATAGCCTGTTTTACATTTGCATAATTTTTTGACCCCTCAACTAACAGCGCTGCAAATACCCCATTAGCCGTGTCTCCCAGCTTAGTCTGAACTAGCATTACCTGCCAAGTTCTCTATCCACTCCATCTGCCTACCAATTTTTCAAATTAAAGAAAAAGGCTTCAACATCTTTCTCAGTGAAATGTGGCAACGTTTTAACATATTTGAATACATCCTTACCTTCTCCTTTCATTTTTGTCCTGTCACCTTGACTTTACTGACTAATTCACAACTTCTGAAGTTTAAATTTGCTCTCTTCCTTCTCTCTTTGTGCTCAGCTAAGAACCTTCTCTCCCTTTATCTTCTAACTCCAGTTGCCTCATTTGAATTTGTTTTTCTAATTCAATTGGATTTGCCTGTTTCTCTGATACACCTAAGTGCCTGACCAAATCCATTACAATTTCAGCTTTCCTTTTAATCGTAGAACAAGTCTTAGACTGTAGGGAAATAGATGGTGACATCTTGCAAAATGTCCAGATTACAGAGGAGGAAGAGCTGGATATCTTGAAACGGGTAAAAGTGGATAAATCCCCAGGACCTGATCAGGTGTACCTGAGAACTCTGTGGGAAGCCAGAGAAGTGATTACTAGGCCTCTTGCTGAGATATTTGTATTATCGATAGTCACAGGTGAGGTACCGGAAGACTGGAGGTTGGCAAACGTGGTGCCACTGTTTAAGAAGGGCGGTAAGGACAAGCCAGGGAACTATAGACCAGTGAGCCTGACCTCGGTGATGAGCAAGTTGTTGGAGGGAATCCTGAGGGACCGGAAGTACATGTATTTGGAAAGGGAAGGACTGATTAGGGATAGCCAACGTGGCTTTGTGCATGGGAAATCATGTCTCACAAACTTGATTGAGTTTTTTGAAGAGATAACAAAGAGGATTGATGAGGGCAGAGCAGTAGATGTGATCTATATAGATTTCAGTAAGGCGTTCAACAAGGTTCCCCATGGGAGACTGATTAGCAAGGTTAGATCTCATGGAATACAGGGAGAACTAGCCATTTGGATACAGAACTGGCTCAAAGGTAGAAGACAGAGGGTGGT
>NC_057718.1:85551048-85613401 GCF_004010195.1 Chiloscyllium plagiosum
ACAGGGAGAGGCTGAACAGGCTGGGGCTGTTTTCCCTGGAGCGTCGGAGGCTGAGGGGTGACCTTATAGAGGTTTACAAAATCATGAGGGACATGGATAGGGTAAACAGGCAAAATGTTTTCCCTGGGGTGGTGGATTCCAGAACTAGAGGGCATAGGTTTAGGGTGAGAGGGGAAAGATATAAAAGAGATCTAAGGGGCAACGTTTTCACGCAGAGGGTGGTACGTGTATGGAATGAGCTGCCAGAGGAAGTGGTGGAGGCTGGTACAATTGCAACATTTTAGAGGAATTTGGATGGGTATACGAATAGGAAGGATTTGGAGGGATATGGGCCGGGTGCTGGCAGGTGGGACTAGATTGGGTTGGGATATCTGGTCAGTATGGACGGGTTGGACCGAAGGGTCTGTTTCCATGTAGTACATCTCTATGACTACGTCCACACCAACCCTCCGAAGAGTAACCCACCCAGACCCCTTCCCCATCTCTACTATCCTATTTTTACCCTTGACTAATGCACAGACCCCATCCCCTACTCTACATTTACCCTTGAATAATGCACCTAACCTACACATCCCTGAACAGTATGGGTAATTTAGCACATTCAATTCACCTGACCTGCACATCTTTGGATTGTGGGTGGAAACCAGAGCACCTAGAGGAAAATGACGAAGACATGGGGAGAATGTGCAAACTCCACACTGACAGTTGTCTGAGGCTGGAATTGAACCCAGGACCCTGGTACTGTGAGGCAGCAGTGCTAACCACTGAGCCACCTGCCACCCCTGGTTAAACCCAATTCTAACCTATTTGCTAATTCGAGAAGTAGATCCTTCCTCTGTCTTTCCACACTTTCTTCGTAAATTTGGGAAGCATCTTCAAACCTCAGAACCTCTTTAGCAACATTAAGAGCTATTTCCTTCACTCTTAACTTAACCAACTACTAGTAACCAAAATTAAACAAATTTACTCACCTAAGTTTTATTGAAAGATCTAGGACACTAATCGCCAAGTGTTTAAATCTGCTGGGATCTTCCATCCTCCAAATCCAGAATGATGAGCCCCCAAACTGTTACAATGCAGAGGTCGAACCCCTCTGTTAATTAAAACCAAATTCCCAGAAAAGCTCACCTCACCTAATAATCTGTTAAAAAGTGTGACAGAGAACTCCTAATTTCCAGTAAAAAAAAATTATTTTCTTAACTCTAATAGTGAATACTAAACAATAACTATGAACAAATCCAAGCCCCCCTTTGTTCTTAACTGCTTACTATCTGACCCCAACTCTATTAATAAAATGCTGTTCCAATGACACACTTATTAAACATTACATTAACTTAATCACAAGACCACACAGTCTTTGTCTTCTCTGTGGTCTTCAATCTTCTGTCTGATCTCCCTGGGTCATCTTCCTTCTTTTACTTGCAAGTATGTTTTACATGAGTAGGTACCTTTGATATAGTGTGTTTTCTAATTTTCTTTGAGAGCAAGAATTTAGATTGGCAGTTGGCTCTCTGGCAGTTGCTCGGCTGAACGATGGCAGTTGCTCTCTAATTTTCAAAATGCCCACTTTTTTATACCCACCAACATCGTACCATCTCATTGGTCCGACGCTATCAAAACAATAAATTAAAACACGTTTGGGTTTTAGTATCCTGAGCATAATTTTAATTCAAATTTAACCAATTAGTTTTTGTCAAAACAACAACCAAAATTCAGGTATCCATTTAACAGCGAATTGTTACATGTATCTATTTTGGAACAACATATCTCCCAGCCTTTCCATTCGAGTAGCTGAGCCTGCACTTTGTGTTTACTTCAAATTTAGAAAACACTTTCTATTTTAAAGTGAACATACATGCTTCCGACTTGGTAACAATGGAGAATTTGCTAATGGGCAGGAAACAGCGAGTGGGAATAAGGATGATGGTTGATGAACTGAAGATGACCTGACCTGATGACCTGGGGTTCCACAGAGATCAGTGATGGTACCACAACTGTTGACAAAGTATATTAATAGGCGAGGGAAGGAAGTGAACTGTAGCCACATTTTCGGATGACATAAACATAGGAAGAAAGTCAGGTTGTGAGAAAGCTGCAAACACAGAGAAAAATAGATTGCTGGTGAAACTCAGCAAATCTGTCAGCATCTGTGGGAAGAAAGCAACTGTTTTAAGTCTATTGATTTTTCATCAAAACTCTGTTGAGTGAGCTAGGGAATGAAGTGGAACTGGGGGGAAAGGACAGCTCTGAAACAACGTGAGGTGATACTGATGGAAACAGAAGTTCACAGTGTGCATATAGCGCATATAGAGCTGAGTGTGGATTCAGGATGTGGCAAGAACAGTTGTCTGAGGAACACTGTACATTACAGGGATATCTGTGATCTTGGGTGTATTTGAAACACAAAGGATGAGACTTCAGTTGGAATCTGAGTTCTGATAAAGAAAGACCAGACTCGAAACGCTAAGTCAGCTTCCTTCCCACAGATGCTGCTAGACCTGCTCAGTTTCGCCAGCAATTTCTGTTTTCTATTTTGGAATCGCATTTGTTTGTTTGTTTACAGACAGATATTGATAGGTTTAGTAAGTGGACAAATCTTGGCAAATGGAGTATAATGTGGGGAAATGTGAAGTTGTTCATTTTGGAAAGGAGAATAAAAGAGACAGATTATTATTTAAATGGAGAAAAACTACAGACAGCAGCATCATAGGATTTTGGGGTACTTGTACATGAGCACAGCTAATAAATAGGTGTAGCAGGTAACTAGGAAGACTACTAGAATGTTGACGCGTATTTCAAGGGAATTGGAGGATAAGAGTAGGGAAGCTATACTGCAACTGTACAAGGTGTGGTGAGACCACATCTGGAGAACTGTGAACAGTTTTGGTCCCCTTATTTAAGGAAGTATACCATTTCACTGAAGTAGAGAGAAGGTTCACTTGGATGATTCCTGGCATGGAGAGGTTATTTTATGAGCAAAGGCCACACGTGTTGGGATTCTACTCTTTGAAGTTTAGAAGAATGAGAGGTTATCTTATTGAAACACAGAGGATTCTAAAGGGCTTGTCAGGATAAATGCTGTGAAGATGCCTCTCCTCATGGGAGACTCTAGGACCAGAGGGCATAGTCTTAGAATAAAGAGCTGCCAATTTAAGACTGAGAAAAGGAGGAATTTCTTCACTCAGAGAATTGAGAGACTTTGAAATTTTTTGCCACAGAGAGTTGTGGGGGCGGAGTCCTTTTATATTTTTAAAGTTAGATAGAGTCTTGGTAAGTAGGGGAATAAAAGATTACAGGGAAAATGCAGGAAAGTAGATGTGAGGAATGTTGTATCAGCAATGTTCCAACTGAATGGTGGAGCAGGCTTGAGGCCTGAAAAGCCAACTCCTGTCTCTATTCCTGACAGTCTTAAGGTCTCAAACTCCTTCAAATGTCACAAAATTCTGTCACAGCCACTTGACACAGTATGAGTGCATGCATCAAAGACTGTGTTACAATAAAGCATGGGTCTTGAAGGGAATAATAGAAAGTAACAATCTGGTATAATGCCTTTCCTCCATGTTTTTCAAACCATTTCAAACAAATGGGTGACTGTAAAACATGAGGTAAGGTTGCATTCAGTAGGAAGACAATCATAAATCAAAGCAGTATTGTACAAATGTTTACTTAGAAGGAAAGAAAACTGTAATTATGCCCAGAGAGAAGTCATCTTCATAATTTCTTTTTAAATCTACTCACATTAAGTTTTGGATTGGTTAGGCAGTTTAAAATTAATGTTTTGTTAGTAAAAAATAAAGCCATTACCAAACACATTAATGTATTAAAAGAATGACGAAGCAATTATCCAGTGGAACTCTCCTTTAATTAGACAAATATGGATAAAAGCATAATAAATACCTGAGTCAAATGATGGTTCAGAAGTAAATTAACAGTTAAAATCATTATCAATAAAACTGTAACATAAACTGACACACAGACCACCCCGCCCCCAAAAAAAGGACAGTAACGTATAATCTGATAGCTGACCTCTACATCAATACAATAGTGACATGTAAACTCACTTCAAGAGGACAATAACAGAGAAACTAACAGGTAAAGTTCCCATCAATAGGGTAATAACAAGTAAACCTGCAGGAAATTACCTATCAATGGAACAGTAACAAGTAAACCTATCAATAAACACTCACCAATAAAACAGAAGCAGATCAAAACAACATCAATGTTCCCATTGATGATTTCCCAGGTTTTAAACTTCCATGGAAAAAGTGTACAACACGCACTATTTGAAGAAAGGCCGGGGAAAATGTTGCCAGAAGTAGAATATGAATAGCTCAACTTGTGACTGAGATAATCTAAGTCAGGCATTGTATCAGCTGAAGTCTTTGAATGTATTGTTAACCTCAACATCAAACCATAACTGTTTCCCCAGTCATCAAAACAGTAGCTTTTTGTTAATTTCAAAAATATACTTTATTCATAAAATATTTTGATGATCTGTACAATTGGTCATGCCATACATACGTATACATTCCATCTCTTTGCATACAGGGATCGAGTAATCATTCATATATACAGGTCTGTATGTTTACCGTATATCCATATATTTAGCTGAGGCGTCAGCGGAGCCTACTTACTGCGTGGGCCCCCTGTTCTTTGGCAGGCAGGCGTTACATTGTGGTCTTTCCCCACCGCGGCTTGGCGGCAGCTGCCCCAAGCTTCAGCGCGCCCTCAACACATAGTCCTGGACCTTGAAATGTGCCAGTCCGCAACACTCAGTCAGGGTCAGCTCCTTCAGCTGGAAGATCAACAGGTTTTGGACAGACCAAAGAGCGTCTTTCACCGAGTTGATGATCCTCCAGGCGCAGTTGATGTTCGTCTCGGTGTGCGTTCCGGAGAACAGACCATAGAGCACGGAGTCCCGCATCACGGAGCTGCTCGGGACGAACCTCGACAGACACGTCCTCATCCTTGGAGAACCTTTTTTTAATTTCAAAATATACTTTATTCATAAAATATTTTAATGATCTATACAATTGGTCATGCCATACGTACGTATACATTCTATTTCTTTGCACACAGAGATCGGAATTAATCATTTGTATATACAGGTCTGTACGTTTACCATCCATATATCCATATGTTTAGCGGAGGTGTCAGCGGAGCCCACTTACTGCGTGAGCCCCCTGTTCTTTTTTGGCAGGCAGACGTAACATGGTGGTCTTTCCCCACCGCGCCTTGGCGGCAGCTGCCCCAAGCTTCAGCGCGTCCCTCAACACGTAGTCCTGGACCTTGGAATGTGCCAGTCTGCAACATTCAGGCGGGGTCAGCTCCTTCAGCTGGAAGGTCAACAGGTTTCGGACAGACCAAAGAGCGTCTTTCACCAAGTTGATGATCCTCCAGGCACAGTTGATGTTTGTCTCGGTGTGCGTCCCGAGGAACAGACCGTAGAGCACGGAGTCCCGCGTCACGGCGCTGCTCAGGACGAACCTTGACAAACACCACTGCATTCAACTCCAGACTTCTTCTGCGTAAGCACATTCCACAAGGAGTGTGTGACAGTCTCGTCCTCTCCGCAGCGGCTTCGAGGGCAGCGTGCGGTGCGGCAGAGAGTCCGGGCGTGCATAAAGGATCTCACAGACAGAGCCCTTCTCACCACCAGCCAAGCCATGTCTTGGTGCTTGTTGGAAAGTTCTGGCGATGAGGCATTCTGCCAAATGACTTTGACAGTCTGCTCAGGGAACCGCTCGATAGGATCCACCCTCTCCTTTTCCCGAAGGGTCTCAAGGACTCTACGTGCTGACCACTTCCTGATGGACTTGTGGTCAACGGTGTTTTTCTTCACAAATTTCTCCACGAAGGACAGGTAATACGGAATGGTCCAATTACTTGGAGTGTTCCGCGGCAGTGAGGCCAGGCCCATCCTTCGCAACACCAGGGACAGGTAAAACCTCAGTACGTAGTGACACTTTGTGTTTGCGTACCGGGGATCCACACACAGCTTGATGCAGCCACACACAAAGGTGGCCATTAGGGTGAGGGTAGCATTGGGTGTGTTTTTTCCCCCCATTGCCCAGATCTTTGTACATTGAGTCCCTTCAGACCCTGGCCATTTTTAGTCTCCATACAAAATGGAAGACGGCCCGGGTGACTGCGATGGCACAGGTTCTGGGAATAGGCCAGACCTGTACCACATATAACAACACTGACAGTGCCTCACACCTGATAACCAGGTTTTTACCCGCGATGGAGAGCGACCGTAGCTTCCAGCTGCCCAGTTTCTGCCTCACATTCTTGATATGCTCCCCCCAAGACTTGGCGCATACCCCAGCCCCTCTGAACCAAATACCCAGCACCTTCAGGTGGTCAGTCATGATGGTGAAGGGGATGGAGGATCGGTCGGCCCAGTTCCCAAAGAGCATGGCCTTGCTCTTGCCTCGGTTTACCTTGGCCCCCAAGGCCTGTTTGAACTGGTCACATATGCACAACAGTCTGTGCACGGACAGCGGATCAGAGCAGAAAACGGCAACACCATCCATGTACTGGGAGGCCGTAACCTGCAGCCAGGAATAGTCACCCCTCTCAGGCTCGCATCCTTCCTGTTGGACTCGGCAAATGGCTCTATGCAGCACACAGACAAGGCAGGAGAGAGAGGGCAGCCCGGTCTGACTCCAGATCTGACTGGGAAGCTATCTGATTCCCACCCATTGATTGAGACTGCACTGACAATGTTGGTGAAGAGCAGTCTGACCCAATTGCAGATTCCCTCCCCAAAGTCCATTTTGGAGAGAACATCTCTCATATACGTAAGTGATATCCTGTCAAAAGCTTTCTCCTGGTCCAGGCTGATGAGGCAGGTGTCTAGCTGCCTGTCCTGCACGTAGGCGATCATATCCCTGAGGAGTGCGAGACTCTCAGCGATCTTCCTGCCCGGTACAGCATAGGTTTGGTCAGGGTGAATCACCGACCCCAGAGCAGACCTGACCCAGTTGGCGATGACTTTTGCCAAGATTTTGTAATCCACATTCAATAGTGATATTGGTCTCCAATTTCTGATTTCCTCCCTCTCCCCCTTCCGCTTGTAGATGAGGGTGATGATGCCTTTCCTCATGGATTCACTCATGGTACCTGCCAGAAGCATACTGACATACAGCTCCAGCAGGTCCTGGCCAATCAAGTCCCACAGAGCAGAATAGAGCTCAACCGGTAAGCCGTCGCTTCCGGGAGTTTTATTCTTTTCGAAGGACTCGATGGCCTTGGCCAGCTCATCCAGACATGTGGCTGGTCCAGCCTCTCCCGTGTTCTGTTGTCTAAGACCTCTGTGATAGAGGACAGGAACGACAGGGTTGGCTTCGAGTCATACAGACTGGCATAGAAGGACTTGCTGATCCTCATGACGTCAGCCTGAGATGACGTTACGGAGCCATCTTCTTCCTTCAGGCTGCTGAGCATGATCTCTCTTTGTGCACTTTCTGGAAGAAGAAATTGAGCAAGTCTCGTCCTGCTCCACAGAGCGGACCCCAGACCGGAATATTATCTTGCAGGCCTCGGAGGCAAAGAGCGAGGCTTGCTGGCCCTTGACCTCCTGGAGGTTCTCCATGACATCGACCCCCATTGTTTGCAGCAGGAGTAGGTTCTGCATACTTTCCTGGAGTTGGGACAGTTTTCCCAACCTCTCTCTCGCCTCCTGAACACCTTTGAGGATGAAGAACCTCTTGATGTTCCCTTTTACTGTTTCCCACCAGTCCGCTGGGGACTCAAAGAGGGGCTTCACAGTTCTCCGTCCTGCGTAGTCCCTCTTGAGCTCCTCAATGTTTCCCGGGCTCAACAGCTTGGTGTTCAGCTTCCACGTTCCCTTACCAGCCCGCTGCTCATCCTGTAGGTGACAGTCGGCCAGCAGGAGGCAGTGGTCAGAAAAGAACACTGGCTTGACGTCAGTGGATCTGACCGAGAACGTTCGGGACACAAACAGGTAATCTATCCTTGAGCGGATAGACCCGTCTGCCCGTGACCAGGTGTATCTACGCTGCGCTCCGTCTGCAGGGGTGAAGACGTCGTGCAGCTTGGCATCTTTGACCGTTTCCATCAGGACTCTGGACATGGTGTCCAGCTTACTGTCCCTGCCGCCGGATCGTCCATCTGCATCAATGATACAGTTGAAGTCTCCGGCCAGAATGACCAGCCTGGACATAGCCAGCAACAGTGGAAGCTGCTGCAGGACGGCCAACCGTTCACTCTTACCCATTGGGGTGTACACATTAATCAGTCTCAGGGGAGCGTACATGACATCAGTGAGGAGGAGGCGCCGCCCATCATCTCCTTAACCACATCAAAACAGTAGCAGGTAAACTGTGAGGTAGACTCGGCATCAACAGGGCAGTAAGCAATTCTGCTTACAGGAAAGGTGGTACATAAAAGTTGCCATTAATGTGATGGTAACTGGTAAACTGATATGGAAACTCATCCCCATCAGTGGAACATTTACAATAAACACCCCTCAATAGGATGTCAACAGGTTAACTGACAGGTAAATTCCCTAACCATTGGATAACAACAGATAAACTCACCAGTAAACTCCATGTAAATAAGCAAGTTACAGCAAAACTGATAGGGACATTCCCCTCCATTGGACAGAAAAGGTAAACCCACAAGTAAACTCCCATCAGTAGGACATTAATAGGTACGCTTTTATCAATAAGGCAGTTATAGGTGAACTCACCATCAGTAGGACAGTTACATGTAAACACCCCCAGCAATAGATAAGTTACAGATAAATAATTCCTCAGTCAGACAGTTACAGGTGAACTCCCAGTGGAACATTTACAGGTAAACTTCCCGTCAATTGGGCATTAACAGATAAATTAACCATCAGTGGGACAGTTACAAGTAAACTTACCATCAAAGGGTTAGTAACTGGTGAACCCTCATCAGTGAAACAGCTATAGGTGAACTCTCCATCAGTCACACAGTTACAAGTAAACTCACCATCAATCGGACAGTAACAGGTAAATTCACCATTAGTGGAACTGTTACAGGTGAAGTACCCATCAGTGATACAGTTATAGATGAACCCCATCAGTTGGTTATTTACAGGTGAACTCCTCATCAGTGGCAGTGTTACTGTTAAATTCCACATCAGGGGACAGTTTCAGCTAAACTCACCATCACTAGGGCAGTTACAGATAAAGTCATCAGTTGGACAGTCACAGCTGGACTACCCACATTTAGGACAGTTTAAGTGAACTCCCATCAGTTGGACAATACAGAAACACTGCCATTAGAGTTATAAGAGATGTAAAGCACAGAAAACCAATTCTTCAGTCCAACTCATCCATGCGGACCAGATATCTTAACCAAATCTAGTCCTATTTGTCAGCATTTCACCCATATCCTTTTAAATTCATATACCCATTCAGATGCTTTTTAAATGTTGTAATTGTACCAGCCTCTACCACTTCCTCTGGCAGGTCATTCCATACATAACCTCTGCGTGAAAAAGCTGCCCCTTAGGTCTCTTTTAAATCTTTCCCCCCTCACCTTAAACTTACTCCCTCTTGTTTTGATCTCCCCCATCCCAGCAAAAACACCTTGTCTATTTACCCTGTCCATGCCCCTTGTGGTTTTGTAAACCTCTATGAGGTTACCCCTCAGCCTCTGAAATTCTGGGGAAAATAGCCCCAGCCTGTTCAGCCTCTCCTTATAGCCCAAGCCCTCCAACCCTGGCAACATCTTTGCAAACCCTTTCTGAACCCTTTCAAGTTTCACAACATCCTTCCTATAGGAAGGAGACCAGATTTGCACACAAGTATTCTAAAATTGGACTAATCTATGTCCTATACTGCTGCAACATGCCCTCCCAATTCCTATTCTCAAAGATCTGACCAATAAAGGAAAACATACTAAACACCTTCTTCACTAAGCGAATGCGAGGACTGCAGATGTTGGAGAAGAGAGTCAAGAGGGTGATGCTTGAAAAGCATACAGGTGAGGTAGCATCCGAGGAGCAGGAGAATCGACATTTTGGGCAAAAGCTCTTCATCAGGAATGAGGCTGTGAGCCGAGGGGGTAGAGAGATATATGGGGGGGGGGGGGGAGACAGGGGAGAAGGTAGGTCGGAGAGGAGGGTGGAGCAGATAGGTGGGAAGGAAGATAGAAGGTTGGAACTGGGATAGGGTGAGGGGAAGGGAAATTGGGTAACTAGTGAAATTCACATTGATCCCGTCTGGTTGGAGGTCCCAAGGCGAAAGATGAGGCTTTCTTCCTCCAGAGGTCAGGTGGTGAGGGAGTGGCAATGGAGGAGGCCCAGGACTCGCACGTCCTTGGCGGAATGGGAGGGGGAGTTGAAGGGTTTGGCCATGGGGCGGTGGGGTTGGTTGATACGGGTGTCCCTGAGATGTTCTCTGAAGTGCTCTGCAAGTAGGCATCCTGTCCTCCCCAATGTAGAGGAGACCACATCGGGAGCAAGGGACACAGTAACTGACATGTGTGGAAGTGCAGGAAAAGCTCTGATGGATGTGCAAGGCTCCTTTGGAGTATTAGACAAAGGTTAGGGGGGAGGTGTGGGCACAAGTTTTGCAATTCCTGTACTGGCAGAGTAAGGTGTCAGGAAGGAAGGGTGAGTTGGGGTGGGGGCATGGACCTAACAAGGGAATTGCAGAGGGAATGGTCTTTACAGAAAGCAGATAGGGGTGGGGAGGGAAATATATCTCTGGTAGTGAGGTCCATTTGTAGGTAGCGGAAATGGTGGAGGATGATTTGATGTACGGAGGTTGGTGGAGTGGTACCCCACCTTCTTCACTATCCTATCTACCAGCATTCTAAAGTCATTTTATTCAGCAACACTTCACAGGACCTTACCATTAAGTGCATAAGTCCTACCCTCATTTGCCTTTCCAAAATGCAGCAAGTCACATTTATCTAAATTAAACTCCCCTCATTAGTGGGACAATTACAGGTAAAATCACATCAGTTGGACAGTTACAGGTAAACTCACCCTCAGTTGGACATTTTCAGGCAACCTCACCACCAAGGCGTGAGTTAGAGGAAACCCCGCCCCTTTCCGTTTGGCAGTTGCCGCCCGTCGTGCGCGCGCCCCTCGACGTCCCGTTGTGACTTGCGCCGCGGTGACGTAGTTGACTGCGCGCACCGCCGTTCCCAGTGTGGGCGGCTGGCCTCGGGCTGCGTTGTCCAGTGGAGCGGAGCCCGGGATCATGAAGGAGGCGGAAGGTCTGCGGCAGCGCCGGCCACAGCAGCCGCAGGTCGTTTCTGATGAATCGCGGGACGCTGAGACCAAGCATGTGAGGTAGCGGCTGAGTAAGGGATATTGGGGGATGTCGTGGCGGTGGCGGTGGCGGTCATATAACAACCCTTTGACAGTAACCTTGCTAACTGGGTTCCTTAATGTAATAGACTGGGTTTGCCCCTTCTTTAGAGGTCAATATTAACAGAATGGGAGATAAGATTTAGTCCGCTGTTCCAACATTCTACAAGATCATGGCTGATGTGGTTATCTTCCATCCCTCACTTTCTTGTCTGCCCGCCACTGTCTGCATTGAGTAAATTAATAAACGCAGACTTCAAAGCTTTCTGGGGAGATAATTTGACATAATAACAAGGCCCTGGTAGAAAAGAAATCTGTCTCTAAATGAACACCTTTTATGAAACTGTGATCCTTATATTTCTCTCTCTCTTTCTCACATAATGATTCCTTGATGAAGGGCTTATGTTTGAAATGTTGATTCTCCTGCTCCTGGGATGCTGCCTGACCTGCTCTGCTTTCCCAGCACCACACTCTCCACCTGCACAATATATGACATGGTTGTGGTACTTTCCCAACAAAGTCACCTCAGGATTTTGTGTATTTCAAAAGATCACCTGTCATATTTTTACAACTCCAGTAGGTAAAGACACCTCCATCCCTGACATGGGAGTGTTTGATGGGGATAATGTAGTTGGAATGTTTACTCGATCTAACCCTATGCTGTATCTGTTTAATAGGGACAGTATAGTTTGTTATGTTCTGCTTAGGGTAAATGGAGCTTTGCTATTAGTCTGAAAGAGTGGGAATAGAAATGTGACTAAATGTATTGAGGGTATGTGGTTTATATGGTTTACAAGGATTTCGCTAAGGCCTTTGACAAACTCCCATGTGGAAGGCTGGTCCCAAAGGTAAGAAGCCATGGCATCCAAAGTAAGTTGGCAAACTGGATCCAAATTTGGCTTGGAAATAGGAGGTAAAGGTTGATGTTGGAGGATTGCTTTTGTGATTGGAAGTCTGTGAGCAGTGGTATACCACAGAGATCACTGCTGGTACCCTTGCTCTTTATATACATGACAACTTGGATGCTCATGCAGAAGGTATGATTGGTAAATTTTCAGATGACATGAAAATTGGTGGTGGTGTTGATAGGAGGATTGTCTGAGGCTACAGTCTGATATTGTTCAGCTGGCGAATTGGCTTGTGCAATGACAGATGGAATTTAACCTTAATAAGTGTGAGGTGATGCATTTTGGGAGGTCTGATAAAAGAAGAGAATACACAATGAATGGTAGATCCCGAAGGAGTACCAAGGAACAAAAGTACTTTGGCGTACAAGTCCATGGATCTCTGAAGATGTCAACACAGGTAAACAAGGTGGTGGAGAAAGCATTTGGGATTGACGGGGTGTAGAATATAGTAAGGAAGTCTTGTTACGATTTTATAAAATATTGGTTAGCTCTGAGATGTAATGCTGTGTGTAGTTCTGGTTGCTACACCATCAGAAGGACGTGATTGCACTGGAGAGGATGCGGAAGAAATTCACCAGGATATTGACTGGGATTGCTTTCCTTCGAGCAGATGAGGCTGAGGCAGGATCTGATTGAAATATACTGCATATAGGAAGCATTATCAGGGCAGATCATGAAAATCTTTTCCCCTTGTTGAAGATCAGAGGGCATAAGTTTAAGGTGAGGAGTCAGGGGTTAGATGAGATCAGAGGAAAATATATTCTCACCCAGAGAATGGTAGAAATATGGAGCACGCTGCCTAAGAAGGTGTTGGAGGCAGGTAATCTCACAGTATTTAAGAAGCATTGGGACAAGCACGTAAAGCAACAGGCCTAGTGCAGGTAAATTGGATTAGTAGTTTGGTGTTTGTTAGTTGGGATAGATATGATGGGCCAAAAGGCCTGTATGAATGTTCAATTTTCCTTTGTAAGATAAATCCTTCATCCCAGGAGTGAGCTGAGTGAGTCGTCTTTGAGCTGCTTCAAATGCAATTATGTATTTTTTTAAATAAGGAAATCAGAACTGTACACAGTGTTCTAGATGTGGTTTCATCAAGGCCAAATAGACCTCCTTAGATACATTTCATTCCTCATGCAATAAACGCTAACATTCTATTAGCTTCCTAATCTCGTCAATTTTTTACATGTTAACTTGTACCAGGATACCCAAGATTCCTTTGTGCCTCTGAGTTCTGAAATTTCTTTACATGCAAATTGTATACTGTTGTTCATAAGATCACTCCCTCATCCGGTTATCAGTCAAGTAAACATTCTCTGAATTGTTTCTAATCCAATTATACGTACTTTTAAAAACCAAAACTGCATGTGAAACTTCAGATGTCGTTTCACCAAAGCTCTGTAGAACTATAGGAAACCATTGCTGTTTTACGTTTCATTCCCTTGAAATAAATGACAGTTTGTTTCCATTCCTTATCATTTTCTGTTTGTACATTCTAACATTTTGTGAACACTTATGAACTGGGCACCCAGAATTTTCTGTACTTCAGAGTTCTGTAATCTCTCCCCATTTAGATAATATGCTGCTTTTCCATAATTCCAGCCAAAATGGACAATTCACATTTTCTGAGATTTTATTTTATCTAAGTATTTTTCCGATTCATTAAGTCTGCAAGACTCTCTATCCTCCTCATTGACAACTTACTCGCTTCTTTATCTTGGTGTCATTGGCAAATTTAGCTACCATTCATTTGATCTCTTCGTCAAAGTCATTGACTGTTTACAATAGATGTCAGTGTCACACCACTGATCCTTGAGGCAGTCTGCTAGTTTTAGCTAGTCATGCTGAGAACAGCCTATTTATCTCTACTGTTAAAAAATTACACAACATCAGGTTATAGTCCAACAGGTTTATTTGGAAGCACTAGCTTTCAGAGTGCTGCGCCTTCATCGGTGGTCGTCCTGCCTCCGATGTCCACCGAATCCAACACCGGCTCCTCCACGTCATACCCCTACTGTGTATTCCCTGTTCAGGAATCAATTCTTTATTCATGCTGTTATTTTCTGTAGTAACTTTTGATGCAGCACCCTATTATTTGCCTTTTGGAGCTTGAAGTACAGATTTTCCTTTATCCATCTTGCTTCTTACTTCCTCAAAAAATCTCTTGTAGATGAGTTAAACGCCATTTTTCTTTCATAAAGCCATGTTGACTCTGCTTGATCATGTTACGATTTTCTAAGTACTGTATCTTGCTGCAATCACAATAATGGATTCTAGCAATTTTCCTATGGCAGCTGTATATACTAGCCTATAATTTTTGTTTTCTGACTCTGTCCTTAAATAACGGTGTAATATTTGCTTTTTTATCATTTCTGGCACCTTTCCAGAAGGAAAGGGTTTTGGAACATTGTCAGTAATGTCTTTTCTTTTCAAGGTTTTTAGATGAAGGTCATCCAATTCTGGTGACTTAGTTTATAGATTCAATAATTTTCTCAGCAGCTCTTCCCTGGTGATAGTGATTGGTTAAGGTGGCTCCTTCATGCTCACCTTATCTTTGGAAGGTTTTCTAACCTTCTTCAGCAAAGACATCCATAAAATACCTGTTCAATACCTCTGCCATTTTCTTGTTTTTCATTATCGATTCCCCAGACTCACACTCTGAAGGACCGACATTGGCTTCAGTTACTCTTTTCCTATTTAAATATTTGCAGAAATTGTTGTGTCTCCTTTTATATTACAAGTTATCTTTTTCCCTTTTTCAAGTCATTGTTTGCCCCTTGAAATCTGACCAATATTTTGACCTATCACTGATCTTTGCAGATTTGTAGTGCGTCTTTCAATTTGAATGGATCTTTAACTTCCTTATTTAACTACAGATGATTCTTTTTCATTGAGATAAACCTTTGCCAAGAGTTATTTAATATCTACCACCACATCTCTGGTGCCCTATCTTTTAACCTAGTTCTTCAGTTTTCTTTTGCTAACTCTGCCTTTGTAACCTTATTCAGGTTTAGAACACTTGTCTTGGACCCATACTTCTACCCAGGAAACTGAAAGTGAATTTTCTGCAAAGGTTTCCCACAGTTGCAGGGTGGTATGTATTTAATAGGTTTCTTGCATTGGAAACTTGTGTGATTGTTAGTGGAAAGCATGTTATGGAGAGGTAAGTATGTTGTGCAGTCCTAGATATGAACCATGTCGGGTGGGTTAAGTAGGGAAATATATTGTTTTTATTTTGTGTTATGAGTATCTTGGATTAGGCCAGATTTGTTGCTTGTTCCTAACTCCTCTTGAAAAGGTGATGATGAGCTATCTTCTTGAACTAATGCAGTCAGTCTATCTTGTCTATGTATGTACACCCAGAATGCTGTTGGAAAATGAGTTTCAGGATTTTAACTTGGTTGGCAGTAAAAGAACATCAATATAGTATCAGACTGGATTGTTTTTGGCTTGGTGATGTTTCCTTGTATCACGTGCCATTGTCCTTCAAGGATGTAAGTTTACAGGTTTCCAGGTACTGTGGAGGAACCTTGGTGAGTTCCTGCAGTGCATCTTATAGAAGATGCGTACTTTTGCCTCCAACATTTGTTTGAACGCGGTGCCAGTTGTCCAGGCTGTTTTATCCTAGATTGTGTTGAGCCTCTTGAATGTTTTTGGAGTTGTTTGATTCAGGCAAGTAAAAGAGTATTCTTTCGTACTTCTGACTTTTGCCTTGTAGATGGTGAACGGGATTTGGAGAAGTAGGAGCTGAGTTACTTGTCACATATTGATTTTAATGGGTTTGTCATCACAGTCACCTTGCATAGGCAGTTGACTATTTATTGCTATTTTCTGATATTTTATTGAGAAGCTGCAGTTTAGGTATGATTCATTAGTCATTTAGGCAAAAAAAGGAAATATGTGACCTCTGACAGATGAGAATGCTTTGCTGATACCTGAACCATTGAAAACACAGGAGTAGAGACAGCATACTCCCACGTTTGTGGTCTGACATCTCTTGTGATGGTCACTAGTAGTATTTGGTGGTTTCAGTACCAACAGTCTTTGTTCTTCCATTTGGTTGATGACCTGTTGATTGATGTACCTTATTTTGGGAACTGGCCATCAAAATTACTTTAATCAGCTGTCTCAACCCTCTTGGCCCTTGGACATGAGACTGCTCCCTACTATGTCAGATGACAGTTCTTCCTTTGCCTTCCTCTATCTACAGGTGTGTTTTCATTCTTTCTAAGATCAAAATCTTATCTTTGATATACTGCATTAATGTGAGTAGGGTGGCACCTAATAAATCTTGGAGAATCAGAGTTTTGATTCTTATGGTATCTTTTCTGTTTTCATTTAGAGATTTGTTTGTTTGAAGAAGGCTATGTATGAATGTGACAGTTAGATAAGGTCTCATTCTACACAGGAAGTATCAAATATGGAATGCTGAGTTAACACCGATTGGAAGAAGACCGCTAGTTCTCAACAGAGAACTTTCAGCATTTATACTGCTCTTTTACTGATGGTGTTATACAGCTGTTCCAATTAAGATTCTGGTCAATGATAACTTCCTGGGATGCTACTAACAGTTAAAATGGTTCATGCTGTTTGGGGATTTATTAATGGTTTGAATGCAATGATGCATTAGGATTCCTCTTTCCCACCATGTGATATCTTGTTCATTGTAGAAATTGCATGTAGTCTACATGAGAGAACATAGAAAATATAGAAATATAGAAGATGGGAGCAGGAGTCAACAATTTGACCCCTTGAGTTTCCTGTGCCATTCATTATGACCCTGGCTGATCAGCAAGCTCAATACACTAATCCTGTCCTAAAAGTTTTACCCCTAATCTTTAAACTGTGACTTCTTGTTCTGGACTCTCCCACCATCGGGAACATCGATCCTGCATCAAAGCTGTCTAGAATTGTCTAGATTTCTGAGATCCCACCTCATTCTTCTAAACTCCAGTGAATACAATCCTAACTGACTCAATTCCTCCTACATCAATCCTGCTGTACGCGAAATCAATTTGTTGAATGTTTGCTGCACCCCCTCTATAGGAAGGACATCCTTTCTGTGATAAGGAGATCAAAACTTCACACACTATTCCAGTTGTGGCCTCACCAATGCCCTGTATACTTGCGGTAGACATCTTATACTCGAATCTTCTTACTGGAAAGGTCAATGTACAGTTGCCTTCTTTACTACCCACTGCTCCTGTATGCATACTTTTAGTGACTGGTGCACAAGGATACCTTGGTCTCGTTGAACATTTCACCACCTCAATTTGCAAGCATTCAGATATTAATCTGCATTCCTATTCTTTGCTACCGGAGTGAATAACTCCATATTTATCCACATGATACTGCATCTACCTTTTGCTCAGCCTGTTCAAATCACACTTAATTTCTGCATCCTTCTCAGCTCACACTTCCACCAAGTTTTGCATCATTTGCAAATATTCAGATAATGCATTTAGTTTACTCATTTAATCAGTAACATATTTAATAAATAACAGGGGTCATTGTGTCAAACCTGACTAGTCACGACCTGCCGAACATTTATTCCTACTGTTTTCTGTCTGTAACTAATTTTCTAACCATCTCAATACACTTTCCCCAATCTCAAATGCTTTAATTTTATGCACTGATTTCTTACGTGGGACTATATTGAAATGCTTCTGAAAATCCAAGTAAACCACATCCACTATCAACCGTACTAGTTGCATCCTCAAAGAATTCCAATAGCTTTGTTAAACATGATTTCCCTTTTGGAAATCCATGCTAACTGTGACTAATTTTCCTAATGTTTTCTAACTGTTCTGCTGTAGAACCCTTGGTAATAAACTCTAGCATTTTCTCTTTTTGTGATGTCAGACTCACAGGCCTATATTCCATTTTCTGTACCCTTTTTAAACATTAGCTACCTCTCAATCTATAGGAACTGTGCCAGAGTCTATAGAACGTTAGAAGACGACAACCAATGCATCCACTGTTTCTTGGGCCACTAGGG
This sequence comes from Chiloscyllium plagiosum, assembly GCF_004010195.1. NCBI lineage: Eukaryota > Metazoa > Chordata > Chondrichthyes > Orectolobiformes > Hemiscylliidae > Chiloscyllium > Chiloscyllium plagiosum. Next base: position 85,569,269 of record NC_057718.1, read on the forward strand.
ATTTCTTAACCTTCACTTCCATCGATTTCTGCAACATCATTTTTGTGCTAATACAGATTTGCTTCTGTTTCTCTATCATTTGTGGTATACGTTATTCATCTCCTCCTTTATGAATACAGAGGGAATTTAATTGGTCACCCGTGTCTTTGTTCCCCATTATAAGTCCCCTTGTTCCCTTAAGGGACCGTCATTAATTTTCACCAATCCTTTTCTCTTTACGTATCTATAGAAACCTTTATGGTCAGTTCTTACATTCCCTGTAAGCTTACTCTCATACTCTATTTTCCCCTTCTTGATCATTCCCTTGGTCCCCTTTTGACTTCTAAGCTGTTCCCAATGCTCAGGCCTATTATTTTTATTCTTGCTAATTTGTATACTTCATTTTTGTATCTCATACTATCTTTAACTTTTCATTATTCTCTTTGCACTTTTGCATCAGACAGTAATAAACAATTTTTGTAGTTCACCCATTTGATCTTTGGATAGGCAATGGCAAACACTAAATGTCGTTCCTTTCATTAACATTTTCCAATCCATCATAACCAGCTTATAACATTGTAGTTTCCCTTAAGTCTCAAAATCAACTACCTCACTCTCCATCTTGATGAAAAATTGTATCATGTTATCGTCATTCAACTTCACTGTGTCTCTCACAATTGTGTTACCAATTATTCCTTTCTCATTGCATAATACCCAGTGTCAGATGGTCTGTTCCTCAACGTATTGGTACAGAAAACTATCCCATATACAGTCTAGGAATCCCTATTCTACAGTATTGTGACTAATTTGATTTGCCAAATTTATATGCAGATTAAAGACATCCGTGTTACATACTCCTATACTGCATGCATCTCTGATTTCCTGTTTATTGCCGTTCCCACCATCACCATTACACTTGGTGGTCTATATACCACCTGTACGAGTGTTTTTTGGTATTTTTCCAGTCTACACATATGGATTTTACATTGTCTGAGCTAATATCTTTGCTAAATATTGTGTTTATATCTTCTTTAACCAGTAATGCAAGTCCTTTTCCTTTTTGTCTATCCTTCCAAAATACTGAACACCTCGGATATACATTTCCTAACCTGCCTATCGCCCTGCAGCTTTGTCTCCGTAATCCCAACCATATCATACCCATTTCCATCTATTTGCGCAATAATTTGTCTGCTTTATTTTGAATGCTCTGTGCATTCAGGAAAAGCCTTAAGGCTTGTCTTTTTAACATTGCTTGTTCCATTCCCACTATATTTTACTATGGCCTTGTTTGACTCTGGTCCTTGATCCCTCTGCCTATCACTTCTCTGATTCCCCTTGCTGACTTTTGTTCTTGTCCTTGATTACCCTCCCTGTAACTCCTTGCAAAGGTTTCCATTCCCCTGTCAATTTAGTTTAGACCCTCCACTACTCTAGCAAATAAGACTCAGTCATGCCCAGGTGTAATCTGTCCAGTTTGTATTGGTCATGCCTTCTCTAGAACCAGTCCCAAAGCCTTGGGAATCTGAAAGCCTTCCTCTTACGCAATTTCTTTAGCCATATATTCATCCAATATATCCTGTTTCTATGCTGACCAGCATGTGGCACTGGTAATAATCCTGAGATCACTTTGAGGTCCTACTTTTCAGTTTGCTTCCTAACTTGCTGTGTTCTGCTTTTAGAACTTTTTTTTACATTGTGTACCTGTGTACCTTGTATACCATGACTGGGTGTTAACCCTCCCTGCCTCCAGGATGTCCTGTGACTGCTCTGCGACATCCTTGACCCTGGCACCAGGGAGGCAACATGCTATCCTGGAGTCTCATTTGTGACTGCAGAATCATCTAACTATTCCCCTAACAATTGAATCCCCTATGACTATTGCAATTCCACTCTTTTTGCCCATCCCCTGTGCAGCAGAACCAACTGTGGTATCACGAACGTGGCTGTTGCAGTTTCCCCCTGAGAGGCTGTTTCACTCTACAAGGAGTGAAAGGAAGTGGTAATGAGACTAGTGAAGCAACAAAAGTTGGATCTAGAGGAATTGCAAATGGCAACAGAATTATTACCAGAATATAAAACTTGAAAGAACTGTGGATGCTGTAAATCAAACAAAAACAGAAGTTGCTGGAAAAGCTCTGGCAGCATCTGTGGAGAGAAATCAGAGTTAACGTTTCAGGTCCAGTGACCCTTCCTCAGAACTGATGCTAGCTTGGAAAATGTCAGTTTGTATTCAGGTTTATGCATTTTCTTCTGAAATTGTTAGACTCTGTGTTGATATACCTTAATGCCTCTAAATCATACATTTTGAAAAAAAAACTTAGGGCAACAGTTTTTTCTGTACAGATGTTTTTTGCCTTACTCTGTAAAGTTTGTACTTTGCTGTTCTTTGAATATTTTTCTGAAGACTTAATGAAGGTTGAAATATTTGTGGGGCACACATCCTCCTAAAACATTCATTGAGAAGTTACCAAGTTAATGTAAAATAACATTCTCTTTCCACAATAAATTCCTGAGTATCTTTCTCTTTTAGTGCATATAGTGGGAAGGTTTTCCGGATAACCTTGACAACCCTCATTGTGACTCTTCTGGCCCCATTACTGGTGGCAACATTGCTGCTGGAGTCACCAATAAACCCTGAGCCTTTCAGGTAAGTGTTCATTTGCTCTGGATCAAATGTTAATATTGTAGCCAATAATCTCCAATTGTATATCATCAGCTGGAAGGCGTGGTTGAACAGCATACCAACTCTTGCTGTTTGGACTGGCGTATGGAAATGTTAGTGGAAGGCTGCTGGTCAATTGATCTATTATCAGAATAATGCAGCTGCTTCTGGAGGGTCGGATCAAGAAGGAATAAAAGAAAAAGTTCCACTTGGAGGAAAAATCAAGTTGAGTGAGGAAGCAAGGTGCATGAAGGAAAATGTTAAATATGAATTTATAGGATATTAGCTTAAAAATAAGATGAAATTTATCATATAGAAAAGAAATGGGTGCTAAAATTGCATAATTGTTATTTTGTAAAATAAGGTCAGGGCAAAGATCATCAGTTATGAACTAGCATAAGCAGTAATTGCAAAACAGCCTGTTAATATAGGAGTAGATCTGTGGAGTGCAGGTTTACACGAATATAAGACTATAAGACATAGGAGCAGAAATTAGGCCATTCAGCCCATCGAGTATGCTCTGCCATTCAATCATGGCTGATAAATTTCTTAACCCCATTCTCCTGCTTTCTTCTGGTAACCCTTGATCCCCTTGCTACCTAAGAACCAATCTATCTCAGTTTTAAATATACTCAATGACCTGGCGTCCACAGCCTCTGTGGCAATGAATTCCATAGATTCACCACTCTCTGTCCAAAGACGTTTCTCTTTATTTCTGTTCTAAAAGGTCTTCACTTTACTGTAAGGCTATGCCCTTGGGTCCTAGTCTCTCTTACTAATGGAAATATCTGGATTAGTGGTGGGAAGAGCACAGCAGTTCAGGCAGCATCCAAGGAGCTTCGAAATCGACGTTACGGGCAAAAGCCCCAACCTCTACTTTGTCCGTGCCGTTCAGTATTCTGTATGTTTTAATTAGATCCCTCCCAATCCTTCTAAACTCTATCAAGTATAAATCCGTAGTCCTCAAATGTTCCTCATATGTTAAGCTTTTCATTCCTGGAACTATTCTCGTGAATGTCCTCTGAACGTGCTTCAAGGCCAGTATATCCTTCCTGAGATATGGGGTCCAAACTTGCACACAGAATTCCAAACATGGTCTGACCAGAGCAATATAGAGCCTCAGAAGTACATCCCTGCTTTTACAGTCCTCTCACAATAAATGCCATCATTGCATTTATCTTCCTCACCTCTGACTCAACCTGCTAGCTTACTTCAGAGAATCCTGGACTAGAACTTCCAATTCTCTTTGTACTTCAGACTTGTGAACTTTCTCCCCATTTAGAAAATAGTCCATGCCTCTCTTCCTACTAAAGTGCATGACCTCACACTCTCGCACATTGTACTCCATCTGCACATTCTTTGCCCACCCTCCTAACCTGTCCAAATCCTTCTGCAGCGTCTTCCTCAATGCTGCCTGTCCCTTTACCTATCTTTGTAAAAGATTGGAATCATATTTGTTAAACCTGCTTGCAAAATACAATTGACTTAGGGAATCAGTTGAAACATAGTGAAGGTTATTTTGCTTTTTTTTATTAAAAACATACAATTTATCATGAGCAGAGTAAAAGCCAATTGTTAATACTTCTATGCGTTTACTGATTGTTTTATAACACAGTGAGTAGCCTAAAATAAAGAAAGATGGCTGATATAAGCAGGTGGCTTGGCTGCAACTCCCATAGTATTGAACTACCTTTCAATTTTAATACAGCAAATGGTCAAGGGGCCATTGCAATGCCATGCAACATCTGTTGACTAAGATCAATGTCGCTAACTCCAGGCTATAAAAGAAATGCTTCTTGCCTAAAAATCAGCCATGAACTTATCTTTGAGCACTCTGCAAATAAAAACCTCAAGTTGTTATGGACCAGACCAAATACCCTCAAAATATTCAGAAGATAGGCTAGACCCTAACTTTTTCGTATATTAGAGGTGAATGTAAGCTGTTGAGTTCCAAATGCAACTCGATTGATCAAGCGATTGGCTTTAAAGTAAAACACACTTTATTCATCCCCTGTAGTTAAAATACAGCAACAGAAAGTAGGAATTGGCATAACTTAACTCTTTTGAAAGACTTAACAGAATAGTAGATTATTTTACTAATAAACAGTAACAGTCTCAATATAGTAACATCCCACTAACACAGCCTTGGCAAAAGGCAAATTCAGAAAATAGTTGTCTGACATGCAACTCCAGCAGCCCAGGAGGAATAATATCCAGAGAAAACTTGGGGGGCAGTTTAAAAAAACTACAACTCCTAGTTCTATGAGAGCTTGATCGCACTTGTTCAGGCTGCTCCAGTTGTTCCAAGTTTTAAAAAAAAAAATCTTAAGGCCTCAGAAGCTGTTTACTCTAGTTTGTTTGGTACTGCATCTCTGCTTTGAAACCTTTCTTCAAAAAATCCAGGACAAAATAACCTCTTAAAACTGCGTATCATCACAAAGCACAATAGTGAAACAGAACTCACGTTTAAGGAAAACTTCCTTAAAACTTTTGAAGGTATTTTTAAAGAGAAGAAACTGCCTGCAACTCCTCAACTGGCAACTAGACAGTCAACTCACTCCAACTCAAAGTAATTCCAGATTGCTAACTCCAATTTTGAACTTCTGGACTCCATCTTAAAAGCCAGGACACATTTCTCAATTGTTTTCTATTTAACTAAATAATCTCTTTATCCATTTTGATTCTATGTAAGTCTGTGTTTACATGTGCTTGTGTTGCAAGGTAACTCTGTGTTTTAAGAATATGTGGAATAAACCCTACTTCTGATTTACCTATACCAATGTTGATATGATTTTTACAAAGTCAGAATTTGTGAGCAGTGAGTGGGAGAAGTATGCCTCATCTCTTTCATAAAGCAGAAAAACTAAATAACAATCTGCTTATGGAGAGGTAGTGAGAATAGGGAGAGTTTTTAAAAAAATGTGATCTGTCTCGAACAGTTCTCTTGATTGAAAACAGAAGATGTGGGGCGATTAAGTATCATCTAACTTTTTAAATTTTGAATTTACAATTTTGAGTACTGTTTCTCACTAAACCAGTATAGGAGAATAAACAAAACTGTTTAGAACTTAATAAAATTATAAACGTTAAAACGCTACTCCTTACTGCTACACTCATGCTTGTCAACCAATAGAGGAGGCAATTACTTTATAGTGTAAACAGTATTTGAGATATTGAAAATGAATAAATTTGATAGGATAAATAGAGAAAAACAATTACCCCTATGGTGGGGTTCCAGGTCAAGATGTTTTAACCTTAAAGTTGATAAGAGAACATTCAAAGGTGATGTGTGCAAGCACGTCATATTGAAGGATACTAGTAATCTGCATAAATGTGCTGTCACCTGCATGGTATATTGGAGTTTCACTGGAAGTCTGAATTTTCGAAGATGAGGTATTTCTAGTCATTGCTGTCACAATTACAAATCATGCCAACTATGGCAATTCCACAAATATTCTCATTCAGGAGCATTTGCTATTTATACATACTGTTTCTAACCTTTACTCCATTTTAACACCATTATTTCCACTAAAGTTGGAATGTTTCTAGTTAATTCAGTTATTAAATCAAGTTTGTTTGTCCTTAAAGTATCCCTAACTTCAGGTTTTTAACCTTTTATGATTGCTTTCTTTCTTGTCTGCAGTTACAAGGAACCTCCTCTGCTGACAGGTCCTTTAGAGCCCAACCTTAAACTCAGACAAGCTGAACGCTTATTTGACGGCCAGCTGATTGGACCAGAATCTATTGCACACCTTGGAGGTATGGATTCACTTTGGTAACTTTAATATTAAACCTGGTTTTAGGGTAGGAGAAAGTTTGTAAAATTCAAGAAGCAAAGTCTTTTCGTTACTATTCTTCTGGTCAGTGCAGCCCATGTTACTATAGAATCAAGATTCATATTGCAGAAGGAGGTCATTTTTTTCCATGGTGCTTGGGTCAATGCTTACAAGAATCATCCAGTTCACCCCACTCTCCTCTTTCCTTGTAGCCCTACAATTTTTACTTTTTCATGGATATCCAATTCCTTTTGAGCATTACTATTGATTTTGCTTCCACCCATTTTATTTCAAGCAGTGCAATACACAACACGACCCCAACGTCAGTGAAAACAATTTAACTCTACCAAAACTGTATACAATGTTGAACCCCTCTAATAAATCTCCCTTAAAACTATTTTGTCCAAGGAGGAGATCCTTGTTTCTTAATCCTCTCCACATAATTCTTAATCCTCTCCACATCCTCTGGGCGGCACGGTGGCACAGTGGTTAGCACTGCTGCCTCACAGCGCCAGAGACCCGGGTTCAATTCCCGACTCAGGCGACTGACTGTGTGGAGTTTGCACATTCTCCCCGTGTCTGCGTGGGTTTCCTCCGGGTGCTCCAGTTTCCTCCCACAGTCCAAAGATGTGCGAGTCAGGTGAATTGGCCATGCTAAATTGCCCATAGTGTTAGGTTAAAGGGGTAAATGTAGGGGTATGGGTGGGTTGCGCTTCGGCGGGTCGGTGTGGACTTGTTGGGCCGAAGGGCCTGTTTCCACACTGTAAGTAATCTAATAATTGAAATATGTAAGACATGACCCACTATCACCAGTTTTTATACATACATACAAAGAAGGGCACCGCTTTGACTGGGACAGCACACACACACACACATACTAGGACAGGTGAAAGACACGCACAACAATTCTTAGAGGCATGGCATTCTAACCAGAACTCCATCAATAAACACATCGATTTAAACCCTATCTATCTTCCCTTGAAAAAAAAAGGAACCGGAAATGACATCACCAACCTTAAGAAACCAAGACCTATAAATAGAGAGGCGGGACATATCACCAGCACTTCACCAGAGATTCTCACTGACGATGTTACCTAGAATGGTGACGAAATGTCTGAAAACAAACCTTCAAGCTCAGACTTATCAACCTGAGCTACAAATCTTCTCAAAAATCACAAACATAATTGAAGTCTCTTATTCCTGCTACCATTTCAGTAAATGTCTGTCCTTTCTCTAAGTTATGTTGGGCAAGACAGAACTAGATAGTTTATAGTAGCATGCTACACCATAGTAATTGTTAATGAGAGTATAATGACCAAAGGCCAAATCTTTTGAGATGTGTCACTGTGCAATTCTGTTAAATGCACTATGATGAATTGTAGGGAAATGTTTTTTGAATAATTTTTGGACATGGTTGATGAAATGCTCTTAAATTTTACACTATATTTACAGTGTCACCTATAGGTCAGTGGGAGCACTGCAGTTTTGGAGTCAGTTCTTACGAGCTCTACAACCTGCAGTGCTGGTAGGAAAGAAGTTTTAAGGATTTTGGCCTAGCCAAATTGAAGGAATAACGGATATGGTTTCGAGTCAGAACAAAGAAAATTACAGGGTAGGAACAGGACCTCCAAGCCTGCACCAAATCAGATCCTCTATCTAAACCTGTCGCCTGTTTTCTAAGGATCTGTATCCCTTTGCTGCCTGCCCATTTCATGTATATGTCTAGGTACATCTTAAATGACGCTATCGTGCCCGCCTCTGCCACCTACGCTAGCAATTCATTCCAGACACCCACCACCCTAAGTGTAAAGAACTTTCCGTGCATATCTCCCTTAAACTTCTCCCCTCTCACCTTGAACTCGTGGCCCCTAATAATTGAGTCCTCCACTCTGAGGGGAAAAAGCTTCTTGCTATCCATGCTGTCTACACCTCTCATGATTTTGTAGAGCTCAATCAGGTTCCCCCTAAACCTCTCTCTTTCTAATGAAAATAATCCTAATCCACTCAACCTCTCTTCATAGCTAGAAGCCTCCATACCAGGAAGCATCCTGGTTAACCTTTTTATCCTCTCTCCAAAGTATCCACATTCTTTTGGTAATGTGGCGACCAGAACTGTACACAGTATTCCAAATGTGGTCGAACCAAAGCCCTATACAACTATCACATGACCTGACAACTCTTGTACTCAATACCCCATCTGATGAAGAAAAACATGCCTTATGCCTTCTTAATCACTGTATCGACTTGCATTGCCACCTTCAGAGTACAATAGACCTGTACACCTAGATCTCTCTGTACATCAGCTTTCCCCAAGGCTTTTCCATTTGCTGTATAGTTTGCTCTTGAAATAGATTTTCCAAAATGCATTACCTCGCATTTGCCCGGATTGAACTTCACCTGCCATTTCTCTACCCAACCCTCCAATCTATCTATGTTCTGTTGCATTCTCTGGCAGTCCCCTTCACTATCTACTACTCCACCAATCTTTAGTGACACCTGCAAATTTGCCAGTAACACCACCTATACGTTCCTCCAGATCATTTATGTATACCACAAACAATAGTGGTTCCAGCACGGATCCCTTTGGAACACCACTAGTCACAGTTCTCCATTTGGAGAAACTCCCTTCCACTACTACTCTCTGTCTCCTGTTGCCCAGCCAGTTCTCTATCCATCTAGCTAGTACACCTTGGACCCGGTACGACTTCATTTCTCCATCAGCTGACCAAGGGGAACCTTATCAAATGCCTTACTGAAGTCCATGTATATGACATCTACTGCCCTTCTCTCATCAATCAACTTTGTCACTTCCTCAAAGAATTCTATTAAGTTGGTAAGACATGACCTTCCCTCAATATCCTCTTCAGCAGCTTCCCTACCACTAATGTTGGACTCATCAGTCTGTAATTACCTGGATTATCCCTACTACCCTTCTTAAACAAGGGGATAACATTAGCAGGTGGTGTATAGTTTGGAGGTGAATCTGCAGATGGTGGTGTTCATATAAAATCATACAGCATAGAAACAGACCCTTTGGCCTACCATCTCTTTGCCAACCAACAAATACAAAACTACTCTAATCCCATAGCCAGTATGCCTGGTATTTTAAGTGCTCATCCAGGTGCTGCTTAAATGTTCTGCCATCATCTACTTCCAGTATCCTCTCAGGCCTCATGTTTCACATTTCTATTATTGTCTGGGTGAAAAAATTATTTTTCAGATCTTTTCTAAATCACTTGCTTCTCAACTTAAACTTATGCCCTCTAGTATTAGTCATGTCTGCCATAAGAAAGAGAATCTCATGAGACACTCTGTGTATATCTCTCTTATTTTTGTAAACTTCAGTCAGGAACCATCCCCCTCCTGAGCCGCCTCTGCTCCAAGAAAAACAAATTCAGCCTATCCAGTCTATTCTCCTGACACAGACTTTTCATCCCAGTCAACATCCTGGTGAATTTCCTCTGTGCCCTCTCCAGTGCAGTCATGTAGTTTTGATTGCACTGGAGAGGGTACAAGGCGATGGATCTTGGGGGATACATTTGGAAAATGTTTTTGAGGGAGTCTTTGTGAATTACTGCAATGCCTCATGCAGATGGTACACACTCATGCCACTGTGTATTGATGATGAAAGGAGTGAATATTTAAGGTGGTGATGGTGAACCAAACAAGGGGTGTCAACCCACTGAAGTTACAATGCAGGACTACTTGCATGCCAAATAGCAGAAGCTGCATGCAAGTAGACAGAGCTAAGTGATTGCACAGTGTATGAATTCAATGTATGGTGATTGACAATAAAGCAACTTGCTGGAGTAGAAGTTTCTGCAACAATGGGAGAGTCCAATACATAAGTGCAAAGAACAAGGCTAATGTAATTGCATTTACTTTTAGCCAGAAATGTCAACTGTATGATCAATCTCAAGCTCTTCCTGAGGTCCCCATCATCACAGATGCCAGTTTTCCACCAATTTAATTCTGTCAGTTTGATATCAAAAAGGACCTGAAGGTACTGGATACTGTAAAGGCTATGAGTGCTAAATATTTTGACCATACTACTGAAGAGTTATGCTCCAGAAATAGCTGCACTATGGGGAATGTAGATAATAACCCAGGTATATGCTGTTTACAAAAAAGCAGTACAAATATAACCTAAGCAATTACTGTCCCATTACAGGAAGTCCCTGATTAACAAGTGTCCAATTTACAAATACTCAAATTTATGAATGTTGTCCTATACTGGGGAGTAGGTTTCAAGACTAGACATACAAACATTCCTGTACTTACGAATGGCTGCTTTACATGGCCCTGTATTGTGTTCCAACGATTGTACAAACTGACTTGCAAATGGAATCCAGGACAGAACCCATTTGTGGCCTGGGGAGTGTATATAGTCTATTGTTCATTTTCAGGCAAATGATGGAATTGGCCATTGGCAGTGGTATTAGATAGCACTTGCTCAGTCATAGTCTTAGTTTGAGTTCCACTAGAGCCAATTGACTCCCACGCTCATTATAGCTTTGGACCAAACAAAAGAGTTAAACTCTAATTTTGGTCATGATTCGGAGATGCCGGTGTTGGACTGGGTGTACAAAGTTAAAAATCACACAACACCAGGTTATAGTCCAACAAGTTTAATTGGAAGCACACTAGCTTTCGGAGCGACGCTCACAATCACCTTATGAAGGAGCGTCGCTCCGAAAGCTAGTGTGCTTCCAATTAAACCTGTTGGACTATAACCTGGTGTTGTGTGATTTCTAATTTTGGTGACAGCAGCTGCCCATGACATTAGCGCAGTATTTGACTGGGTGAGACTACAGGGAGTCCTAAATGAGGTTCATGGGAATTTGAGGAAACCACTTTACTGACTGGGATCATGCCTAGCACAAGGAATTAGAAGTCAACTAACTCAGCCTTAGTACTGTCTGTGGCCCAATCCATCTCAGTTGCTTCATCATTGTCATTCCCTTCATCATAAGATCAGAAGTGGGATTGTTCGCTGATGATTTTAAAATATTCAGCAGCTATCATAACTCCTCCGACATTGACGGAGTCTGTGTCCACGTGTAGCAAGAGTAACACAATATCCAGGCTTAGGCTGATTAGTGGTAAGTGACATTTTTGCCACTCAACTGCTAGCCATTTACCATTTCTAATAAATAAGGTTCTAACCACCTTGCTTTGATCAACAGAATTACAATCACTGAATGCACCAGCCATATAAATGCTGTGGCTGTCAGAAAATGACAGAGTCTGGGAATTCTGTAGTGAGTAACTCCCTTCCAAAGCTTGTCCACTGTGTACAAGGCACAAGTTAGGCATGTGATGGGATACACTTCACTTGCCTGGATTTGCACAGCTCCAGTCACATTCAAGAAGCTCAGCATGATCCAGGACAAAGCAGAACACTTGATTGTCACCCTATTTGTCATGTTAAATATTATCTTATCAAGAGTGCTTCGGGAGCATCTGCCAAACCCAGAGCCATACTGCTCAGAAGGATGAAGGAGCACCACTTAGGAGTTCCTTTTCATAGTGCTGTGACATGGAACTTTATTATAGTTACCTCAATGTGGCCTAGTCAAAAGCCTAAACTTCTTCCCTGACAGTACTGTTGGTGTACCTCCAATACAAAGACGACAGTAGTTCAAGAAGGTAGCTCAGTATCACATTCTCAAAGGCAATCAGGGCTTGGTAATAAATGCTGGTCAAGTGAATGACACCTGCATCTCCTGAAGGAGTAGATAAATTGGCTTGACTTTCCTTTTTTTATTAATGTTCCAGTACAGACTTTACTATTATGATTCATGTTCCTTGACATTTTTTTCAAGCAGCAAGCCCCTTGAAGTGGTAATGTAATAATGACCAGGTAATATTCTTTCATTATGTGGGTTGAGGAATGAATGTTGACCAGGATGCTATGAAGAACCCTTCTGTCTTTGTGAGTGTTTTGGGATCTTTTATATTCACATGAGGGGCAGATGTGGCCTTGGTTTAATATCTCACCCATAAGGCAGCATCTCAGTGCATCACGTTCTCAGTACAGTACAGAAATTATTTTGCACATGAATCTTCTGTCGTCATGACAAGATGCACAAAAGGAAGGAAATGGTCTCTTGTGCTGAAACACTATCTTAAAACCTTTCAACTTTATTAGCAATCTTTCTTTTAATTGTGTTTGTTATATCAGGGAATTATGATAGCCCTTTGTATGACATTAGTAATTAATGTTGGTTTCGGGTCAGTTTTGTGATTGTGGATCGAACAGCAACTAAATTAGCATTAACTATACTCATTTGGAGTTGAATCTTTTTAACTGATGCTGAGGAAGGGAATATTCATCCTACTCAGATGAATTGGCAGCATTCTAGCCTCTGAGGCAAAAGACTCCAATCCCAATCTAAGGACTTGAGCACAAATCCAGGCTGACATTTCAGTGCAGTCCTGATTAGATAAAGTTTTTTCAAAGAAGTGTAAGAGATTTTTTCCTTGTAGTCTTGGGCTTGATTTATTATTCATCCCTCAACCATTGTTACAAAAAGCACATTATCATGGCTCTATACCATTGTTTATTGCTTTATCTTGCATAAATTAGCAACTGTCTTTTCCTACAACAGTGGTTTTGCATTATTGTCAGCAAAGAACATTAGGACATCTTGAGGTCATGAACCTCAAATCCATTTTACTGCTCCTCGGATGCTGCCTGAACTGCTGGCTCTTCCAGCACCACTAATCCAGAACCTCAAATCCAAGTCTTTTCTTTTTAGTTCTGATTAAACTTGCAGCTGAGGATATGAGTGACCGGATCTCTAGTTTTGCTTTTTTCTAGGAAGGTGCTGAGTGAAGCTTGTTTTGTAACTGAATTCTATATGTGGGATCTCTGCAGAGGTCATATTCACTGGTACGGCTGATGGACAGATTCTGAAAATAAGTGATGGACAAATACATACCCTGGCAAGAATAGGCAAACTTCCTTGTGGTGAGTCATGGACAAAAATGACTGTTTTCTTTGATACGGTTTCGGAGTAGTTTTTACATCAAGCTGTATTTAGTTAAGTGGTCCTGCAGTAATAGTCACTTTTTCAAATGGCTTTATTTTCTGTTCTCTTTAGCTTTAACTTAAGTGTTAATTTAATAACAAACTGGCTGCTTTGTAAAAGTTGGCTTGATGGTGAGAATAAAATTAATTTAAAGTTCATGTCTAAAGTTAAGAAAAATAAAATATCTTTAATGCTACCCCTGATTTCACTTTGGCTGCACAGCAACAGCACAGCAGGGCAGAGGTTGAGCCTTTGCTCATGGTGGTTTAGAGGAACGGGAGCTGATCATACTAAAGTATAGGATACTAAGGGGACTTGACAGGGTACATGTAGGAAGGACCTTTCACTTTGTGGTCAAGTATGAACTAGGGGCCACAGTTTGAAGCTTAGGAGTCTCATTAAGACAGATCAGGAGAAATCTTTACTTTGAGATCCATTCTCTGGAATTCTCCTCTTCACAATGCAGTGGATGCTAAGTCATTGAATAGATTCAAGCCCGAGTAAGTTGGATTTTTGAATGATGGAGTTGAGGGGTTTGGGACTGAACAGGACTTGAAGCCACAATCAGATCAGCTGTGATCCTATCAAAATGGATCTTAAGGCTTGAAAGGCTATAAGGGCCTATTCCTACCCCTAATCCTTGAGTTTTTGAGAAACTATTTAATTCCTTTTCTATGTTGCTTTACCTTCTTGCTCTCTGTTTTCTTTATCTTATTTTCTCTCATGATATCCTTCCAACTGTTGATGTTGCTGAAACTTTATTTTGAATCCAGGAACAAGAGAAGATGAACCAACTTGTGGAAGACCTTTGGGAATCCGAGTAGGCCCTAATGGGACTCTGTTTGTGGCTGATGCTTACTATGGATTATTTGAGGTTAATCCAGTCACAGGTAGAGTATTTTAATCACCTGGAAGATAATTGATCACTAAGAACGTGTAAGATTTATAATGGATCTGGTGTTTATTTCTTTGTAAAGAGAGAATGCTCTTCCCTCTCCAGTACCCCAAGGATTAGGCTGCACAACTTTGATGTCCAAGGGAATGGAATGGAATGAGCTAACTGTTCTTACACCACACACTGTACAACTTTTATGTCATCCCCAGTCTCAATCGTTCTACAGACTATTGCTTGGCTAGGTAGGAAAGTGAACTGTGAAGAGTATATAGAAATGTTTCAGTGGAATTTGAAGAAGCTAAGTTAGTGGGCACATGCAAGGCAGATATATTGTAATGTGGATAAATGTGAGGTTATCCGGTTCAGGAGCAAAAACAGGAAGGTGGATTATTATCTGAATGGCTACAAATTGAGAGAGAGAAGTATGCAATGAGATCTGGGTGTCCTCATACAGCAGTCATTGAATGTAAACATGCAGGTTCTGTAGGCGGTCAAGAAGGCAAATGGTATGTTGGCCTTCATAATGAGGTTATTTGAATAGAGAAGCAGGTATGTCTTTCTGCAATTATACAGGGCTTGGTGGCACCACGTCTGGAATATATACAATTTTGATCTCCTTATCTGAGGAAAATGTTCTTACTATAGAAGGAGTGCAGCAAACCTTTACCAGACTGATTCCTGGGATAGCAGGGCTGGCATATAGGCTTTTGGATTAAGTTCGTTGGAGTTCAGAAGAATGAGAAACCTAAAAAGTTCTAGCAGGGCTAGATGGGTTAGATGCATGAGGACTGTTGATGGAGTCCATAACCGGGGTCACAGTCTAAGGATATGGGGTAAATCAGTTAGGACTCTGATTAGGGGAAATGTCTTAATCCAGCATGTTGGTGGAATTCTCTACCACAGAAAGCAGTTGAGACCAAAATCTTGAATGTTTGAGGAACGAGTTGAATAAAACACTTGAAGCTAAAGAGATCAAAAGATATGAGGGAAGAGTGGGAAAATCTGTTGAGTTGAATGATGTACTGTGGTTATCATAAATGTTGGAGCAGGCTCAAAGGGCTACTCATATGGCCTATTCCTGCTCATGTTTTCTATGATTCTATATTGGCATACTGAGAATTGAAATTGGAATGTCAGCAGAACAAGTTATTTGAATTGGCAGAACTCCACAATGTGCTTTTCTAATAGTTGAATCTCTGTCAAGAGAGGAAGGCTGCGTAGGTGGTAATATCACTGGACTCATAATCCAGAACCCCAGTCTTGTGTTCTGAGGACATGGGTTTGAATCCCACTGTGGTAGATGGTGAAATTTGAATTCAGTTTTAAAAATCTGAAAAGAAAGCAATGGTAATCATTTAACCGTTGTTAATTGTTGTAAAAACAATTTTAGACTCTCATGTCTGTGGAGCTCTTGCAAAAATTTGCAATTTCCTTTTCTGTTTCATGATATTTTGCCTGGACCTTATAGCAATTCTACACCCAATTTTGTGCTGCTTACGTGGGTAGGATCCAGAAAGTCAGATTCACATTAGTTCTGTTCAAGAGTCAGCAGATTCAAAGCTTTAACTCTGTTATCTCCCCATAAATGCTGCCGGAGCTACTGAGTTTCTCAAGCAATTTCTGTTCACTAGTAAATTCACAACTTGCCAAATTCTCTGGACAGCATGAGCACGGCCCAGTTTCAGGTAGCATTATGCTAAAAAGACAGCAATTAAAAAGTAATAACAAGTATGCCGTTTTCCTTCATTGAAGCCCCTCACCCCAAGCATCAATTCCTTTTGATTCCTGCATAAAATGATCCTCGCTGTTTCTTGATTTCATGGTGAAAGCAGAAGTCAGTTCAGGAGGAGCTCATTCAAATTACACGTGATTAAAGTAGGTGAAGGTTTTCAGAGGCTTACTTTTGCAGTGACCTATTTTTCTATCCCCTTTCTCCTACTTGCCAAGGAGCTACTGACTGCCACTTCTCTCACCACTTGCGTCTAGTGTTAAGTCCAGAGGTGCCTTCCAACATCACTGCTAAACTCTTGCCGATGGGTCACAGGATGAAACTGAAAACCCACAGATGGCAGCTGATCTTTCAGGTTATCCAGGCCAGAGGTTTGCAGTTGTACAATCCAGCTGTTCTAAAGGCCATGTTCACGAAGGCATGGAAGATGGCAAGGTAAACTGCACATACCAACTGCTTCCACCACACTGGGTTGAAATCGGCTATGACTGAACAAGGCGCTTAGAATGCCAAGGAGTAGGGTGAAACCAACAAACCCAATTATGAGGTTCTTTATACTCTCGTGTAGCGGCCATGGAAATTCCACCAGAGCCAATCAAGAAAACGTATGTCAAGGTGGACAGCATGACACCATGCTGCACAATGTAATTGATAGAAGAGGCGATAATAGATGCACTACATTCTTTAACCAAGGTATTTGAGGCTGATGACCCTGAAGAGTTCAATGAATGCTCACTCAGTCAACTGCCCATTTTTTTTGCTGAAGATGCAAAGGCCATGGAGATGATCCAGGATTTTGCAATGTAGCATGAGAACGGTGGAAATATATTTGACAACATAGCGGATTAAATCACAGAGGTAGCATGCTAAACAGAAAAAGATCACTGAGTTTTTCTGGCACTGACTCCCAACTTTATTTGTGTGTTTTTACGGTGTGTTTTTATTTGGAATTTTGTTTTGGTATAATGGTACATTTGAACAAATTGGATTGTATAGGCCCCTCCATTGCTATCTTGATGCTCCATTTAACACACATTTCTGGGTGCACCTCCTGGGATTTGTTCTGTTGTGAATTTACTATATTATGAAATGTTGTTTTATCAAAGATTCTTGGTTAATTGTAGCAGTTGCTGAAAGTCTCCATTGAATTCGTGATGTTTACAATCTAAACATCCAGACATTGGAAGATAAGCTCTTTTGTTTGAAATCTTTAATGAAACAGGCCTGTTTATATAGACTTCATGGTTCCAATCATGGACAGCACTTACCTGTTCTGTCATAAATAATTTCAGGTGAAGTGGAGATGCTGGTCTCTGCTCAGAAGATTATTCAAGGCAGGCGAATGGCCTTTGTGAATGACCTCAGCATCACACAGGATGGCAGAAAGATCTACTTCACTGATTCCAGCAGTAAGTGGCAGAGAAGAGATAACCGATACCTGGTGATGGAGGGCACTGCTGATGGGCGGTGAGTATTTTGGAGTTCTGTCTTTACTTGTATTGTTAGTTGTGGTTGTATTGTTAACAGATGACAAACTTTGTATTTATGTAACATCTTTTCCTTTTGGTTCTCCTGGAATCACTGACTTATGCTGTTCCATTTTAGCAGCTGTTGGCTGTCCTCTATCCAGCCTGAATTGACTTGCACAAACCTTCGAAATTAATTTGTTAAGGAGACATCATGGCCAAACATGACCTTCACTCACATGCCCTTTCTATTAGAGATCACTGTGCAGCCTGGATTGTCTCTCCGTTGTCTCTTTTTAGTGTTTGGAGTAGAGGTCAACACATCTCTGATAATTAAAACTGAAGCACCCAAAGAAGCTCGTCTTACTTCATAATCTGATAAAGAAGTGTGACAAGTGGTGTAACGTATCTCTCACCACCACCCCCACCCCAGACTGATATGAAGGAGTGGTTAAATTAAGTGAAATTCTTTCATTCACTCTGTACTCAATAAGGAACACCTTATCTAACTCCAACAGTGAACGAATTAACAGAACAATTAATAAAATGAACAATTCCTCTCAAACTACCTATTTCAGAATAAATCAAAATTCTAATAGGATGATGTTCAAATAAATACAAGCCCCACTTAAATAACAAAACAAAATATTAAAACTTAGTCTGAAGTTCACACAATGTGTCTTAAGGAATGTTCCGCTGTTTCTCCTGTCTTCAGTTGATTCTGCTGTCAGAGATGTTTTCTCAGTAATTTCTTCTGTTCTACCTCTCTCAAGTAAATTCTGGTGTCTGGAAAATTATCTAAGAGTGCTGTGTACCTTTATGAATAGATAGTGTTTTTGGAGAGCGTGGAGATGTCTGTGAGAGTGAGATGTTTTTCTTCAGATGGCAGAGAGTACCATCTTTCTCAAAGATGTACTCTCAGTTCAGATGGCAGTTGGCTCTCAGTCAGTTTTCAAAATGTCCACATGTTTTATATTCTTGTATATTTTTTACAATCAGATTGGTTCCTGGTAGTCAAAATCATCAGGTTTAAATGTGATATGTTTTCAGTATCTAAGAGCTTGGTCTAAAATAATTGGCTGATTCAAGCTAGTTACCAAAACAACAAAACAAGCCTAAGATTTTCCAATGACACAGCCAATTTTTACATGTTTCCAATTTAGAACTATCTATGTATCTATAGCTGCTTGCAGATATTTTTTTTAAAATCCCCAAGCTTTGAAAAGTA
Organism: Chiloscyllium plagiosum; assembly: GCF_004010195.1. Lineage (NCBI taxonomy): Eukaryota > Metazoa > Chordata > Chondrichthyes > Orectolobiformes > Hemiscylliidae > Chiloscyllium > Chiloscyllium plagiosum. The sequence continues at coordinate 85,588,038 of NC_057718.1, forward strand.
CTTTATCTCTTAAAGGGACCACACAGTCTGCCCTCCTGTCACTTAAACAAACAAACTCTAGCTTTCTGCCTTCCACTTCATGAATACTCTACTCAATCTTGAAGTGTTAGGAATAATGAGATATGGTTGAAGTGCCCAGAGCAATGATTTAAATGTGAAGCTGTCTTGGTCAGCGTGATTCTGTGTCACACAGAATGCTGCACTAATCAGCTAATTTGATCATACTGAGTTTCTCTTAATTTCTACTTCAATGTTAAAGATGTTCCCTTGCATCTTCCAGTTTGTAAATCTTTTCACTTATTGGCATTGAAATTCTATTGAGTTCTTTCCACGGGCTGGTACTGTCAATGTCCTTCTAGAACGACTTGTTTGGTTTATCTGTCTCCCATTTGGTTATTATCTGTGAAATTGACCAGTTTAAATTGTCTCTAAGACCATGTAATTTGTTTAGATCATAAACAGAAGTCCCATAATCTGTCTCTGAAGCACTCCATTGAACAAAGTCTGACAACTCTTATTTTTGGACTATTCTAATTTCAAAACCTACTGTCTTTCTAACCATCCTTTACCTTTTTTATTGTGGTTATGGCCTAAGTGTTTTCTCATGCCTTTAACCTGACAAGCTTCCTGGACTTGTTTTTCCATTACATCAATATCTTATTAATCTATCCGGAATCTAATCTGGCTAACCTCTAAATATTTTTTCTGTGTTGAAAATTGTCAAGAATTCAAATCCCATACCAATAAAAGGGGGCGGGGGGAGATGTAATATTTCTAACTACAGAAATGTAGATTCTAGGATACATTGAATGATAATTGTCCTGAACTGGGATGTATTTGCCAACATTACGTCAGGTACAAATGGGCACCTTCAAACAAAAGCAAATGTAGCACTACTACTTAAGGAAAAGTAGCCATAGTCTCGGAGAACCACAAGGTTGCACTTGCATTGGAGACAGACGACTTGTGGTGGTTTAACCTGAGGGTCACCACACCTCAGACGAAGGGCAAGGTTGAAAAGTGGAACCTTCACAGTCAGCCCAGCCAGCATGGGAATTGAATCTGTGCTGTTGGCATTATTGTTCATTGTAAACCATCCAGCCAACTGAACTACCCAGCCTCCACTACTACAATATAACATGTAATGAAAGTATTCCTTCTGTGTTGTGATCATTTTCTCAATTACTTCCAGACCCATTTTGATCCGTAATTTTATATATGAGCTCAATGTTTAGTACAACAGTAACCTCAAGATTTGACAAAGGGTTTATGAACTGAAAAGATTGTTCAACATTCACCAAATATTTTGCTAAAATTTCCTCTTCGATTCAGTACACCTCACCAAATTATGAACCAGTGAGTAGCGATTACTGTTTCTCCCTGAAATAAACTGAGCACTTGAGGTGCTGCGACTGCCACCTATGAAATTGAACTTAATGGATAATAATAGTGATTTATTATGTTTTAGTTGATATCATTTGCAAATCTTTCTGCACTCCTTGCTTATCTTTTGGTTTTGAGGTGAGAAAAAAAGTCAATACTCACCATTTTTAATTTCTTGAAATATTCTTGCCTAGTTGTTAATCCTGTGTGTAATTGATATTATTATTATTGCAGATTAATGGAATATGACACAGTAACAAAACAAGTGGAGGTATTAATGGATGACCTAAGGTTTGCAAACGGAGTCCAACTCTCTCCAGCTGAGGACTATGTACTAGTTACTGAGACGACCATGGCTCGAATTAGAAGGTGAGAATAAAATGCTGTGCATAAATAATATCTGTGTGAACAAGACCATTATTAGATTGCAGGTACATTTGCTACTTAGTTTTATTAAAAGCAAATCTGTCATATTCCCTTAAAATGTTCTCTGCATATTTCTGTGGATCATACAAAAAGTATTACTCTAAGTAAAACATGCTTTGTCTAGGAAAGAACAAATTACAATACCTAATCTATTTTATGTTTCCCAAGATTGGCTTACAACAAGTAAAGAAAATGTTCTATAAAATTTATGGAATCAGTATAATGGCTACTGAATAGATGGTAATCTGTCGAGCATAGGATCAGTTATTTAAGCTCCTTGAACCTTTTCCACTATTGAGTGGGATCATCACTGATCTGTAATCCTAACCCATATTTATTAATACCTTTGACTAACAAAAAGAAACTAACTCAATTTAAAATTAACAATCGATGTGGCATCAATTGAGGTTTGTAGAAGAGCTGTAGATTTTACTTTTTTTGTATGTAGAAATGTTTCTGAATTTTACTGCTGAAAATGCTGCCTGCAATATTTCCCTGGCCCTAGACTGTCTAATAGTGGAAATATTTCCTCTCTGTCTCTCTTATCTGTTGTCTTTAATATTTTGAAAACTTCGATCTGCAATGAAACTCACGTTACAGTAATTTTACTCTTCCACCTCCACTGTTAGCAGTGTCACCTATCTTTGTGTCATTGGCTAATTTTGAATACGTAGCATTTTAGCCCATCCTCAAGTTGAAAAATGGGGTGAACAATTGAGGCCCCGATATAAATCTTTGTGGAATGTTTACAAACTTGTGTTGACTCCTGCTGGTCAGCTGAATGGTTTTGCAATCTTCAGTCACTTTTTCTTAATTATTCACTCCACTAGTTTTCTGACAATAGAATTTAGCCTAGTTGGTGTCTCATCCTCTGGTTTTCCTATGTTTATTAAACAGCTGAATGATGTGCATAATTTTCTATTCCGAAGGAATGCTTTTCAACTTGTGAGAATTTTGGAAGATTATAGCCAAAGCATCAATAATATTCTCATCAATAATAACTTTCTTTAATCCCTATTGTGGGAAATCTTTTGGTCCTGGGTTATTTCTCTCTTCTTTGCCGATATGTATTTGTTACTGTTATTTAGCATGTTTCTTTAAGTCCCTGTCCCTGATTTCAATATTAGTTTCCTTGGTATGCCTACCAAGCTAATCTCTTTCTCTGCTGTACATAGCCATACAAATAAATCCTTAGCATGTCTATTGTTCTTTATTGACAGCATCAATATTGAGTTTTCAAGGGGTTTTTGTTGCTTTTTCTTTTATTCAATCATGGGATGTGGGTGTTGCTGGCTAGTCCAGCATTTCTGCTGAATTCCCCAGAGGGCTGCCAACCACGTTGCTAGGGGCCTGGAGTCATGCATAGGTCAGACCAGGTAAGGACATCAGATTTCCTGCGCCTAGGAAGCCAGTTCATCATTAGACTTTTAATTCCAGTTTTATTTTATTATTGAATGCAAATTTCACCATCTACCATGGCGGGATTTGAACCCGCGACTACAGAACATTACTTGTATCTCTGAATTAATAGTCTGATGATAATGCCCACTAGACCGTTGCCTCCTTTTATCCTATTTTATCCACTTTTTCTTTTCATTAATATTTCTGGTAGTATAGAAATGTATTTGTGCTATGTAATTCAATTCTGGCTCTTTTTTGGAATGCAGTTGCAGCATAACTAGATTATCATGACTAGTTTTGGATAATATCTGTTACCTCCCTATACCAAGTTGGTGCTATTTTAAGTATTTAATGTATAGTTCTGTTTTATTTTTAATTTGTTGAAATCCTGATCTTTCCAGAATTTGTACTGAGCTGTGATCTTACTTGGATTACTATTGCACAATAGGAATAGTTGACATGATTCCAACTGTCTTCCTTCTTTAAGAGCTTTTCAAAATTCCATAGCATTCATTTTAAGTACTTCAGAATTTGACTTTTTGTAACATTGCGCTTTAATTCTTTCCAACCTGAAGATTTTCAATTACTTTTGGATTTGAATTGAAATGAATAATTAGTATGAAAAAATGCTATTTGTTCTGATGCACTTTGCACATTTCTTTTCCTTATTTTTTTACAGCTTTGTCCCCCTTTGTCATTCTTTGCATCTATCGTATTAATCAGGATCTGTGATTTTGTTTTGTTGGATTTAGGTTGACTCTTGCCTCTTTAGTGATTCATGGTTGACAATTTTGTCAAGTAAACTCCTTAAGAGAATAATTTCATTTGAATCAAATTAAGTTCTTTCTTTAACACTGTCCACTGATTTCTACCGTTTTATTGGTTATCACATTTACACTTCACTGCATCCAGTTTCTCTATCATTGCATTGAATTCAGTTTTCCTTAAGTGTAGCATTTTACTGGCTGTTGAGTATTTTACCCTTTAAAACTTGAGCTTGATGTTGTAATCACTATTCAATGAATGTCTGTGCACTGTGAGGCATTTTACTAAGTCTTTATGGCATACCCTTTTGTTCATTCTAGGCCATATTGTACAGGTTACTATTGTGAATGTACTCTAGAAATTCACCAGTTTTCTGACATATGCTAATCTGCTTATCACTAACTAATAAGAAAGTTGAAATCCCTATTAAAATTGTGCTACCATTGCTGCAGATATTTTCTAAACTAACTGTTCAGAAACATTATTGCACATCTCTGGGACAGGTTAGATTTGAGTCCAGGTCTCCTGGTTTTAGAGTTAGGGACAGTACCACTGCCACAAGAGCAAACTTGTTTAATGTAAGCAAGTTACTGTGTAACAGTTGGCACAAGAGTCCAAACACAACTGCTGATACAGTCTTAAATATTTCTGTGTTCAATCTTTCTGTGTTCAAGTGATGTTTATACTGTACAAGGGAAGAGTTCTGATTGGTTGACAAGTAGACGCTGATTCAAAGAGAGGTTGCCATGGAGAATGTATCAGTTAATGATTGCGAAGCATTTTGGAAATTAACTGTCATCATTATCCATTGTCATGAATTGTCATGATGAGTGCATTGTAAAATGCTTTCACAAATGTATTTCTTTTCAACAACAGTGAAAAGCTTTACTACCAAGTGAGTATTTGTATACTTTTGTATTCATTGATTCTACCCGTCAAATCTTCCCTTCCTGCATGCCTCTCATGTCCTTTGTTATCTTCCTTAATGGTAAACGTTACTCAACCTCTTTTATAAATTTACCACCCTGACAGTCTTTCAGCCATGAATCTGTAATGGCTACCATATTAGAATTTGCACCTGAAATTCAATTTGTTCCTTATGCAAAGAGCACTTTTAAGACAAACACTAACCTGTCCTTTTGCTCTAATATTTTACTGACATTTTTCTTATTTCTCATTTCTTGATTAATTATTTAATATCTTTTGATTTCATTTTATCCGTAGCACCTAAGCACAATTTCTGGCTGTTACTCCAAACTTTTCCTTTTTGGTTACGTCTTGAATTATCATTTATGCTAACTTTACTCCATGAACACTTCACCCATTTACAAGTCTAGAGCATCTACCACAACCTTTATTTATCCTTGTCATCAGGACAGTGTAGTTCGAGTTGAACTCATTCCAACTGTACATTTCAGTCCTGGTGAAATGCTGGTAACAGTATCTGACTAAATGGAGCACCTTTCTCCTACTTCACACTTTTGACCATGTGTTCATGTCCCTTATTTGTTTATCTGCAGACCAATTTGGACATGATTTCACTAATAATCCAGTGATCATAATTTTTGAGGTCTTGTCTTTAAATTTAGTTCTTAGTTTTGCTTTATTCCTTCATATAAGCTGGCTGTCATTGGCTAAGTCAATACTTCCAGCCCACTCCTAATTGCCATGGAGAAGTTGGTAGACATTAAATGCTGCAGTCCTACAGGTTAAGGGCACCAACAGTGTTGCTTTGTTACATTTGAAACTGATAAGGAAGTAAAGAGCAGCCAACTCATCAAGCCCCCCCCCCCCCCCTTCTGCAGGTTGACTTAAGGCTGATGGATGTCATGCTTCCACCTTTCCCAAGCCCGGTATGCCATGTAATCTTTGAGATAAAACAAAGGTCTGGAGAAAGTTCTCAGGCCAGTGTGCAGCAAAGTATTTTAGAAAGGTCCTCTCTCTCAGCTTTCAGGCTATCCAAACCATATTTAGGATTGAGTATTTGTTATCTATGCCTACATCTACCTCATTGTAGATTAAACAATACAAACCTAATCTTCCAGTCAAAATAAAATATTTGGATTAACAGGATATTGAGAGCAGGGAAGGAAAGAGAAGGAAACAATGTAAAAGGTTTACCCTGTAAAGTGCTAAAGTCGATGGGTTTAATAACTTTGTGACAAATCAGGTTGCCAGAATTGATAACATTTTCCACATCTAATCAATCATAACTAATCAGCGCTATAACTCTGTGACAAAGATACAGTGACAACTTGTATGTGCATTAAGTGGAACTTGTTTTAAGCTGTTGTTGCACATGAGAAGTATTGAGTCTTTCCAGTAGAGTGCAGTATGGCACATTTTATGTTGTTTGTTGTCCTTGTAACAAGAACAAATTGCTGTGTGATGTCCTATTCTTTTCCTGTCTAGGGACAATTCATAAAGTGAGTTTTTGTTTAAAAAGTTAAGCATACAAAATCAGTAATTTCAGTAATTTCCTGCCAATTACTTCAGCTGCAATAAGGAAATGAGCTTTTAGTTTCTCATAGTTGGCATGTCCCAAATATAAAATGACACCCTAAACTGGAGCAAGCACAAAGTGCTGCAGTTCGCTGTGCTCTGACAAGACTGACAATCAGCTTAACCACAAGGATAATCAGATATTATTATGTTGATGTGTTTCCATTTTATTCTTATAATTTATAGGAACCATTCAGTGTGTTACATTGATTCCATTATACTTTGATACTTGAAATGTATCAGTACTTTGAAACACATGCACATTTCAGTACATAAATGAACTTAAAGCACAGAGACAGGCCAATCTCCATGCACCATTAACTTACTTTATAAAAACAATTTAGCATCTGCTTCAAAGTATTTCCAGGTCAAGTACAGAATAAAGCCATGTGGAGAATAATTTTAACTCTTCTCTAATGATGTCTTAACACTGACTTGAGAGTTTGAGTTTTTTTTGGTGTTTAACACCAACAGTTCATTCTTCTGAGAACATTCCGAAGAAGGGTCACTGAACCTGAAACTTTAACACTGATTTGTTTCCACAGATGCTGCAAGACCTGTTGAATTTTTCTAGCAATTTCTGTTTTTGTTTCTGATTTTCAGCATCTACAATTCTTTAGGTATTTTGTTCAGGTGATAGTAGCACCAGTTAAGCATGGACAAGTGCAAAGTGAAAAGAAATATAAACTGAATGAAGAGATAATGATTTGTCACTCAAACTTTGTGTCCTTGCCAGATACCACATCTCTGGATTAAGAAAAGGAGGACATGATATATTCTTTGACAATCTTCCTGGGTTTCCTGACAATATCCGACCAAGTAGTTCAGGAGGCTATTGGGTTGGCATGGCAGTACTACGCCCAAATCCTGGCTTTTCTATGATGGATTTCCTTGCTCCAAGGCCTTGGCTTAAGAATTTGATTTTCAAGGTAGGAAATACTTCATTGTTGGCTTGCAATACAGAAAAGTTACAATGGATCAAAAACACTACACAAGATAGGTACAGGACATTCAGATGTTATTTCCTAGTTTAGCTGTGTTTGTGAAATTTGTGCAGTGCTATGGAACCTTTCAACTGAGCAGGTTTTTAATTTTGGTTCCTAACTTGTATTCCTGGAAGGAAGCAAAGACAACGCCCATAAGTATCTTACATGCCAGAACATTTCTGTGGCAAGTTTGTCGACTCTAGTAATGGTTAATTTGAGTGACCCCCTTCCATATTTCAAATGCAAGAAAATGCATTATGAATGTAGCTTAATTTAAGTATTATAGCCACAGCATCATTTTGGTGAGTCTGAGCTGCATCCCTTCCAAAGCAGGTATATTCATCCTAAAATACATTGCCCAGAAATGAAAGCTGAATAGGATCATATCCAGGCTTGTATAAATGCAACTTAGCACCAATCCTTTTGTATGTTACACCCATTAAGATAAAGGCCAATGTCAATTAGCTTCATCATTATTTTCCCCCAGTTTGTCAGCTTTTAATGGCTTCTGTATTTAGGCTCATAAATCTTTGTACTGCCATAATTGACAGCTTCTTGCCATTTCAGATGTAATCTATCTATCTTATTTCCAAAGTGGGCGACAAAACAATTTCCTAATTATACTCCATCTACTACTGTTTTGTTCACTGACTTACTATAATCAGTATCTTTTGCAACTTGCTGCACTGTCCAGTAAGTATTTCTGGACAAGTATTAGGAAAGGAAGCTGGCCAACTCCAAACATAATCCTTTGGGTGAAGGGAGGCGAAGTTGTTTCTGAAGTGGGTGATGCTGTGATTTAGCTGTGTTATGACTGAGATGAGCTGTAAGGGGCAGTACACTTACATCATAAATCATTCTGTGAATAAATGTACATTCTGATGCAGTGCAAAGTTATTTTTAAAAAACACACTTGCAGTTATATAATGCCTCAATGTTCCGAAGAGATTTTTAGTGAAGTACTTTTTTTGAGGTGTAATAATATAGGAAGCATGACATCTAATTTGAATAAAAGTCCCACAAATTATAAGCTGGTAATGATCAGGTAATTTATTTCAGTGACATTGTTTGGGGGCTACATATTGACCAATATCTCCCTGTTCTTTGAATTGTATTACATCTGCCAGAGGTGGGGTCTCAGTTTAATGTTTTACCTGAAAAGTAGCACCTTATCAATACTGCAGTGAGAATTTCAACCTGAATTACAGGCTCGAGCCTGTGAAGATGACCAATCAAAATCCTCCTTGCTCTGAGGTGAGAGTGTATCACTGATCCACTGTTGATTAGAACATAAGAAATAGGAACAGAAGTAAACCATTTGCCTCCTCAAGCCTGCTCCACCATTCAGTAGGATTATGGCTGATCTGACTCCTACCATTTCTCTGTAACCATTAATTCCCCCACTGATAAAGTATCTATCCACCTTAAACTTAGATATACCCAAGGTCTCTGCCCCTAAAGCTGGCTGTGGCAAGGAGTTTCAAAAAACCCAACCATCTGAGATGAGACGTTCCTCTCTCCAAACCTTAAATTGGTGCTGCTTTATTCAGAGACACTGTCCTTTGGCCCTAGACTCTGCCATGAGGGGGAATATCCTCTCTGGCATTTACCCTGTAAAGCCTCTTTAGAATTCTATATGTCTCAATGAGATTGCCTCTCATTCTTCTAAACTCCAGAGAGTAGCGTCCCAATCTGTTTAGCCTTCACTCATAAAACACTCATTCCATACTGGGGATCGTCCTAGTGGACCTTCTGTGAACTGCCTTCCATGAAATGATAAAGAAATAGAACAGAAGTAGTTTGTTCAGTCCTCAAGGCTGCTTGGCCATTCAGTGAGATCACAGCTGATCCAACGTTTCTCACATCCATTTTTTGGATTGGGCGGATGCTGTTCAGAGGGTTAATGTAGACTCAATGAACGGAATGGCCTGCTTCCACACCACAGGGATTCTATCAATATCTCTCTGCAAACTGTTTGTGTCCCTCTCTCGACCTTTCCATCCATTTTTGCATCAGCAATATGTTTGCCTTCTTCCTTGATGCAGTTACACAGCTTGAACCAGTTTCAGCTTCAATTCATGTTGTTCTGAGAGACTGTTATGGACCAGGCCAGACCTCAAAGTATTTTAAAAGGTAGCCTAGACCCCAACTACTTCTTATTTTAAAGGCAGATGTGAAGTGGATATTCCAGGAGTGATGCAGGAGTGAGTCAAACCACTCGGTTTTAAGCAAACAGAATTTATTTAAACACTACAGTTGAAATATGAACAAAAGTGAGCAGAATGTAGAATAACTTAACTATTTGAAAACCCAACCGACCTGATATAGCAATTTAGCTAAGGAGCTGTTCCAATTCCCATAACATCCCATAAACACACGCCTTGGCAAAAGGTAAATTCAAACTCCGGTTCTTACAGGCAGGAGGAAACAATTTCCAAAGAGACTTTGGAGAGAAAGCCAGTCAGGAACTATCTGCTGAAGCTTGGAACTTTTCTCTGCATTGCTGCAGCTCCTCATTGTTACAATTAACAGAAACTAGTAAAAAACCTGGACGAGAAGAACTGACCACTCCTCTGCCATTGTTAAACTAGGCTCTTGCCCAGGCATTTCAGCACTTCTACCTTTACAACCTCTCTTGAGGAAAAAAAAGGACAAAATAACCTTTTAAAGCATCATCCCCCCTTAAGAAATGAACCATAAATGTACAAAGATGGCTTCATTTTAAATCCCTTAGACTTACCCTGTTAGTACACTACAATACATATACATTACATTAACTACAACCATGCAAACATGCACTACTATGTTTTATTTCAGTCTGTTAACTCCTGCCACCAAACGCCTTAGTTTATTCATCCAGGTCTCGACAATGTGTCGGCAATTACGTTTTCTCGTCCTGCCACGTGCATATTTTTCAAATTTAATGGCTGCAATAACAAGCTCCATCTAAACAGTCTGGCATTTTTTGTCCTTAAATTTCTCAAAACCCTTAATGGGTTATGGCACCATATTGGCAACATAAATGTTGAAATGTTGTAACACCAACACCAAGCTCAAAGTCGTCTCAATTGTCGAATATTTCTGGTCATCTTCTGGATATGGAAGGATCCTTTGGGGTCTTGGTCTTAGGACATATGTTCTAAGACCCCAAAGGATTCTTCCATATCCCACAGAAATTTACCTGTACTTCCACATACATCATCTACTGCATTCGTTACACCCGATGTGGTCTCCTCTACATTGGGGAGACAGGACGCCAACTTGCAGATTGTTTCAGAGAACATCTCCAGGACACCCGCACTGGACTGTGATGAGCGGGCAAACGTGGATGCAGGCCTTACAATGGCAGGGGAAGGTGCTGGGAGGGGACGGTGGGTTAGTGGGGGACATGGACCTGACAAGGGAGTCACGGAGAGAATGGTCTCTCTGAAATGCAGATAGGGTCGGGGAGGGGAATATATCTATGGAGTGGGGTCTGTTTGTAGGTAATGGAAATGGCAGAGGACGATGCGGTGTATCTGGAGGTTGGTGGGGTGGAAGGTGAGGACCCAGGTGAGGTGTGGGATGTGGAGGAGATGTGCTGGAGGGCATCATTCACCATGTGGGAGGGGAAATTGCGGTCTTTGAAGGAGGAGGCCATCTGGAATGTTCTGTGGTGGAATTGGTCTTCCTGGGAACAGATGTGGTGGAGGAATTGGGAATAAGGGATAGTGTTTTTACAGGAGGCAGGGTGGAGGAGGTGTAGTCCAGGTAGCTGTGAGAGTCCGTGGGTTTGTAGTAGATATCAGTGTTGAGTCGGTTGCCGGAAACGGAAGTGGAAATGGAGAGGTCCAGGAAGGGGGGAGAAGTGCCTGAGATGCTCCAGGTGAACTTAAGATCGGGGTGGAAAGTGTTTGTGAAGTTGATGAACTGTTCAACCTCCTCGTGGGAGTCATTGATGTAGCGGAGGAAATGAAAGGGAATGGCGCCGGTGTAGCTACAGAAGATGGACTGTTCCATTTACCCGACGAAGAGGCAGGCGTAGCTGGGGCCCATGCAGGTGTCCATGGCTATCCCTTTAGTCTGGAGGATTGGAAGGAGAAGTTGTTGAGGGTGAGGACCAGTTCAGCCAGTCGAATGAGTGTGTTGGTGGAAGGCTACTGGTTGGGTGGGTGTGAGAGGAAGAAACAGATGGCTTGGAGGCCTTCGTCATGGCGTATGGATATGTACAGGGACTAGATGTCCAAGGTGAAGATAAGGCATTGGGGACTGGCAAATTGAAAGTCAAGGAGGAGGTGGAGGTGGTGTTCCAAACATAGGTGGGGAGTTCCTGGACTGAGGGGGACAGGACGCTGTCAGAAGTATGCAGTGATAAGTTTGGTGGGGCAGGAGTAGACTGTGACAATGGGTCGACTAGGGAAGTCAGGTTTGTGGATTTTGGGTAGTTGGTAGAACTCGGTGGTGCAGGGTTCCCAGACTAAGGTTGGATGCTGTGAATGGGAGGTCCCCAGAGGTGATGATGTCGCGAATAGTCTGAGAGATGATGGTTTGGTGATGGAGGGGGTGAGATCGTGGTCGAGGGGGCATGAGGAGGATGTATCTGAATTGGTGCCTGGCTTCAGTAGTATAGAGGACAATGTGCCAAACTACCACTGTGCCCTCCCTATCTGCAGGTTTGATGGTGAGGTTGGAGTTGGAGCGGAGGGCTGCGCATTGTGAGAGTGAGAGGTTGGAGTGCGTGAGGAGGGTGAACAGGTTGAGGCGGTCTATGTCCCAGCGGCAGCTGGAGATGAAGAGATCAAGGGCATATAACAGACCAGCCCAGGCTGTCCAGGTGGATGGGGTGTGCTGTAGGTGGGAGAAGGGGTCCTCCGAGGGTGGGTGGGAGTCCTGGTGGGAAAAGTAAACCCGGAGGCGGTGGAAGAAATGTTCAATGTTGCAAAATGTGTCGAATTCATTGATCCAGGAGCATAGGGGGTTTTCCAATGACCTGATGTATTTAACATGTCTGGCAAAATTCAACTGCATCCTTGTGCAGTCCAGGCTAGTAAAAATGTTCTTATATTTTAGCTTGCGTTTTTATTTCTCCTAAATGACCTCCTACTGGTAGTTCAAGCGCTATCCACAACACCACCTTTCTGTAATCCTCTGGGAATATGACTTGATGAACTTCTGCCTGTTTTTCATCTGCCTGAATATATCATGGTCTCCATTTCCTCATTAAGACATAATTTTTAAGATAGTAGCACTCAGATTCTTCAGGTTCTTCTTCCGTGTATGCTTTTTGATACCATTGTTTCAGTCTGTTGTCTTTCTGTTATAACTCAGTTAATTTCTCTAAACTAAAACTATCCACTTTGTCCTCCACCAGCAGCTGTTTTGTCTCAGCCATTTATTCAAATGTGGTCTCCGATAATTCTATTTCAACTTCCTTCTCTGTATTCTTTGGTTTCTCCTCTTGTTTCATTTGGTGACTTTGTGAACTTGTTACCACACAGTCAAGTAAAATCTCAGCACATGCTTCCTGTAATACCTCAGTTGCCTGATTTTCACACTGGCTTTTTGACCACAGCAGGCAGTACACCTCCTGTGACCCAGCTATATATATCATTAGCAAGGACAACTTGTATTCCTGGAGCCAAGAGTCCTTCCAGTACTCTTACCCTGACTTTTCCACTTTCCACTGGACAGTCTTAACCTCACTTTATATAACTGAGCACTTCTTGTCTCACTGTGAATTCCACGTATTGGCACTTTTTCTGGGATTAGTCCTTCTGAGTTACATATCTCCTCATCTCCCAACATCAATGATTGACATGAACCCGTATCTCTTAATACTATAACTTCTTTACCTGCTGCTCCTTGCGAAGGTAAGGTTTAATTGCATTGGCACGTAAATGGTTTAAGATGATCTGGCACTTCCTCCTTAACCATCCTCTAATCAGGTTGGATATTCTGCTGCAGCTTTTTAGCCTCCTCGGTGCCTTCCTTTACCACTTCAACAAAATTTACTGGCTTATCCTGTTTTCCTACATCTGGCTTCCCACTTTTTTTTTCTAACCCACCAACACTATGATTTCTTGTGGCCTACTTTGTTGCATAGAAAACACTGGAGTTTTTAAACTTCTGTTTCCCCTGCATGGGTTTCCTTTTTACCCTGTGGTTAGCTATCTTTACTATCTTCACTGAGACCTACCTTTCCCCTACCACTTGAGGATTTCTCTTTTTCCCCAATTTCTATCCCTCACTGATCGAAATTGATGTTGAAAGCCAAACTTTGATTTATGAACCAACTCATCGTCAGCCATTTCAGTAGCTAATCTTGCCATTGTAATTCTGTTCTTTCACATGACTTCCACATGAACTATTTCAGGAAATGAATTTTTGAACTCCTTCAAAATTCAGAGGAATCTCAATTATCTGAGTACCGATTATCCGAAGGAGATCTTGAGGTCCCGATGGGAACATTATATCAAAGACGTGTTTCCAACAGTGATCGTGTCTTTTGTTTATAGTGATTAAACAGGCATCGTCTCCAAATGATTGACTGACTGACTGCCCGCCCTCTCTCTCTCTCCACACTTTCTCTCAAGTTCTACACAGCCATGTACCCTAAACCCCCCTTCCCACATAACCTCTCCAACATTGTTCTGTACAGGGCAAAGGTGGAACCTGTCTAAAAGTTGCAGTAAATAGTTGTGTGTGTGGCTGTGGCTGCGTGTGTGTGCGCTATTTGGAGACTTACCCAATAAAGGTAACTGCAGCAGTCTTGTTGGAGTCCAGTCCAGCTGCCCCAGGAGAGGGGGTGGGAGGCAGTGTTGGACAGGGTTTGGGCGGTGTTGCACAAGTTTGGGGTAGTGTTGGGGGGGGGGTGTAGTTTTGGGGGTGGGGAGAGGTGTTGCCCGGGGTTGGGGGCGGGGTCTCCACGCTGTGTGCTGCTGCTAGTCTCCTGAACAGGGAGCAGACATTTTAAAAACTCCGAGCTCCAGAGGAAAGGCATTTAATCGATTAACCGAATAATCGATTATCCGAACGAAATAGTGCCTGCCCATCAAGTTTGGATGATTGAGGTTCCCCTGTAATCGTCTCTCTAAGAGTGTCATATGTTTGATCTATTTTTAATGCCTTTATGCACCTATCAAAATTGCTTTGTTTGATCCTTTTAAAGGAGAAAGTGAGGGCTGCAGATGCTGGAGATCAGAGCTGAAAATGTGTTGCTGGAAAAGCGCAGCAGGTCAGGCAGCATCCAAGGAACAGGAGAATCGACGTTTCGGGCATAAAGCCCTTCTTCAGGAAACTCAATGTATGTTTGATCAGGGTCGCTCCTTAGATTCCTGAAACATTGCCTGTAGGCTTCTGGCACAAGCTCATGTGCACTTAAGATGGCTTTCTTCACCTCCTCGTACGCCCCAGATACCTCCTCTGATAGTGATGTTCTATCTACTAGCTTTGTTTGGATCAACAATATCTACATGGTCACTGACCAATTCAAATAAAAACAAAAATTGGTACTATATTTCTGTTTTTTTTTGTTCTGTCCGATGTTAATGTATTCACAGGTCACTTTTGCAGATCAAAAGGAGTGACTGTTATCTTCCACTTTTTCTCTTGTAAATGCCTAACAGTCCTTACTGTGTTTGTGATTTGTACCCTTTTTAGCTGTTCAGTCAGGAGATGACAATGAAGTTTGTACCCAAGTATGGCCTTGTATTGGAGCTAAATGAGGATGGATCCATCAACAGGAGCTTCCATGATCCCCATGGAGTGGTGGTGCCTGCAGTTAGTGAGGCAGATGAGCATGATGGTTACCTGTACCTTGGTTCCTATTATTCCCCTTTCCTCTGCCGGCTGGATCTCAACAAGGTTTAACATGCTTGGTCTGAAGTGAAAGGATTTTTGCCGAAGGTCCATCTACAAAAGCTAATTTATAACATCCCGCCAACTGATACTTCAAGAAAATGCATTTCAAAAGTTTGCCATGCTTTGAAGATCATAATGATGAATGTTCAAGATTTAATTTTGTTTTGTTTGACCTTTAAATATCAACAAGTTTCCTCAATGATTTGTGAAACTAGACAATGAGGAATAATTTCTGATTATGTTCATTATGAAACAGTTCATTGTCTGAAGTTGGGTTAATAAAAGTTTGTGAAATTAATATATTGCACTAAACCTATAACTATCTACTTTTGGAAGTACAGCAATCATATTAACCAATTTTGTGAATTTATGTAATGTGATGCAATAAACATTATGGATTTTGGAATTTACTGAAAGTTTAATTGCTAATTCTGATTGTGATGTTTGTGGTTCTTCTGTTTAATAATGTGACAGATTTAGGCTCCATTCAATTGAGCTTTGGGTTTAGATCGATTTGGGAGGACACACTTGAATCATGATTTGGAGTTTTTAATTGGAGAACCACACCAGGATATTATTGTCTGGGTCAAAAAGTAAACAAAATTATCAATTTACATATCAATTAGTGACTACAACATTAATAGGCAGATATTGGTAGATAGCTAGTCCTATCTGTTAACCTTTCAGTATTTTCTCTATCTAACAATGTCGTTCCAGAAATTAAAGATTTGGGCGAGACATTTCCTCTTCATTTTCCATCCAGTCCCACACGGATGTAAACATACAGAACAGACTGTCATAAAGAGAGAACATTCACAGTCAATTTTCTTTGAACAATTGAGATGCTATCATACTAAATTACTTACAGTTTTGAAGGAGATTAAATGCTTCTTAAATGGAAATCAGAGTGTAATGTTTATGATAGAATTTACATCATGCTACATTTTGATGGATTGAATGGGCCTTATCAAAAGTTGCCACTGCACTGTTGTTTTGATTGTAGCATTCAAGGCTACCTCATTTATAAAGATGTACAGGTACGAAATGGAAGCTGTCATATTCAGCTTCCTCCATGCTGGCTACTGAAATGTTTTAGCTTTGCAAGTGGTTATACCTATTGCTAGTGTGATCAGTGATGGGTCAGACTGGCCCTTTCTCATTCAAACACAATGGTTTATTTCCAGTTACTACTTGTCTTTTAAAATAATTTTGAAAAATTTTTCACTGTTCCAAACCTCTTCCTCAGGCAGTACTACTAGTCTTGTGAATAGAAGAATGAATGAAAACAGTTGATAATGTTTTTCAATTGTATGACCAGGTGTTAAAAAGTCATGAATAGTGGGCTTCTGCATTATAAATTGAACCTGAATGTGATTTTTTTAATCTAGCAGAGTATCTGTACTGAGGATGGTTAAACTTGTTACAGCTTAAAGTTTAGCTACAGTAATTGTATAAATTATAACCTGAAACTAAGAGGAAAGATCACTAAACACATTCCCAGATTATTTCAACTGAGTTCTCCATCCTGCCTTTACAAGACTGTTGATGGGACACTGCAAGATTGTACTTCTAGTCATTAAGACTAGGCATTTAAATTTATAAGACTGCAGCATACCTTGTCTTGCATTGTTCATTAAAAAGATGATCATGCTGAAACTTATTCTTCCGTGTTTTTGTTTAGTGATGCAACACTAGTTTATGGAATGCCAAGGATGGGAACACAACTAATGTAAGGATTATAATCTCTTTTATGGCTGCATGAGGACATAATTTCAGTAAAGGAGCAGACATTGGAATAGATCTGATTTACATTAAGTTTCCCTCCTTTTGCATCTGTCAAATTCTGGAGAAATAAATCGACCATTTTATCTCAACGTTCCTGTAGGGGTGGCAGACTTTCTCTCAAGCCCTTGCATCCCTGTCTGAAGCATAGTATGTGAAGCATATTTCAACAAACATGTTCTGAATTAGAAAGTTATTGCACTAAGTCACATTTAAGAAACTTGATTACATAATCTAGTACATACTCTAGGACGATTATTGACAAAAGACTATAGTCAGAAAAGGCTGGAAAAATCTTGTAGCACCCATTGAGATAAAGAAGAGTAAAATGCTTTAGGCTGCTGGCCTATCATCAGCATACTCTAGTGAGGGAGTGGAGAGGGAGTTGCTCGAGGAATTAAGACAGGGGAAGTGATGGCAAAGTGATAATGTCAATGGACTAGAAATCCAGAACCTCCGGTTAATGTTCTGGGGATATGGTTTTGAATTCTGCCATGGCAGACAGTGAAGCTTGAATTCAATAGTGGATAATGACGTTTGAAATCTGGAATTCCAGTGATCACACAACCATGCTCCTAAAAATGCATCTGGTTCACTAATGCCTTTTAGGGAAGGAAATCGGCCATTCTTGCATGGCCTGGCCTACATGAGACTTCAGACCCATAGCAATATATTTGATTCATAACTGCCTTCTGAAATGGTTCAGCAAGCCATTCAGCTTAAGGGTAATTAGGGATGAGCAACAAATACTAGCCTTGCCAGCAGTGCTGACACCATAAAAACTAGGAACAGGAGTGGGCCATTCAACCTTTCTAGCCCATTCCACCATTCAACCGGTTTATGTTTGAACCTCTATCTTAATGCCATATTTCCACATTCTCCCTGTACCCCTTGAGTCTTTAAAATCTCTATCTTGAATATATTCAGAGACTTGCCCTCCACAGCATTCTGTAGTCCAGAATTTCACACGTTTACTACCTTCTGAATGAATAAACCTTTCCTCATTTCAGTCATAAATGGTCTATCCTCTATTTGGGACAGTGTCCCTGATTCTTGACCTCCAACCAATGGAAACATCCACTCTATCAGCTGGTATGTCCAGTCCTGTCAGACTTTTATATGCTTCAATTAGATCCCCTTTTCATTCTTCTAAACTCTTTGTGAATACAGGCCCAGTCGAGCCAATCTCCCATCATAGGACAGTCCTTCCATTCCCAGTATCAGTTTTCCAGTATCAGCAGTACTTTGCTGAGTGAAGGACTACTGCAGTGTCAGAAATGCTGTACTTTAGATGAAATGTTAATACCTGTCTGCACCATCAGGTAGTTTTGACACATCTAGAACACCTGGAAGAAAACTGGAGTTTTCCCTGGTACTCTGGCTAATAGTTATCTCTTGTCCCACTTTTAAAAAAAAAGTTCTATTTTTGCTTTATGACAGCAAGATATTTGAAAGTGCTTTGCAGCTTATGGTCACTGATGGAGGAATTTCCTGTTAAGCTCTACCATGCACAACAAGCAATTAAATAATTGTTTCTGGTCCACTGTCAATATGAATGACTCTTAATTGTTGCTTGTTTACACTTTTTTTGGGGGTAGCTAAAGTCAAAGAATAAATAGCCTTATTGTGAATTCCATACACATGAGTTAGTTTTAAAGAAAACTGTTGTAAAAGTGGGATCAGTGGTGAAGTAATAGTTTTTAAATAAAAAACAAGTTGTGAACCATAATAGTGTCACTGTTGGCGCAGGAACATTTAAAAACTTATTCTGTAGATATGAGAATCACTTATGTTAGTCATTTCTAATTTCCTTTGAACTAAGTGGTTTGCAATGATATTTGAGGGTAGTTAAGAATCAACATCATTGCTATGGATCAGGAACTGCATGATCAGACCAGATAAGAAACTACCTGAATGTCATTTGTAAACCAGATGGTGCCACCATTTCGTTCCAAACTTATTAATGAGTTAAATTTCAGTTTTTTTTTCCTTGCTGCTGTGGTGGGATTTGAGCAGATTAGTCCAGGCCTTGGGATTATAGTACACTGCCACATCCATTTGTGTTATATGCCTCCCTTTAATGCCTGTTGCAGGAAACAACTATGGAGAGAGGCCTAATTTGTAGATTAGGCCATTTTTATGGAGCATTTCCAAATCTCAGGAGCTATGACCTGGGATTGATTCCTTTTTAATCTGAGAGCTAATAAGTTCCATTAAATTCTGGTGCAACCTCATTTGCAGTAATTGTATGTGGTTTTATTACTTTTGCATTTACCTCATGAAGCAGATTCTGACTAGAGTAGGAGAACAAGAAAGATTCCTGGTTTAAGTAGATTGAGATAATAGGGCAGACTTTATTCTTGGTCTTAAAATTAGAGAGGCATACACTTAAGAGATGATCTGATTCCACTGGAATTATGAAGGGCACTGGGAGCTTGCAAGACTGCCAATAAGTGAATATTTACATTGGCGTTCTGACAAAATGGTTTTTCATTACCCATCCCTAGTTGCTCTATGAAGATGGTGACACAACTGCGTGAGAGCAGATAAAAGTCACGATGTGGGACTGCAGTCTTACATTGAGAAGACTAAGGATTACATGCTTCCTTTCTGAAGGACATTTATGAAGCTGTTAGATTTATTTATGGTAATCATTCTCTATTTGCTGATACTGGTTTATTTGATACTAGAGAAATGTGACACTTAGTGAAATGAAAAGTGTAGGGACAGAATTGGAGCTCACTTTTATTTCTCAAGGGATGATTGATCTGTGGAACAGGGATCTTTCCGCAGCAGTTCTGTGTACATATAAATTAGGTGCAGAAATAAATGTGACCCCTCAAATCTGCTCTGATTAAATCATGGCTGGTTTGATTGTTTCAAAAATTCTCAATTGTTTTAAATAGAAGATCCCCTTATAAGCTATGTTCCTTGGTCTGGTTTTCTCTCACGACGGACAATATCCTTTCAGCAGCCATCCTATCGATTTTCCTCAGGATCTCATTCTTCTAAACTGTAATGGATATAGGCCCAACCTTCCCTTGCCTACCTGAATATAACCTTTGACTTCCACTTAAAAAAATATTCAATAATCCTGCGTCCCGCTGCTTTTTGAGGAAGATCATTCCGGAAAATAAAATCCTTAGGGAAAAAAAAACTCATCTCCAACTTAAATAGGAGATCCCTTCCTTTTAAACTGTGTTCTCGATTTTAAGCTTTTTCATAAGGGAAGCATCCTTCCAGTACACACTCTGTCATGAGCCTCAGGATGATGTGCTTCCCCTCATTCTTCCAAACTATAACAGATATAAGCAAACTGATGTCTGTAAACCTGGCTGCACACTTTCATTCAGGGGAAAAAAAAGACCTGGAGTGGGGTTAGGTCATTTGGCCCATCAAACATGCTCCACTTGCCTGCCTACCCTTGATACTCTTTGAATCCCTAGAGAATCAAAAAATATGTATCTCTATCTTAAAGACATTCAGTGACTCTGCCTACACTCTGGAGAAGAGAGTTCCGCAATATTCCATGAGAAAGAAAACAAAATTCTCAAAAAAAAACTGCAGATGCTGGAAATTAGAAACGAAACCAAAAGAGAAATTGCTGGAAAAACCTCAGCAGGTCTGGCAGCATCTGTGGAGAGAAATCAGTTAATGTTTCAGGTCCAGTGCACCTTCAGCAATTTTGGTTTTGATTTTGTTTCAAAAATTCTCAATTGTTTTAAATAGAAGATCCCCCTTATAAGCTATGTTCCTTGGTCTGGTTTTCTCTCACGACGGACAATATCCTTTCAGCAGCCATCCTATCGATTTTCCTCAGGATCTCATTCTTCTAAACTGTAATGGATATAGGCCCAACCTTCCCTCGTAAGATAACCAGTTCCATGGACAAAAGGGGCTAACTAAACTTTTTTGTTGAGCTGCTTTGAATGCGATTTTATATGTGTGTGTGTGTGTATATATATATACATGAGACTGAATGTGGTTTCACCAATGCCCTGTACAGCTAACAAAACGCTCTTACTTTGATTTCACATTCCTCTTTATAAGTGACAGTATTCCATTTACCTTTCTAATCTATTGCTGTAACTGTATACTAACGTCTTGCAATTCATGTACCAGGTCCCTCTGTACCTCAGTTTTGTGATCTCTGTCCATTTTGATAAATGCTGCTGTTCAATTCTTCCTCAAAGTGGATAGTTTCATTTTTTTTCACACTGAACTCCATCTACTAACTTTTTACCCGCTTAACTTACTTATATCCCTTTTCAGATTCTTCATGTCCTCTTCACAACTAAGGTTCAGCAATTTTAGCAGCTGTAGTTTCAATTCTTCATGTGAGTAATTGACAGATTTCTAGCTTTTGAGGCTCCAACACTGTTCCATGTGCTCCAGTTACATGTTGCCAGCTCAAAGAAAAGCCTCTTTACACTCTCACTCTGTTTCCTGTTACCTAACCTATCCTCTAACCGTACTAATAATATCTCCTATACCATGGGTTCTCATATTGTGTAATAATATTTTATGTAAAATATCGTCAACTGCCTTCCTGAATTTTACATACAACACAAGTACTTCCTGTAAACATTTTAATTAATTTATCAAACACACATTTTCCCCTCCAGAATCACGCTAACTCTGCCCAATTGCAGTGAAATTTTCTAAAGTGCCCAGGCATAGTCTCCTTAATAATAGCTTCCAGCATTTTTCCTGTGAAAGATGTCAAGTTGTAATGGTTTCCCACTTTCTGCCATGCTCCTTTCTTGAATAGTGGAAAATAGTATTTGATGGAACTTTCTTAGCATCTAGGGAATTTTGAAAAATTAAAAGCAATGTACCTATTACGTCAGTACCCATTTCTAGAAGACTCTTGAACGCTATCTATCAGGACCTATGTACTTGACTTCCAGTTCTAATAATTTTCTCAGCCCAATCTTTGTCATTGTTTTAAGTCCACAAGATCTCAGAATTGTTACAGTGCAGAAGGAAGCCATTCAGCTCCTTATATCTGCACCAGCAGTCTAAGAAGCACTAGGATCTAATGCAGTTCTCCTACATTTTCCCCATACTCTAGCACATTATTTCTATTCAACTATTGAACCTGCCTCCACCATATTGCCAAGCAGTGCATTCCAGACCCAACCATTCATGTGAAAAAGTTTTTGTTTAAAATATTACATTTACTTCATTTACAAATCACTTTAAATCTGTGCCTTCTCATTCTCTCTCCCTAAGTATCTGGATTTCTGATGATTTTGAGAAATTTTCATAGCCTCCTCCTCACCAGGGTCCCAATCTCTCCAATCTATCCTCATAACTGAAATGTCTCATGCCTGAAAACATTTGTGCAAATATCTCCAATGCAATGACATCGTTCCTATGTGACACACAGAACTGTACACAATATTGCAGCAGAGTCTAGTGAGTATCTTGTACCAGTGCAGTGTAAACTCCTTGCTCTTTTACTCCATGCCGCTGTTAGCCCAATTCAGGATACTGTATGCTTTGTTGATTGAGCCCCACTCGTCCTGCCACTTTCAGTGATCTACACACATATGCACCCAGACTAATGCTCCTGCACACCCACCTCCTAAATATTAGATTAGATTACTTACAGTGTGGAAACAGGCCCTTCGGCCCAACAAGTCCACACTGACCCATTCCCCTACATCTAGTATTACGGGCAGCCTAGCGTGGCCAATTCACCTAACCTGCACATTTTTGGATTGTAGGAGGAAACCGGAGCACCCGGAGGAAACCCACGCAGACAATGTGCAAACTCCACACAGAGTCGCCTGAGGTGGGAATTGAACCCGGGTCTCTGGCGCTGTGAGGCAGCAGTGCTAGAAACCGTGCCACCCCAGGATATTGTATCCTGAAATGGAAAATCTTCAACCCTTTGATTCCTCAACGATCAAACAAGACTTTGGTTTCTTTGTCTAAATGCTATTCATGTATGCATGGGAGGTGTACCCATCAAAGATGGTGCACAACTGATTAGCTACAAAACAATGGTTTTATACTATATTTTACAGGTAACAGTTTTCCAACAAAAGAAGTTACACGTTCTTGTCTCTGTCCGACGGTGTTCATTCCAACTTATCTTGCTAGTACACGTGATTATATTATTATGTTCAAATTTATACATGATTATTTTATCCAATCAAATCCAAATGTTCATGAGTACATCATTCTAATAAAATCATTACATGTTCATGTCTATTGACTGTAAGTATGCACTTTGATTATAAAATTTTTATTGTCTTTTACCCCCCCTTTATTTATACTGTCCATCTAATTTCTTCCTACTAAAATGCATCCCTTCACATTTCTTTGCATTAAACCTCATCTGCCACCTATCCACTCACTGCATTGACCTGTCCATGTCTTTTTGAAGTTCCACAAGGGTTCACAGTGCTTCAAAGTTTTGCATCATCTGCAAACTTTTAAATTGACCCCTGCACACTAGGATCTAGTCACTTTTTAAAAGGTTTTCATTTTGAGTTGTAGCAAAGAGGGGTTGGTACAGGGCTAAGAGTCCATAGAAGGTGGAGCAAATACATTCTCCCAAACAGTTTAAGAAAGACTGGGTTCTTGCAAGTACAGTATTGTAATCATTTAATAATCTAACACTGGGTACCACAGTGGCTCAGTGGTTAGAATTTCTGGCTCACAGCACTAGGGACCCTGGTTCATTCCCACCCTCGAGCGACTTTCTGTGTGGTGTTTGCTCATTCTCCCCATGTCTGTGTGGGTTTCCTCCAGGTGCTCTGGTTTCCTCCCACAATCCAAAGATGTGCAGGCTAGGTGAATTGGCCATGCTCAATTGCCATAATGTTCAGGGGTGTGTAGGTTAGATGCATTAGTCAGGGTAAATGTAGGGGAATGAGTCTGGTTGGGATACTCTTCAGAGGGTCGGTATGGATTTGTTGGGCCAAAGGACTTGTTTTCACACTGTAGGGATTCTACGATCTCTGCTTCAGTAACACAAAGCTTGATTTACTGCTTAATGAGTCTACAGCCAATCAGCCTTTAATTAAATCTATTCTGTTATAATAGTAAAATATACAATCAGCAGATTGGATATGCATGTATTTGTTCAGAGGAAGCAATATCTCACTTCTTGGACAAAAATGAGAAAAACTCTTGAAAGGCCCAAGCTATTAGCTCTTGAGGAGAGAACATTCAACAAGAACAATCAATCCCAGCTTTCATAACAAAGTAAGGAGTTACATTTTCAGTTAGTACACCCAAAATTGATGCACACCTATTGAAGTGTAGCCACTTTCACAATAAAGCAACAGTTAAATGGGGTGTTACAAGGTTAGTGATGTTGACTGAAAGATTAATATGCTCAGATTTTACAGACAGTTCCAGTTTTCTCCAGAATAGCTTTGTTGACTGTTATGACACCGGGTAAATCCTCCTGCTTAATTTAAAACCAGCAACACAGAAAAGCTTTATCCTGTCCAATAATCTGTAAAACTTTGAGTGGCTAAGAACTATTTAAAGTAAAAATTAACAACTTCATCTCTTAAAGAATAACAGAGAATAATTAACTCACAACTATTTACACCTCCTTTCTCTAATCTATCTTTACTTTCCCTTCTATAATACTAGACTGATAAAACTCCCAATTACGATTTACAAGAAAATTCAAATTTTAAAACCATGCAGCGGTCGAATCTTCTCTTTATCTTCATCGGTAGATTGGCTCTCTAGGTCTGTGTGGAGGTTTTTCTCTGTGCGAACTTCTTTTCGAGATAGGAACCTCTCAGAGAGTTCTGACTAGCAGTCTACTGCTGTTGGTCTGGTGGCAGTTCTCCTCCTAAATGTTCAATTTTCCCTGGTCTTATACCCCAAAGCATCGGATTGTGTCATTGGCTTTTAAGATTGTCAATATACTCAATTCAAACTTGATTGGAATTTGGTATGTTTCAGGGTATAATTTAAACCGATTGGCCTAATTTGAATCTGTTTTGTCATTTCCAGGCAACCAGCTGCCCCAGTAGCTGGAGCACATGTTATATTGTGTCTTATTGAGAACACTAGGTGTTGTCACTGCTAGCTTTTACTCTTTTAAAGGCATATTACACCCATATCTTCACAACATGACTCTTCTCCATGCACTGAAAAGGACAGAGAAGCCTCATTCTGGATTAGTGGTGCTGGAAGAGCACAGCAGTTCAGGCAGCATCCAAGGTCCAGCAAAATCGATGTTTCGGGCAAAAGCCCTTCATCAGGAATAAAGGCAGTGAGCCTGGAGTGTGGAGAGATAAG
>NC_057718.1:85614663-85627294 GCF_004010195.1 Chiloscyllium plagiosum
CGGGAGTCTTGGAGGAGGTGGAGGGCGTGGGTGGTGTCTCGAACGTATGTGGGGAGTTCCTGGACTAGGGGGGATAGGACAGTGTCGAGGTAGGTAGAGATGAGTTCAGTGGGGCAGGAGCATGCTGAGACAATGGGTCGGCCAGGGTGGTCAGGCTTGTGGATCTTGGGAAGGAGGTAGAACCGGGCAGTGAGGGATTCCCGGACTATGAGGTTGGAAGCTGTGGGTGGGAGATCTCCTGAGGTGATGAGGTTCTGTATGGTCTGGGAGATGATGGTTTGGTGATGGGGGGTGGGGTCATGGTCGAAGGGGCAGTAGGAAGGGGCAGTATGGTCGAGTTGGCATTTGGCTTCAGCGGTGTAGGGGTCAGTGTACCAGACTACCACTGCACCCCCTTTATCCACTGGCTTGATGGTGAGGCTGGGATTGGAGCAGAGGGATTGGAGGGCTGCGTGTTGTGAGGGAGTGGGGAGGGGGGTAGACAGGTTGTGGCGGTTAATGTCAGCCTAACTTTTTTATCTGAAGAATGGACCCACTAATAACCATCTTCATTACATTTGAACAAACAATCTTCCAACTCAGAGGCAAGAAAGTGCTACCACCGAGCCATGGTTGACACCCTTACAACTTTAACCAACTTTGAAAATTCTAAGTAAAAGAGAGCGCGTCTAAAAATAGAGTCTCCTCAGTCCAGTCAACGTCAGGTAATGGGAAGTAGCGTCATGCTCAATTGTTCTTCTGTCCCTTTAAAGATCTTGGTTGACTTGTGCATTTCCAGCATTATTGACCAGCTCTTGTGACTTAATGGATGTTACATCTGTTTCAGTGTTTAGCAGTCTTTTGGTATAAATCCCATTTCAGAGTTCTTAAGAACATAATCTAAGTTCTCAATCCCTGTGTAGACTGAATGAATGCTACACTGTTGGTAGTACTGTCTTTCAGAAACAGTGCTAAGCCAGGATCTCATCTCACCTTGAGTTGCTGTAAAAAGATTCCATTTCTTTATTTTGAAGAACAGACGACAGTTGATTTGACCAATGCTGATACAAGACATTGCACAAAATGTTTGCCAATATTCCTATATTACAAAAGCAGCTACACTTTTCAAAAGCACTTTGTTGTAAATCTCTTTGGGATATTCTGAGCTTGCAAAAAGATCTATAAAATGCAATGCCTTATTCAACATCACCAATAACTCATTTGAAATGTGTTGGTTGATACCATTAAGGCAAAGAAAAAAACCATCGAAAAAACAGTGTACGGCTTCCAATAGCAGCAGCTGTATTCTTTAAAGTGTAAAAGTATGGCCATTTCTAGATGAGGAGGAGTTCTTCATGAATTATGCAGGACACTGAATCTTCTCTTCAACACTTCAGGCAGAAAACAGAAATGGTGAAATTGAATAGTAACTCCACCACTCTGTGGAAATGCTTCAAGTATTAGCACAGGGAACGAATACAGTCCTGAAGGATTCACTGGCAACTTGTTGCAATCACTTTCCAACTTTGTTTCCATAAAACAACCCAGAGTTCAAAATGACAAGTCAACCGCTAAAAGAAAAATGTACAAGGTTAGTGGAAGGGCAGTACAAGAAAATGTAATAGAATCCCCACAGTATGGCAGCAGGCCACTCAGCCCATATTGATTCTTCAAAAAGCAGCCCCCCCTCCCCCCCCCCCCGCTTCCCCCAGACCCACCCCATCCCTATAACCCTGCATTTCTCGTGGCTAATTCCTGGACACTATGAGCAATTTAGCACAGCCAATTAATCTAACCTGCACATCTTTGGACTGCGGGAAGAAACCCGCACAGATGTGGGGAGAATGTACAAACTCCACATAGGCAGTTGCCCAAGGCTAGAATTGAAACCAGATTCCTGGTGCTATGAGGCAGCAGTGCTAACCACTGAGCCACTGTGCCACTCACTAATAAATTAAAAATTGATATAAATTACAAATAAAAATTCATTTTACAGAATCATGCAGTAAACAATTGTACAAGCCTGAAGGTTACAATTTTGCAATCATGTCAGTGTTAGCTTTTTGAAAGGGCTTTCCAATTAGTTTCACACATGTGCTCTCAATAGCATTGTTACAGTAGCAATTAATTTGGAAAGCTCCCACCTGATAAAGGATCAGTGTATTCTGTCAAATCCTTCTTCTGTTGTTTCAATTTGTACTGTGGGAATCAGCAATCAGGGAACATTGTAACATTCAGGGAACAGAAATATTCCAAAGGGTTGTTCCATTTGCATTCCACTTTGATAGTTCCAAAATATTACTCATATCCAGGAACAAGGGTGAGTCATGTTAGGGCAATTTTGGGGCCAGTTTGTTCGAGAAAACAGATACAGAGGTAAACTCCACACAGAAACGGATGGTTTAGCTGGACTGCTGAAAAGGCAATGAACTGTACTGAGTCTGTGCAGTTGGGACTCAGTGAGAAATATATGGCTTTTGGATGGCTCTATGCTTTTAGAAGTTCTAGAAATTTGAGATGTTTGAGTCAGGGCTCCAGAAAAAGGTCCTGGGATCTGTGAGTGCTCAGAAGAAAGTATGATATTAGCGATTTTTGAGAAGATTTATAGCTCAGGTTGATGATAAGTCTGTAAGTTTGCTCGCTGAGCTTGAAGGTTTGTTTTCAGATGTTTTGTCAACATACTAGGTAACATCATCAGTGAGAGTCTTCGGTGAGGCGCTGGTGGTATGTCCCACCTCTCTATTTATAGGTCTTGGTTTCTTAAGGTGGGTAATGTCATTTCCGGTTCTTTTTTCCAAGGGAAGGTAGATAGAGTCTAAATCGATGTGTTTATTGATGGAGTTCTGGTTAGAATGCCATGCTTCCTGAAGAAGGGCCTGTGCCCGAAACGTCGAATCTCCTGTTCCCTGGATGCTGCCTGACCTGCTGTGCTGTTCCAGCAATAAAGTTTCAACTTTGATCTCCAGCATCTGCAGACCTCACTTTCTCCTTAGAATGCCATGCCTCTAAGAATTCTCATGCGTGTCTTTGTTTGGAGAATTGGAGAGTATAGAAAAGATTTACAGGGATGTTACTAGGACTGGAGAATTTGAGGTATAAGGAGAGACTAGATAAACTGAGACTTTATACACTGGAGAGTAGGAGGCTAAGGGGTGACCTTCTGGAGGTTGATAAGTTCATGAAGGACATAGATACAGTGAAAGGCAAGGGACTTTTCCCTGCAGTAGGGGAGTTCAAAACTAGAGGACACAATTTTAAGGTGAGAGGAGAAAGATTTAAAAGGGACCTGAGGGGCAACTTTTTCACAGAACGTGGAATGAGCTGCCAGAGGAAATGGTAGATGCAGGTATAGTTACAAAATTTAAAAAGATATTTGGATAGGTACGTGAATAGAAAAGGTTTAGAAGAGTAACTGCCAAATGCAGGCAAATAGGACTGGTTTAGTTTGGTCAGCATGGATGAGTTGGATGGAAGGGTCTGTTTCCGTGTTCTATGACTCTATTACCTTCTTTAGAATTTTAAGGCACTAGACATGTTCAATAAAACTGAGTATGATTAGACCTAATGAAAAATTTAAGGGGTGATATTAAATTGGTGAAGCTCACTGTTTCTGAAAAGGTGGGGTTGTAGCCTGAGGAAATGCAGTTTCGAATAATGCAGGGATGTGTAGCCCCCCCCAAAGCAGAGATGGACCAGAGTAATCTATGACTGTTGACAGTCTATGATGCTCCATCCAGTCCATGGATGGATATTTAGTTCAAACACCAACAGGTTTGTTAGGTTAACAACAAAACTCAGAGAACAATGATACAGGACGTCAGAGTCAGACAGTCTACAGCACAGAATAAAGCCCTTCAGTGCATTTTTGTACCACTCAAAAACCATCTAATTATGGTCAGCCCATTTTCCAGAAACTGCCTGATAGCCTTGTATTTTTTCATATTGCAAGAGCACATCGAAACATTCCTTCAATGTGATGAGAGCTTCTGCCTCTAGCACCTCCACAGGCAGTGGGTTCCAGATTCCCACCACCCTTTGTGTGAAAATGCTTTTCCTCACATGCCCTTTAAGCCTCCGGTCCGTACCTTAAGTCTATGTCCCTGGTCATCGAAACCTCCACCAATGAGAACAGTTTCCTCATGTCTATGCCCTCGTTATCTTATGCATATCAAATCATGTCCCGTCCCCCCCCAGTTTCCTCTGCTCCAAGGAAATCAACTCCAGTTCATCCAATCTCTTAGACCATAAGACCCTATGAGATATGAACAGGAGTAGGTTGTTCAGTCCTTAAGGCGGTTGCACCATTCAATAGGATCATGGCTGATCCGAGATTCCTCATGTCTACTTTCCTGCCCATCCCCATTACCCTTGATTCCCCGACTCATCAAGCATCTATCCCAGCCTTAATTATACACAAGGATTCCGACCCCACAGCTCTCTGTGGCAAGGACTTCCAATGACACCCAGATGAGGTGAAGATACTCCTCATCTCAGACTTAAATTGACAACCCCTTATTCTAAGTCTATGCTCTCTGGTCCTAGGTTCTCCCATGAGGGGAAACATTCTCTTAGAATTTACCTTGTCAAGCCCCTTAAGAATCATACATGTTTTACTGAGATCATCACTGATTCTTCTAAACTCCAGTGAGTGGAGTCCCAGCCTGTATAGATGTTTCTCAGAAAACAATCCCTCCATACTGGGGATCATCCAAGTGAATCTTCTCTGAAAACTGCCTCCAATGCAATGATATATTTCCTTAAATAAAGGCAACAATTTTACATTTTATCACATTACACTCCATTTGTCAACTTTTTGCTCATTTATTTAATCTATTAATAGCTCCTTGCAAACTGTTTGCATCCTGTTTTCCATGTATTTCTATCATCTGCAAACAAATTTGGCTACAGTTATTAATATACATAAATTGTAAACATTTGCAGTCCCAGCACTGATCCCTGTGGAACTGCACTGGTTCTAGGTTGCCAATCTGAAAAAGAACTCCATATCCCCGCTCCCCATTTCTTGCCCATTGGCCAATTCTTTATCCATCGATATTCTACTTCCAACATCATGGGCTCTTATGACAACTTTCATTGAGGTACCTTGTTGAATGCCTTCTGGAAGTCCAAATACAACACATCTACTGGTTCCCCTCTATCCACTCTGGTTGAGAATTCCTCTAAATACACCAATAAATTAGTCATATGTGATTTCTCCTTCATGAAGCCATGCCAATTTGCTTGATTAGACAATGATTTTCCAAGTTACTTTTCTAGAGATAGAGATAGTACTTAATTCCTCACCACTTATTCGTTAATATTAGTAGAACTTTGATGTATCTTCCACCATACAGACTGATGCAAAATATCTGTTCAGCCCCTATGCCATTTCCTGTTCCTATCTCCACAGGTTCATTTTCTAAGGGGTCTTTTGTTCACTCTGATCTTTCTCTTCCTTTTTATGTATTTAGAGAAGCTTTTATTGTCAGGTTTCATATTCCTCATTAGTTTGCCTTCATAGTTTAATTTCTGTCTTTATTATCTTTTTAGTCATCTTTTGCTGGGTTCTGAATTTATTCCAGTCTTTGGGTCTGTCACTGACTTTGGGCTCCCCACATGCTTTTTCTTTCAAATTCATACTCTCCTTAATTTCCTTGGTTAGCCAAGGTGGCTTCTCCCTCTCTGAATATTTCCTCCTTACTAGGATACATTTTTACTGAGAGTCATTAATTACCCCTCTAATCTCAGGCACTGCTTGCTTACTATCATTTCTGCTGATCTGTCTGCCCAGTTAACTTTAACTATCCTTATTCCAATTTCATTGTAATATTTAAATAATTGTTTCTAACCCACACTTCCCACACAAACCAAACTTGATTATGTTATGATCACTACTTCCCAGAGGACCTTTTACTGTGAGGTCATTTATTAAACCTGCCTCATTACCCATGACCAGATGCAAGATAGCCTGTTCCCTAATTGGCTGCATGACATATTGCTCTAGGAAACTATCCCTAATGCACTGTATGAATTGATCCTCATAGCAACCTTTCTAATTTGATTAACCCAATCAACATGAAGATTAACATCACCCATAATTATTGCTCTATTCTTTTTAGGTGCTATTATTTGTTGATTTATAGCTTTTCCCAGAGGGGCTACTGTTTGGAGTCTATACACAACCAATGTCTTCTTTCTCTTGCTACTTGTTTTAAAACATTCCCTCAAATAGACTCTACATGAACTGATCAGAGAATGTCTCTCACTCTGTCCTAATTTCATCTCTTATTATAGTGCCATCCCACCACCTTTTCCATCCTGCCCATCTCTCTGAAAGGTCAAATATTCCTGAATTTCAAGTTTCTGTCTTGGTCATATTCATTTACTTTGATTTGTGCCATCAGTTTATTTACCCTTTTCTGAATGCTTTGTGACACAAAACCTTTCAGTTGGTTCTATTAATCAAATGTCCCTACTCTTATGGTTCGTTGGTAGAAGAAGACATTGTCAAGTTCTGTTCAACAATCAGCCCCATCACTAACCTACAGTTCTACATTCTCCTTTACCTTTCATTTTTCTAATTTTTCATGCAACCAACAGCTCCTTCCTCCAGCGTGATTCAGCTGAATCCCATCCTATCAGATCAGTTCCCTTCTTCCTGACTACTAGGACCAATGTGATATGAATTCAAACCCATGTCTCCCATCACTAAAATTCTCCAACCCAGTCAACATCTTGGTAAATCTCATTTTCACCCTCTCCAGTGTAATGCAATACGAATTTCAGAATTGCATCATCTCTGCATTTAAACTAATGCCTTGACTAATAAAGACAGCTAATCCTTACTCCTTCTTTATCTACCTGTCCTGGTCAACATACAACCCAAGGTCCCTGGTTTCTGATTTACAGCGTTCGCAGTTCTTTCTGTTTTTATTAAGGTCCCTCAGAGTCCTTCATCAAGTTCAACCATAAAGGCTGAAGAAAACAAAGGTGGAGTAAAGAGATGTAAAATTAAATGGACAATTAAGGAAATATAAATATGGCTACTTACTGATTTTATTTGTACCAAAGTGGAGTTGCCGTGTGCAATTTCTGTGCAAGTACTGCCCAGTACACCTGAAATCCTTCAATTTGAAGAAACATTTAGTTACTGAACATGAGCAACTGAGGACCCGAAATGCTTATATTCTTTTAAGCAAAAGGCCATGGAAATGTTCAGTACCAAAATGCAATCTGCAGTTACAACAAAAGAAAATCTTATGGTCTCACTTACTTAATGGCACAGAGAATTGATTTTTAAAAAGCTTGCAATTGTTGAGGAGTTGTTAATGCCATTTGAGCTTAAAATCATAAGGGAAATGTTTGGAAAGCAGAAGCAGCATCATCAATAGGAAAACAATGTCAAGCGACAGTTTTGTGATGCATTGATTGTCTGCATAACAATTACCTTGTTGTTTACTGGCGTTCAGATGACATTTTGACATCGTCAAAGGAATTAATAACTTCAGTAGTGATCAGTCAGACAAATTGCATGGGGGATGGGGTCTGCATCGATGGAGTTTTAGCAGCAACTAAAAAGCATCGCATTTGTAAAATAAAAATTAAGACAATACACCTTGAGTAATGGCCAGACCTGCAAAGAATGGTATATTTCCTTTGCTCAGGGGCAGTATTGAGAAAAGCCCTACCTCGTTCACTAGTTTATGGTGGCTGGCATCCTGGTCAACCTTACTGAAACAAACTTTATATTTTAGATTTATTAATTGAGTTTAAGCTCATAGAATCCTACAATATAGAAAAAGCCCTTCAGCCCATCAAGTTTGTACCATCAAAAATATACTACACCGTGGACGAAAGGGGCTGTTGTGGTGTGATGATAGAATCCCTGCCTCTGAGCTGGGAGACCCAGGTACAAGTCCCACCTGCACCAAAGGTGTGTAGTAACACCTCTGAGAAGTTTGAGGAGGAAAATACCTATACCTTGAGCTATCTGGAATATTTGCTTATTTCCACTGAGATCGTTCCTGCAAGAGATTCCTTCATGGAGCTTGGAAGGGGCAGGTGAAGAGGTGGGTAGCTGAGGCAGGAAAGCTGTCTTACTACTGGGACAGTTTCCCCACAGCAGGATTAGAGAGTAGGCTAGCCACTCCTGTTCAATCAACCTGTTCAAAGATGTTATTGACATGCCACTGGGGTAGATGGGACTTGAACCTGGGTCTCCCAGTTCAGATATAGGAACTGTACCACTGTATCACATGAGCCACCTCAACCCCCCACCATGTCAAGGAGACAGTTAAATCAATTTATAATTCAAACTCCAATTGATGGTTGCCTTATGGGGCTAATGAGCATTCTGTCATAGTGGAGGAGCTTCCATGATGTTTGGACACCATAATGGAAATGGCTTTCCTGTCCTAGCCAGGAGGAAGACCATCCAATTTAGAGGTTTCTTAGTCCACAGACACGACTGTGGGCAGGAATAGCAGCCCCACAGTCCTGACTAATCTCTGTGGAAGGATTTCCCCTCTTTCCCATGGGGCCTCTGTCCTAAATGTCTTATCTTAAAAGATCTGAGGTGCTTCCATTTTAAAAGGCCACAGCCTAGTCTTTAGCAGTGATCACCCTGTGAACTCTTTGAGCCCCATCAATCTTAATTAGAAGGTGTCAGTAGAAAAAATGATTTCCTGACTCTACTCAGTCCAAGTCTTACTCCGATCATATCAAGCCTTGTTGAGGCCACACCTGGCGTATTGCGTACTTTGACTGATTCTGAGATGCTGCGATTGTCCTGTGAGGAGACATTGAAGGAACAGGACCTGCAATCACTGACATTTAGATGACGTGGCCTTATTTAAGCATGCAAAGTTCTTACGGGGTTTGACAGGCGAGAAAAGTGGTTCACCTGCCTGGGGAATCTAGAACAAGGGACAATCTCAAAATAAGAGGTAGCACTGAGATTTGGAGCAATTTATTCATTTGGAGAGTGTACACTTTAGAACTCTCTAACCCAGAAGCAGATGGGGCTCAGTCAGAGAATTTACAAGCCAGATCGATGGTTTTTTTAGATATTAAAAATAATAAAGGAAATGGGAGTAGCATTAGGAAAAATTGCATTGAGGTTAAAGATCAGCCATGATCTAGTTAGATGGTGGTGTAGGCTTGTTAGTTGAATGGCTTACATTTGCACTAGTATCCTATGTTCCTCTCTCACCTCAAGCACCTGAGGCCCAGGATGGAATGCATATCCATGTGTTTTGTGGAATTTTGTAAGGAAGTGGGCAAGAGCACAATTTCTTGCTCAAAAAGAGAGAGGTGAAGTGGTGGCTCTCTCTCAAGGCAGAATGCTTATCTATATCTCTAAAATGATAAGAGACCAATTTGACAAGTTGCAGCAAGAACAACCTATAGTTTACTAGTTTGGTTACCTGACTGACACATTCATACAAAGGAATCTGTTGAATAAAAATGAAAAATAGAAGAACTCCATTCTGTCCAGCGTGAAAGAATTGATGTATTCGAAAGGAAAATCCTGAAGCTTTTTCTCTGTGGGGAGGGGATGGGAGTTGATATGTTTGAGCTCTAACATTCTTTGACATAATAAAGACTAACATATCAAAACCCATGTTGATAGCACATCTTTCCAATCCATTTTCCAAATTCACCACAACCTTTCCTAGAATTCAAAACAGAACAACCTTGCACTTTCGTGGGCTACAAACCATCCCATTAAAGAGAATAATGAAGCTAAACTGACATCCTCCTTCTCAGACATATTCAAAGAGCTCATTTAAGGATTACTTCTCTCAAAAAGCTCAGTGAAATTCTGGTGGAGACATTTCAATGTGAATGCTCATATGAACACAGCGTCATTTTGGTCCATGGAATTCCAGCAATGACATCAAGGAAGACAAAATATCAAGCCAAGATGAACCTTGCACACATGCACATTTGCTTGTAGGAGATTGTAATGGAAAATTAACAAAATTAATATTTACTCTGAAATCCATTTACTCTGAAATCTGAAAGACAATGCTTTACTAAATTTAAAACTTTCTGACATTTTGCTGAAGTCTGCAGTCGAGGGACAGCTTGTCTCTGCGGAACTTTGTAAATATTCAACAAGAGAAAAATATATGAACAGTATGTCCACAAAAAGGAAATGAAAAGAATAACAACTCAAATCTTCACAGTCATTATCGTTGAAAGCATGATAAGAAACAGTATAAGACAAGTATATGAATTATGCTCAGGGCCCTTGCACAAGACATTTTTGTCAAGTGCAGGTGGTCCCTCTGCAATGCAGAGGTTAAAATTAATAGAGCTCTTTTTGGTTGCTCTTGCTAATAGTTGAGTCGAGTTAATTTAACTTCCACGACAGTAAACTTCAATTGCAATCGCTGAGCACCAGGAACAAATTTCACATTAACCAATGTCCAATTGTAAATTGTATAGCTAATTTTTTAAGATAGAAAAGATGTACTTTGTGCATATGTTGGAACATTCACTACATAAAATGGTGGTGCGGTTGGGGGGGCAAGTGATGGAAGAATGATGATCAGAAGCAAAACAATCTTCAGAACCAGTACTCTATTTCAATGTTGATAATTCAATTTAGTTTTGCCAGAGGGTTGTGATCAGTAGTAGTTCTTGACAAGTACAGGAACTCTGGTCAGTGTCTTATATTAATCCAAGTCTGAGGTTTTGCTTAAGAAAAAGAAGGAAGCATATGTCAGGTGCAGACAACAGAGGTTGAGTGAATCCCGAGAAGAATATAAAGGCAGACACTTAAAGGGGAAATCAGGAGGGGAGAAAGGGGACATGAGATAGCTTTGGCAAATAGGGTTAAGGAGATTCCAAAGGGATTCTATAAACAAATTATGGACAAAAGGGTAACTAGGGAGAGAATAGGGCCCCTCAAAGACCAGCAAGGCAGCCTATGTGTGGAACTGCAGGAGATGGGGGAGATTCTAAACAATGATCTTACATCACTGTTTGCTGTGGAGAAGGACATTGAGGATATAGAATGTGGAGAAATAGACGGTGATATCTTGAAAAATGTCCGTATTACAGAGGAGGTGGTGTTCGATGTCTTAAAATGTGTAAAGGTGGATAAATCCCAGGGACTGATCAGGTGTACCCTAGAACTCTAAGGGAAGCCAGGGAAATGAGATATTTGTATCATCAATAGTCACAAGTGAGGTGCTGGGAGACTGGAGGTTGGCTAACATTGTGCCACTATTTAAGAAAGGTGGTAAGGAAAAGCCAGGGAATTACAGACTGATGAGCCTGACATTGGTAGTGGGCAAATTGTTGGAGGGATTTGTGAGGGACAGGACTTACGTGTATTTGGAAAGGCAAGGACTGATTCGGGATAGCCAACATGGCTTTGTGTGTGGGAAATTATGTCTCACAAACCTAATTGAGTTTTTTGAAGAAGCAACAAAGAAGTTTGATGAGGGCAGAGTGGTGGACGTGATCTATATGCACTTCAGTAAGGTGTTTGCCAAGGTTCGTTATGGTAGACTGGTTGGCAAGGTTAGATCTCATGGAATACAGAGTGAACTAACCATTTGGAGACAGAACTGGCTCCAAGGTGGAAGACAGAGGGTGGTGGTGGAGGGTTGCCTTTCAGACTGGATGCCTGTGACCAGTGGTATGCCACAAGGATCAGTGCTGGATCCACTGCTTTTTGTCATTTAATATAAATGTTTGGATGTGAACATAGGAGGCATAGCTAGTAAGTTTGCAGATGACAGCAAAATTGAAGGTGTAATGGACAATGAAGAAAGTTGCCTCAGAATACAATGGGACTTGACCAGATGGGCAAATGGGCTGAGGAGTGGTAGATGGAGTTTAATTTAGATAAATGTGAGGTGTTGCATTTTGGAAAGGCAAATTTCAGACCAAAGGAGTAGCCATGGGCACCTGCATGGGATCCAGTTAAGCCTGTCTCTTTGTTGGCTACGTGGAAAGGTCCATCTTCCGCAGTTACACTGGCACCATCCCTTACCTGTTCCTCCGCTATATCAATGACTGTATCGGCACCACCTTGTGCTCCCACAAGGAATTTGAACAGTTTGTCAACTTTACCAACACCTTCCACCTCGACTTCAAATTCACCTGGACCATCTCAGATACCTCCCTCCCCTTCCTGGACCTCTCCATCACTAGTGACTGACTAACCACAGACATCTACAATAAACCCACTGACTCCCACAGCTACCTAGACTACACCTTCTCCCACCCTAACTCCTGTAAAAATGCCATCCCTTACTCCCAATTCCTCCGCCTCTACCCTATCTGTTCCCAGGATGGCCAATTCCACCTCAGAAAGTCCCAGATGGCCTCCTTCTTCCAAGATCGTAACTTCCCTTCTCACATGGTTGACGAAGCCCTCCAGTGCATCCCCTCCACTTCATGCACCACTGCCCTTGAACCCTACCCCTACCCCTGCAACAAGGACAGAACCCTCTTGGTCATCACCTTCCACCCCACCAACCTCCGTATACATTGCACCACCCTCCGCCACTTCCACCACCTTCAAACAGATCCCACCACCAGTGATATATTTCCCTCCCTAACCCTATCAGCATTCTGAAAAGACCAATCCCTCCGTGACTCCCTCGTCATGCCTCCGCCCCCCCCCCCCCCC
>NC_057718.1:85627596-85637569 GCF_004010195.1 Chiloscyllium plagiosum
ACCTGTCCATCATCTTTCCCACCTATCCGCTCCAACCCCCAACCTATCACCTTCTCCCTCACCTTCATCCATTTATCGCTTTCTCAGCTACCCTCCCCTTCCCCCCTCCTCCACCACCTCCCATTTATCTCTCAGCACCCTGGCCCAAAAGCCTCATTCCTGTTGTAGGGCCTATGCCCGAACCGTCAATTCTCCTGCTCTTCGGATCCTGCTTGACCTGCTGTGCTTTTCCAGCAACACACTCTTGAGTCTGATCTCCAGCATCTGCAGTCTTCACTTTCGCCTGGGACTTATACACTTAATGGCAAGGTCCTGGGGAATGTTGCTGAACAAAGAGACCTTGGAGTGCAGGTTCACAGTCCTTGAAAGTAGAGTTGCAGGTAGATAGGATAGTGAAGAAAGCATTTGGTATGCTTTCCTTTACTGGTCAGAGTATTGAGTACAGGAGTTGGGAGATCATGTTTCAGCTGTACAGTACATTGGTTAGGCCACTTTTGGAATATTGTGTGCAGTTCTGATCTCCTTCCTATTGGAAGGATATTGTGAAACTTGAAAGGGTTCAGAAGAGATTTATAAGGATGTTGACAGGGTTGGAGGATTTGAGCTATAAGGAGAGGCTGGGGCTGCTTTCCCTGGAGCGTTGGAGGCTGAGGGGTGACCTTATAGAGGTTTACAAAATTATGAGGGGAATGGGTAGGGTAAATAGACAAAAGTCTTTTCCCTGGGGTTGGGGAGTCCAGATCTAGAGGGCATTGGTTTAGGGTGAGAGAGGAAAAATATAAAAGAGATCTAAGGGGCAACTTTTTCCTCATGGAAGGTGGTGAGTGTATGGAATGAGCTGCCAGAGGAAGTGGTGGAGGCTGGTACAACTACAGCATTTAAAAGGTGTATGGATGGGTATATGAATAGAAAGGGTTTAGAGGGATATGGGCTAAAAGCTGGCAAATGGGACGTGATTAGATTAGGATATCTGGTTGGTATGGACGAGTTGGACCAAAGGGTCTGTTTCCATGCTGTACATTTCTGTGACTCTACGACTCCAAGTCCGTCAGGCAGGTAACTTGGCATCTTTCATGTTATCTTTAAATTTTGTACTGACTCCAGTAATAGTGGGGTTTGAGTAGCAGCTAATCTTCCCACATGGGTCCCGATAGATCCTTCTCCATGCTACAGACCCAAGTTAGCAGGTATATCCTTTAGGTCTTGGAGCATTTCAGTCAGTAATGCTGCTGCAGTGCCACTCCTGAATGATGGATGCTGAAGTCTTCCACCCATAGTGTATTCTGCACCTTTGCCACGCTCGCTGCTTCCTCTGTGGTGCTCATTATGTGGGGAGTATTGATTCACCAGCTGAAATGGGGGTGGGGAGTGCAAAGAGATAACCAGCAGGAGCTTTCCTTGTCCATGTTTGACCCGATACCCTAAGACTTCATGGGGTCCAAAATAAATGTTGAGGACTCCCATGATCACTTTCTCCTGACTGTTTACTACTGTGCCTCCAGCTTTGTTGGTCTGTCCTGCTGATGGGACAGGACATGCCTATAGATGGTGATGATGTAGTCTGGGACATAGTGACTCCCACCAAATCTTATCTTACAGATAATATCAGGCTGTTGCTTGTCTATTCTATGAGGCAGTTCTCCCAATTGTTGCACTAGCTGTGATTTTGGCTCCCAGATGTTAGTCAGGAGGACACCTCAGGATCAACAAGGCTGCATTTACTGTTGCTGTTTCTAGTGCCTTCATTGGTGCCAGGTGGTACATCCAGCCCAATTCCTTTTGAGAATTTTTCAGGGTTTGACACAACAAAGTGGTGTCAAGTTGAGAGTGTTGCTGGAAAAGCACAGCAGGCCAGGCAGCATCTGAGGAGCAGGAGAATTGATGTATTGGGCAAAAGCCCTTCATCAGGAATCTTCAACAGACTGGTGTGCTTGTCAGTTTCAGAGGACAATTGAGAGACCGGATTTACATGTGGACCATATCAGGCCAGAATGGCAGATTTCCTTTCCTAAAAAGACATTTGTGAATCCAATCGGTTTTTATGACTATTGACATCATTAGACTTTTAATTCCAATTTTAAAAATAAAATCCACATTTGCCAGGGTGAGATTCAAACTCTGACCCGGAGCATTATCTAGGCTTCTGGAATACTAGTTCATCAGGACTATCACTAATTTCCCATGTTTACTTTTGTGTAGATATTAGCAGCCTTTCAAATATAGGTTCAAATAATGAGGGAAGAATTGTTTTACCTTAATCAGCAGTGGATGTATTTCAAATGAACAGTATTTGAGATTATATGGTCTTCCTTTGCGACACACTGTTCTCCCAATATCAACATAGAGAAAATATTTCAGACCAGCAACAACCTTGAATAGAAAATAAGTTCTTTTTAATATCTTCTTAGAACATAGCTGTTCAAACTGTTTGTAAAATTGATTTATTCTTAAGTTGCTGATAAAAGGCAAGACTGGAATGTAAAGAATGTTCATCTTACTCTAAGTGTAAGCATTTCAAATCCTTAGCTTCCTCTGATGTATGTGCAAAATGATCTTGTATTTTTACCAAGACAACCACATCACATTTAGATCCAAGGTAAACAAAAGGTAGTAATCTTCAGGGCATTGTCAGTTTGATTGAAAACATTAAATACACCTTTCCCTCTTTTGTCTGAAGTCATTCATGTAACCAGTTCCTCGATACAAATGTGCAGGTCTGAAAAAAAACATGCTTTTCTGTAATTAAACTCACTGACCAGTGTTGCTGCGGCAACTGCTTAGCTGTGCATCGCCCAACTGGCTCTAAAAAGAAACTTACTTTTTGCAAACGACTCTGCTTTGTGTCAGCTCTCACTCATTGCTGCAACCTGCTCTCCTTAATCATAGTTGATAATAAGAGTTCAAGGCCCTGCGGCAGTGGAAGCTTGCTGGTTTGGTAGCAAGGTGAGTTGATGTGCAGAGAATAATGAAGCTGACATTTTTAAGAGCAGAAAAGGGAAAGGAGAAATTTAATGAAGATGCTCAAAATTAGGGGGATTTTGATGGAGTAACAAAGGAAATAAAACCCTTTCCACTGATGTTGAATGTCTACAGTCAGACGATGCAAAATTAAGGTAATTGGCAAAAGAACCAGAGAGGAAAATGCAGGTTATGTTTGCAGGGCAAGTTCGAAAGCTTGGAACGAGTGGAGGAAGCAGATGGAACCTTTGTTCATGTAGGACAAGATAGTGTAATGTAGTGAGGTTTGCAGGCAACACAAAAATAGATGGAAAGGCAAGTTGCAAGAGGGATACAAACAGCTTAAGGGACATATTGATAGCCTAAATACAGGAGCAAAAAGTTGGCAAATGGAGTATAATGAGAGAAAAACAAAGGGAAGTTGTTCATTATGCAAAGGCGAATAAAAGTTGATAAAGCACGGTGCTGGAAAAGGCACTGCAGGTCAGGCAACATCCGAGGAGCAAGAGAGTCAATGTTTCGGGCAGGCCCCCTCTTCAGAAACATCGACTCTCCTGCTCCTCAGATGCTGCCTGACTGGCTGTGCTTTTCCAGCACCACACTTTATCAACTTTGATTTCTCCAGCTTCTGCAGTCCCCACTGTCTCCTAGGGAGAATAAAAAAAAACAGAGCATTATTTAAATGGAGGAAAAACTGCAACACAAAGGGACTTGGGGATACTTGTGCATGAAACACAGAAAGCTAGCATGCAGGTGCAGCAAGTATTCAGGAAAGCTAAAGGAATGTTGGAGTATAAGAGTAGGGAAGTCTTCCTGCCATTGTACAAGTTGCTGGTGAGACCACATCTGGAGTACTGTGAGCAGTTTTGGACTCCTTATTTAAAGGAAAGAGATTATTTCAATGAAGACAGTTCAGAGAAACCTCACTAGGATAATCCCGGGTATGGAGGGATTATCTTCTGAGCAAAGGTTAAACAGGTTGTGATTGTACTCACTGGAATTCAGAAGGATGAGGGGTGATCTCATTGAAACATAAAAGATCCTTAAGGGGATGGACAGGGTAAATGCTAAAAGGATGTTTCCCTTCATAGGAGGGTCTCAGTCCAGGTGGAATAGTCTCAGAATAAAGAGGTGCCAATTAAGACTGAGTTGAGGAGGAATTTCTTCAATTAGAGATTTGGGTCTCCTTGCCACAGAGAGCGGTGGGGCACAGTCCTTGTGTCTATTTAAGGCTGAGAGATTATTGATCGGCAGAGAGAAAAATAAAAGGTACAGGGAGACAGCAGGAACCTGGATGTGAGGAATGTTGGATCAGTCATGATCCTATTGAATGGCAGAGCAGGCTGGAGATGTTGATTGGCTTCCTCCTGGTACTATTCGATATGGTGTCATGGATCTCACAGATGACGTCATTTTGGAAAAGTTATTTGCTTGGGATTTCCTTTCCATTTTCTCTCTGCTTCTGGCATGCATGTGTTTTCAAGAGAAGCTGCATTTTTTATTTTGTTGCACCAGACAGTAATCATATGGGAGCTTCTTCCAGGACTCAAAGTCATTACCAAAACCTCAGATGGTAGCTTCTCCTTTGGCCACCATCTGAACACATCCCAGACTCAATATCTTCATTGAAGATTCACTTTGATAAATGAGTGCCAGGCACCTTAGTTATAGGAACAGCTTCACTCAATGTTGTGACTGAGTCAGTGTTGATGTTTGACATGCCAGTTGAGGGGACACCTATGTTGTTTAACTGTCTAATTTTCAGAAGCCTCTGAAGGCAACCCAAATGAAAAGTGGTTGAGTTTCTTAGCGGATAACTCTGAGGGAGAGAAACAAAAAGAAGGAGAGAGAAAGAGAAAGAGGGAGAAAGACGAAAACTTTGAGCTTGAGGTAGTCCATTTCTGGAGCAGGTTAGACATCACTATAGTTTTCTTCATACTAATTATAAGACAAAAGTTGTTGCGTGCTTAGGAAATAAGTCAGTCCAGCTCTGAACTGGCAACCATTGTGCAATCATTGGCAAACGATAAATCATGATGTACTTCCTTGGAGACCTTAATCGTTTATGAAGTCATCTCGAATAGCTTTTATCCACAATGGAGATGAGATACACTCCTCTCTAATTGTAACAAGATTGCCAAGTTCCATTTTGTTTGTATAAAGGTAGCAAACAAAGTCAACTTTTTACTCTTGTGGGAGGGTCATTGCTGCCACAAAAAATGGAAGAGTTCAGTGAACCTCTTGACCAGGCACTGATCTCTATCTTTGTAGATAGCATCAGCTCCTGGAGCTTGGCCATTTGATAGGAATTTAAGCATTTTGTATCTGAGAGCCTAGGTTAGACATTGAGAGAGCAGCTTATGGAAACCCGTGGCATTATGTTGATTGCTTCTTCCTTGCTGGACGAAAGACAATCAAGGATGTGGTTGAAGGGTTCTGCCCATCTTCTGAGAGTTTGGATATTTTCTGTGAGCTGTGTTGACCTGTTAGCACCTAGGATCAGTAATGAACCAGCAGACTGGAGGAAGAGAAAAATCTCAGAATTGTCAAACCTTTCCCACTCTGGAGTCTGCATATGACTGACGTTAACCTGCTTTCCAATTCATCCAAGTGTCTTGCTTCTGAGATTTTTACATTCTTTCATGGGATATGTGAGAAGTCCGACATCTGTCACCCATCCTATAACTGTGTTTGGTTTGAGTGATTTACTACAGTGTTATCAGGGTGGCTAAGTCTCAACCACATTGCTAAAGATCTTGGAGTCACATATCGGCCACACCAAGTAGCAGATTTTATTCCCTAACAGGGCACTATTGAAACAAATGGGCTTTTCCAACAAAAGATGCTAGTTGTCATGGTCACCATGATAGAAACTAGATTTATTAATGGAATTTAAATTCGAGATTTGAACCCATGGGCCCTAGCTTGGGCATCTGGAGAATAGCTGAGTAATATTACCACTATGCCATGAGACCTTCAAAGCTTATTCTGGACAGTTCTGCAGATATTTTGGTAGGCATGGGACTTGAATACTGATGACTAGCCATTCAGGAAGACTCTTGAGGTGACATTTTTCTTCCAGTAGTTTCTTCATTGTTCTCATCAAACTGATTGTGATGCTTATGAGTGGTAGAGTCAAGGACCTCTGAAACAGTGGAATGTACTATATCCCTGAAGGTTGTGCAGCGTTACTCTTCCCTTACACTCCTACATCAGGTGATGGGAATCAAACATGTTGGAAGCACAGATACTTGTCCATAAATATTTTTCTTTGGGGTTCAGTGATTCCTTAAAAAGCTCACCACAAATCTTGTTTAAATTGTCATTTGCATACAATTGTACAGTTGTGAATCTCTGATTTGTGTGTTCTTCTCCAGACTGAGTATTCTTGGTCAATTTCAGAAGAATGGAGGAATCAAACGTTGCTTTTTTTGCAGCACTTAGATACAACGTTTCTTACCTGTACTTGTGCTTTATGTATCTTCTGAACTTTATACAGGAAGATATCATTTGATTGGTTGTTGTAACCATAGATTGCAATTAAGCTGGCATTTTGAACACCAGAGTCAGTGGTGTTGACATCTTGGAGAAATCCTGGCCCAACTGGTGTCTTTTCTGTCATGCCAACAGCTGGAATATCACAAGAAAAAACACAGTCATGAACAAAGTGGGAAATAGGTCAACTTACCTGGGCAATGCATGACAACTATGAATCATAGAAGCAGGCCAATTAGCCCACTGAATCCACACTGACCCTCTGAAAAGCATCTCACCCAGACCCACCCCCCCACCCTATCCCTGTAGCCCTGCACTTCCCATGCCTAATCTACCTTGCCTGCTTATCCCTGGACACTATGATAAATTTAGCATGGCCAATCCACCTAAACTGCATATCTCTG
The DNA here is from genome assembly GCF_004010195.1 of Chiloscyllium plagiosum. Lineage (NCBI taxonomy): Eukaryota > Metazoa > Chordata > Chondrichthyes > Orectolobiformes > Hemiscylliidae > Chiloscyllium > Chiloscyllium plagiosum. Next base: position 85,634,454 of record NC_057718.1, read on the forward strand.
AACACCTATAAGCTGTTTTATGAGCCCAGGTAATAAATGGAAATTACTTAGGATCCTTGATTAATGTTTTTTAAAAACAGAAACGTATAAAGGCCATGGATACAATAGAGGTGTGATTTACTGTAATGACACCAAGTGTATAGGACTTTAGTTCTGCAGGAAACAATAGTAGCCAAGTCAGTAGATGTAGAACTGGAGAAGGTCATGCTTGATGAAGGGTCCCAGCACAAAACATTGACTTTTCTGCTTCTCTGATGCTTTCTTAGCTGCTGTGCTTCTCCAGCTCCACATCTATTGGTTCTAACTTTCAGCATCTGCAGTCTTTACTGTATCCAAACAACAGTGGCTAAGATAGTTTTCCTCCAAGGTTAAGGAAATTTAAGTTTGATCAGCTTTATTTTTTTTGTTTTAAATGAGAAGTTTTGACAAGAGTACATAAGCATAAACTGTTTTACTTGGCAGTAGGGTCGCTGACCAGAGGGCACAGATTTAACTGATTGCCAAAATAAAAAGACATAAGGTAAAGCGAGAAGACACAAGTCATAGGAGCTAATGGTCAATCCATCCCATCACAATGAACCTGTCATCACTCAAAACTGTACCAACACTAACCCAAGACCAACAATGGGTTGTGGTGTCTGAACACAAACCCTGAGAGAAGTTAATTAAGGAGGTGAAGTTAAACTCCTTTACATCAGGAGTGCAAGCATTGGCAACCTCTTGTTGGCATACTTCCCAACAGTGTTTATCCAGCTGAATGGCCTCAGTGTCTCCAACAATTCTAATTTGTTGCACAGTTTTAAAATTGGATGAGAAGTGGGTTCTGGTAAACGCATGCAAACAGAAGTTTTAAAACCATCTCAACTAAGCTTTGATGAGATCAATAAGTCCCGCTGAAAATGAATAGTTATCAATTAAACTTGAGAGATCTGTTTTTAGATGTATTTCTGATGCTTTAATTACATGACTTTCTTCCTCAAATTGCTGTCTCCTAAACTCTTACTTTTAGTCCACTCTTTCGGCCTACTGCTTCCACACAGTCTATCAGAAAGACAACAAAACAGACTATTGTCAACTACTGGAGTCATCCCACCCTCAACCCACTCTTAAAATACTTTTGGAACAGGTACAATATCCAAATAACATGTAAAATAAGTCCAACTTAATATCCTTATTGATTTCTTCTCAAGATTGCCTGCAGCAGTGAAGAGTAACCTTCAATCCCTGGAAATCGCAGAATAATCCAGAAAGGCTTTCAATCCCATCTCTGACAGAAAAGCTGCTTGTATCTGAACTGGCACCAAATCTCATTCACCCATCATCACTGTGATGTCTGCTTGCATTGACCAATTCAACCAAGAGATCTGTTTTTACACTGTAAACTCTAATAAGTGGAAGCAACCTTGGCTGGATACTAAGAATACACAGGGGTGAGTGGAGAAGATAAAAAACAGTTTAACAATAAGCAAACTATAAATGAAAACCTTGACTAAACAACAAATTAAAATAATTGATGTAAATTTGTAAGCTATGCACAGCAGGCTAAACAGTTTCTGAATAGTGTGAGGCATTCAGTAGAATTAGTCACAATTAGTGGTTTTGGAGGGTTAATTACAGGATTATACTTCCTGTAGATAATAAGGTACATAGTACAGCTGCAAATATAGATTAAAGTTTAAAATATGATTTTGAAAGAAAATTAATCAAATCTCTACATCCTGTTGATAGTTTAATGTCCAAACTGTCAACTTCTGGAGTTTCCTTTTATTGGAAGTAGGGCAACAGTCCACTTCTACTGTCAGACACAAACAGCATGACAAAAGAATATTTCTTATTACAAATGATAAGTATTCAAACTATTCAACTGTTCAAATGCATCATCAAATGCAGTGAATTCTAAGAATTAAAGATGGGTCAGCATCTTTAAAATAGTTGCTTGGAAAGTACAGAACCTGAATATTGCTTAAAAAAAACTGAAGCTTTTCATTTCGAAAGCAATATCAGAATAGAATCAAGAGTTTACGCTCATGGTTTGATATTCTTGCAAACTGAGTGAAAGACAAAACCGACAACATGACAATTTTTCAGCAACACCTTTCTTAGTCTTAAAAATGACTGCAGTGGTGACAGGAGAGGAGTTTGTTTGGACAAACCAATAGACACAGAAAGTTACTGAAGTTATGATTGAGTTTACAATGTTCATTGTTGTCAGGAGATCTGCAGTACAGAAGTGAACAGGCCATTCAGCTCAACAAATCCAATGTTTCTACTCCAAATCAGCCTCCTCCAATTACATCCAGCCTGCCTCTGCATCACTGTGTTCCCTTTACACACCTTAAGGACATGGATGCACTGAGCTTCAACTGTTCTAAGTAGCCGTCCATTTCACAATCTTGTCATTCATCATGTGAAAGAATTTCCCATTATCTGGCTGGTTCGAAACATTTATATCCTTTTATTTTGGATTCACCAATAGAAAGAGAGTATTTATAATCATCAATTTTAGCTCCTTTCACCTTTGCATGAAAATTATTTTTTAATTATAGCGCAATCCCAAAGGCCTGAACATAATAACAGATTTTTAAAATACAGTACATGAGGCTTCTGGGTTTTACTTAATGAAGATGCAGTTACACATCAATTGAAAATTATTACATCCAATTCAAATCTTTTCATCAGCTTGAAGTAATGGACTCGGTTGGCTTTTCTTTCAGTATTACCTTGTGTTGGGCTAAACTGTTAGTTTGTTTCAAAGTTTCAAAAGGTTAGCATTTGATATCAACATTTAAGGACACATAGAGATGACGCGTAATGGAAAGCTGACAAGATACTGTAGAGGTAAAAACAATGACTGCAGATGCTGGAAACCAGATTCTGGATTAGTGGTGCTGGAAGAGCACAGCAGTTCAGGCAGCATCCAAGGAGCTTCGAAATCGACGTTTCGGGCAAAAGCCCTTCATCAGGAATAAACGCAGTGAGCCTGAAGCGTGGAGAGATAAGCTAGAGGAGGGTGGGGGGGGGGAGAAAATAGCATAGAGTACAATGGGTGAGTGGGGGAGGGGATGAAGGTGATAGGTCAGGGAGGAGAGGGTGGAGTGGATAGGTGGAAAAGGAGA
>NC_057718.1:85638205-85649574 GCF_004010195.1 Chiloscyllium plagiosum
ATCACCTTCATCCCCTCCCCCGCTCACCCATTGTACTCTATGCTACTTTCTCCCCAGCCCCACCCTCCTCCAGCTTATCTCGCTTCAGGCTCACTGCCTTTATTCCTGATGAAGGGCTTTTGCCCGAAATGTCGATTTCGAAGCTCCTTGGATGCTGCCTGAACTGCTGTGCTCTTCCAGCACCACTAATCCAAGATACTGTAGACCTGTAACGCATTTAATCACATGGGTTCGGCACACAACTAATTGGGGGGAGAGGCTGGGAAAGAAGAAAACAGCAGTGTATGGAGTATAATTTTAAAATGTTATTTGCGCACTTTCAAATGCTGTAACTGAACTGGACACAAACTTGCTGCTTAGCTGATTTATGGGGCTGACAAAATCAATGAACGCGGGCTGCTGGAACTAAAGCAGACATCGCTGACAAAACCTTCAGTTACAAGCTTCCCGAATGCAACAAGTTTTATTGAGCTGCTGCAGCAGAAGCCACATCCTCTCCAATTCAATGCAAACAGCACATTTAATCTTGCTGTGACAACTCTACCTCTGGTGCTGCTTTTACGCTCTCCACTTCCTTCAACAATTGCACAGAGCACAATGCATTCCAGTAAGTTTATAGCATCCAATATTTACAGATACAACAAGAGATATCGGTTACTTGCCATCTGAATGGACCAAAGCAACAGCAAACAACGCAGACAGAAATACTTCCAACATTGTGCCCATTTGGTAGTCAGTCTTGCTTCCTACACCCTTCTGCCCCTGCCTTTTGAACTTTTGTTTCAAGTCAGGAAGTGTTACCCACATTGGTGTTTCCTGGTTACAATCTTAGCCTTTGTCCAATTGGGGCTTTTACTTTAAAATTCTGGCTTCCTTGTTGATTATTTTCTGCAACAATGTTTCAGAAACTATAGTGGCGACCTGAATCAACTCAAAACCAACATGCATGCATGGAGTTAATATTGGGCCCAGTGTTTGCATAGCCTGGGCTTGTGCAGAAGATTGAGAGATGATCTAATTGAGGAAGCTAAGATGATTAAAGGTTTTCATAGGGCAGTTAGACATTTCCCAATTGGAAAGTTAATCCCAAAACCAATAAGTGGAGTGGGGTAAAGCTTTGAACAAGAAAGTTATTTGCTTTGCTGTTGTTCAACCCCCGACTTGGAAACCATAATTACCCTAGATTAGTATTAACAAATCTAATTTAGAAACTAACCAAAACTGACCAACAGATTCGAAAACCTGACACAGCTCCGAAAAATCTTAATTCTCAAAACCAACTCTGACTAAAAACTTACAACATTTGAATGACAATAGTTGCCCTGAAAGTGCAATAAGGCATTGAGTAGTAAATTCTTTTCACTTGAACTACATGAAAGCTCCACGAACAATAGATATGTTTAAGACAATGGACAGTGCTATCTACTTTTGCATATGCTAGTAAAGCTGGCAGGTGCTAAGGCTTGGAGAGTTTGTAGTCAGCTGTCCTGAAGAAGGCAATGCTAAACCACCGAAATATGTCACCCATCAGCACAGACCAACCAGTGGAAATCTATGGCTCAACCTTCAGAAATGAGAATTGCAGAAATTGATTTGGAGGAGCCGGTTTTGGACTGGAGTGGACAAAGTTAAAAATCACACAACACTAGGTTATAGTCCAACAGGTCTATTTGGAAGCACTAGCTTTCGGAGCGTTGCTGCTCATCAGGTGGTTGTGAAGCAGGATCATAAGACACAGAATTTATAGCAAATGATTATAGTGTCATGCAACTGAAATGATATATTAAACAAACATTGATTGTTGTTAAGTCTTTTGTCTTTTAGAATGAATTACAGGTTTTGGTTCATGAATTGTTTCAAGCAACAATATGATTTCAGATAGTCAACATGGTTTCGTCAAGGGCAGGTCATGTCTCACAAACCTCATTGAGTTTTTTGAGAAAGTGACCAAGCATGTAGATGAGAGTAGGTTTGTTGATGTGGTATACATGGACTTCAGTAAAGCCTTTAATAAGGTTCCACATAGTAAGCTGTTAGAGAAAATGCAGAGGCATGGGATTGATGGTGATTTAGCAGTTTGGATTAGAAACTGGCTTTCCGAAAGAGAGCAGCAAGTGGTGGTTGATGAAAAATATTCAGCCTGGAGTCCGGTTACTAGTGGTGTGCCACAATGATCTGTTTTGGGACCACTGCTGTTTGTCATTTTTATAAATGATTTAGATGCAGGCATAGGTGATGTATTAGTAAATTTGCTGATGACACTAAAGTCAGTGGAGTAGTGGACAGTTTGGAAGAATGTTACAGGTTGCAGGGGGACTTGGATAAACTGCAGAATTGGGCTGAGAGGTGGCAAATGGAGTTCAATGCAGCTAAATGTGAGGTGATGCACTTTGGGAAGAATAACAGGAAGGCAGAGTACTGGGTCAATGGAAAGATTCTTGGTAGTGTGCACAGGGATCTTGGAGTCTGTGTATATAGATCCCTGAAAGTTGCCACCCAGGTTGATAGTGCTGTTAAGAAGGAATACAGTGTGTTGGGTTTCATTGGTAGAGGGATTGAGTTCTGGAGCCATAATATCATGCTGCAACTATACAAAACGCTAGTGCGGCTGCACTTGGAATATTATATACAGTTCTGGTCACCATATTTTGGGAAGGATGTGGAAGCATTGGAAAAGGTGCAGAGGAGATTTACCAGGATGTTGTCTGGTCTGGAGGGAAGGTCTTATGAGGAAAGACTGAGAGACTTGGGTCTATTCTCATTGAAAAGAAGAAGGCTAAGAGGGGATTTGATAGAGACATACAAGATGATCAGAGGATTAGATAAGGTAGACAGTGAAAGTCTTTTTCCTAGGATGATGATTTCAGCTTGTACGAGGGGGCATAACTACAAATTGAGGGGTGATAGATTTAAGACAGATGTCAGAGGCAGGTTTTGACTCAGAGAGTGGTATGGACGTGGAATGCCCTACCTGCCAATGTAGTCAACTCAGCCACATTAAAGATATTTAAACAATCCTTGGGTGCTGAACTTGGCTATCAGCCTATGCTTGGCCACTTTGCATTGTTGCCTGTCCTGAAGTCCACCTTGGAGAATGGTCACCCGAAGATCTGAGCTGAATGCCCTTGACCACTGAAGTGTTCCCCACCTGAGAAGGAACACCGATGTCTGGTGATTGTTGTGCGGTGTCCATTCATCCATTGTCATGACGTCTGCTTGATCTCGGTGCATCCTTGCCTGCAACGTATGAGATAGGCAACATTGGCCTGTTGCATACACGGTGGGTGGTGTCCCTATGTGACACTATTTATGTCAACATAAGCAGCATGGAAAAATGATCGGGAAGTTTAAATTGTCAGTAAGTGCCCCCCAGAATCGCTTACGTTAATGAGAGAGAAAAAATTCAGGTTGTCAGGTGTATGTTGACTTTAATGAATATAGAGGGTCTTTTAAAGAAATAGTTTTAAGATAAGAAATAACCTTGAGTATTGTAGCTGACCACAAAAGAAGCAGCAGGGGCATTTTGCAATAAGCTCATAGTTTGTAGGTCCGCTTTTTGGACTATCAAAATAGTAAAGGATGATCTCAGAAGTCAGAAGGTAAGAAAAGAGGAACTGGATAAAATAACAGGAAGGCTGTCACGAACAAGGACAGCCAAATGAGACAGATCTAAAAGGAAAACAAGTGAGGTACTTAATAAGTATGATCGGCTTAGGCTTGGGTGCAGGGAATTACCAAATGAGGGAATAACGGGCGCAAGTAATAACCAAATAAGGGGATAGAATGAAATAGACACTTATGATAGGTTTATTGCTTAGTGTAGGGGTGTCGAGAGACCCCACAGAAAGGTATAAAAAACTCTATTTTATTGACAGGTGTGGCTCTCCTTGTAGAGCCACCCATCTTTAAAGATGTTCAAATAAATGTACTACTTCGGAACTCTTTGACTCAGATTGAAAATTATTGATTAAGTGGGTTCGTTTCTCACAATTGGGGGCTCGTCCGGGGTGAATTTCAGCTCCTTAAAAGGCTCCCACCGTCGATAACTGAGAAGGCGCGCTCCGTTCCTTTAGAACAGTCTCATGTTTTTCAGCGGTGGGTGGCTTGAGGGATTGCCTGAATTGAATCCTTTAAGAGTTGTTCCGAACCAGTTGGTAGTGAGTGTGTGTACCTTGAGTTGGACTCAAGGGGACCTTGGGTGGGACCCAAGGGGGAAGGCACAACCGGAAGACGTCTAATAGCCAGGTAACTTTGTGCACAGACCAAGGTAAGAAAATTGACTTTTAAGTACTACCTTGGTGGCTGGGGCTTGGGTTTTAGTAGTTATGAGGGACTAACGAAAGTATCCTGGGGGTTCGGGAGTACCAAACTCCTACGTCAAGTTGGACTCGAGGTTTCTGGTTCATAGGGGTGGGACCCCTAACTCGATTGCCTTTTCGCGATTTACAAGGACACCAGAATCACCTGACAAGGGTCAGGCTAACCCCTATAAAGTGCCCTACCTTGAGTTGGACTCAAGGAGTTTCTGGGGAAAGAATCCTCAGATTCTGTAGGGATTGGATCCTTATTGGGAGAGGTGATTGAGGCCACTGGGTGGTGAACCAGGGTGAAATGAGTTGTGCAACAAGTAGTAAAGGAAAATCCTCTGTTGAGAAGGGAGGCGTCCCTAGCAACATTCCTCCAGAAAGTCTGTTGGGTAGGATGTTGGGAAATGAACACAAACACGACAAAAAGATAGAAAAAAGATGATAAAGTATTGTTGTTTTGTTTGGATTAAGGAACCTATTCTTCGTCCTGCCGTCTTCTGGCTAAAGTACGGGTTGGACGAAGACTGGGTTTGTCAATATTTAAATTTATATGTTAATGAAAAAGAACCCTTCAGTCAGGAGGAGTCTGATTATGCCTCCTGTTGGAAGGGTGAATCTAAAATACGGATGTGCCCTGTAAAAATAGATGAAAAGAAAATCTCTAGTGCACCGAGTCAGGGGCAGGCAGTGGGACTGGGGCAGGGGGATGAAGGTCCCACCACATCTGAGACAGAACAGGAAATAGATAAAAGTTAGGTCCTGATTGCAAAACGCACCAGAAGCCAAATGGAAAGATTAGAAGAAAGTAAAGGGGAGGCAGAAGAAATGTTGGTCCAAAACATGCTTCCATTAAGAGAGGTCCCAATTGGGGAAAGAGAAATTGGATTTGTTAATGTCCCTTTAACTAGTGGGGAAGTAAGGTCCTTTAAAAAAGAAATGAAAATACTTATAGAAGACCCGGTAGGTTTGTCAGAACAGATTGATCAATTCCTGGGTCCGTATGTATATAGTTGGACAGAATTGATGTCCATACTAAATATTTTATTTAGTGGAGAAGAAAGAGGGTTGATAAGGAAAGCAGCATTTGGGCTCTGGGACAGGGAACACCCCATGGAAACTGAAGGGGCAGGTCAGGCAGAGGATAAGTTCCCCTTAAGAGACCCCAATTGGGATAATCAAAAACAAGAAGATAGGGAAAAGATTAAAAGTATGAAAAATTTATTAATAAGAGCAATTGGAGAAGCTGCCCCAAAGTCACAGAATTTAATGAAGGCATTTGAGGTATGTCAAAGAAAGGGAGAGAGTCCCTCGGAGTTTTTACAAAGACTGAAGGACTCTATGCGCAAATATTCTGGGATGGATTTAGAGGGGCCAGTGGGGGAAGGATTGTTGAAAATACACTTTGTGACTAAGTCTTGGCCAGATAGTCAGAAGAAAATACAGAAAGTAGAGGGATGGAGTGAGAAACCATTAGATGAGTTGCTGAGGGAGGCCCGGAGAGTGTCTGTAAGGAGAGAGGACGAAAAGCAGAAACAAAAGGCAAAAATAATGATAGCCCACGGTTGATGAGACAATAAAGAAAAAGACAAAACTAAAAGAAGAAAGAAACCGGAATGGTCGGGGAGGAGATGTTAAGGGGTTTGGTGGACGGGAACAAGGATCAAAGTGGAAATCCCCACAGGTGGGATGATATTACTGTGGAAAGACAGGTCACTTTAAGAGAGTGTGTCCAGATCTGAAAAAGGGAGCAAAGGCAATACCATTTATGAACCTTGATGAAAAATAGGGGTGTCAGGAGTTCCTGCCCCCGGGGACCCACCAGGAACCCTTGAGAAATTTAAAGGTGGGACTTTATAAAGAGAACATAGTTTCCGAGTTGATACGGGGGCAGTAAGGTCATCCTTAAATTTTAAGCCCAAGGCAGCGGGAATGAAAGAGTTAATTGGATTATGGCGACAATCTTGTGATGAGAGGCATGAAGAATCAGTTTTGCGCTCATGAAAAAATTCTGCCACCAAATTGGGATTGAATTAACTGCAGATGGTGCTGTGAAACCTGTTGAGGTTCTTAAAAATGAATGTGCTCGAGCAAAACGATTACAGAAACAGAATGAGAAGTCACAAGTGACTGGTAAACAAACAGAACTGCGCAACTACAGTTTTAAAAATGTTTTAGTCACTTGTTGCATTTCCACCCTGAATTATAGATAATGATTTTTATATTTATATAATATATAATTAATAATTAATATTTATAATAAATTGATTGCGCCAGCCTGAATCAATATTAATTGGCAGGATCCCTTCACACATTCTCAGTGACCTGTCATATTGATTCATGGTTCATTTAAAACATGACTGCATTAATTTATTGTTAATTAAAGAGTGGAAAGCTACATTACTGGCTGATGAGGTAACTAAAGAAGCAGTCCTGAATCCACAGGAAGCGGTGGTTTATTCCCTAATACGTACTGTCCCAGGTCCTCGGGAAGCTCCTATCTCTGGCCACTGCCAATCCCAGAAACTAAAGATTTGTTCTTAAAAGAGCATATGCTGGGCTGGTCCTCCTCTTTGTTTTTTCTCAGGAAGCACGGTTTATTGGCACAGACTCCGCCCCTTGAATTTGCTGTGCATCCGCTCAGACCGGGAGATTGGCTCTTAGTAAAATCATGGACAGAGATTAAATTGCAACCAGTCTGGGAAGGACTGTACCAGACTCTCTTGACCACTGAAACAACGATAAGGATGGCAGAGAAAGGCTGGACTCACTACACTCTGATCAAAGGGCCAGTGGAATCTCCAGTTGAGGAAGGAGTCTGGACAGCGGAATCAATGCAAGAACCACTGAAACTCAGGATAAAGGGACTTTGAGTAACTGATTATAAAGTGGTGACGTGAGCGCGGCATTATTTCTGTAGGATTGTATATTAAGTTTTTTTGTGCTTCAGCACGATTTTTAGAATGCTGGGGGTGCTTCGAGTTATGATACTAGCCCTCTTAATATTGGGATTTTGTCAAACATTATTTTCATGTGTGTTATTAACGGTCCCTAAATCTGATAATCCGCAAGTAATAGACCTGATGCACGCAGCTTAGTAAATTGTGGGGATGGAGATAATCAGAGACAGTACCGCAGCTCAGAGATACATCTTAAGTCCTATGGGGATGGTCTTGGGGATGGCACTTGGTATAATGGTCTCGTCACAGTACAGCGGGCCCCATATTTGGGATAGAAATGAAAACAAACAGGAATGATTTCTCGGGCAGTTGTTTTTGAATTAGCATAGGACAGGGAAAATGGGCAGAACTACTGGCTAATAAGTTACAACCTTTCACCCTTCCTGATGACCTTAAAGTAGTAAAAATTATAGAGGTAAAGGACTTAAAACAGATCATTGAAATAGAAACTGGATACGGGGATACAAATGCTTGGGTTGAATGGGTGAAATATACTGTGAAAAGTCTGAATAAAAGCAATTGCTATGCATGTGCCTCAGGTAGACCGGTGGCTCGCGTGGTCCCCTTTCCGCTCGGGTGGAAGCGAGACAGGGCTGGTATAATATGCATGATATAATACGCCTGTATCAGGGTGAGACGGCGTGGGGTAACCCAGGCTGTCGGTCTTTGCTGTTGTTGTTCCCTCCCCTGAAGAAGGAGGAATTAAAAACTCCCCCTTCATTTTTGGACGTGGTCGGGAATCACACCTCCTGTGTACGAAGGCAGGGGTCAGACCAGTCCCGATTTCTAGGAGACTTAAAGTCATGCTCGGAAATTGAATCGGTTTCCGAGACAGAGTGGGGAGGAAACTATTCAGCTTTAAAGATACTCCGAGCGGATTTGTGGTGGTACTGTGGCGGAAAGATTCTAAGACCTACTATGCCCTCTGACTGGCGAGGCACTTGTGCAATTGTACAATTGGCTATTCCATTCACCCTAGCATTTGAACGAGGTGAGATTCCTGAACTGAAGAAAAGGAGGAGGGCACGGTCAGTCTTTGCTACCTCCTTTGATGATGATATTTATTTGGACTTGATAGGGGTTCCCAGATGGGTGCCTGATGAATTTAAGGCCCGTAACCAGATAGCAGCTGGATTTGAGTCTCTCTTCTGGTGGGTTACGATTAATAAAAATGTCGATTGGATTAATTACATCTATTACAACCAACATAGATTTATAAATTACACCTGAAATGTTGTTAAAGGAATAGCTGAACAGTTAGATGCCACAAGCAGGATGGCCTGGGAAAATAGGGTGGCCTTAGATATGACTTTGGCAGAAAAAAGAGGAGTTTGTGTTATGTTAGGGGGAAGTTGCTGTACCTTTATTCCGAATAACACAGCCCCAGACGGCTCGATTACTCAAGCCTTACAAGGATTGACGACCCTCTCACGTGAATTGGCTGAAAATTCTGGGGTGGACACTTCAATAATGGGGTGGTTGGAGTCTTGATTCGGCAAATGGAAAGGAGTTGTGGTTTCTATTCTAACCTCCTTGACAGTGGTCGTTGGGAGTCTGGCAGCGCTGGGCTGTTGTATTATTCCTTGTATTCGGAGTCTCGCACAGAGAATGGTTGAGACTGCCTTGACCAAACAGATGCCCCTGAAGGTTATGCAGGGGGACGGCCTTTACTTGTTAACAACTTATGATGTTGAGAATACCCCCAAAGGCAATTCCAAAGTAGATGACCTTTCAGGTCTGATGCTCTCTAACCTGGAGGCCTCATTGTCCCAGAATCAAGAAGATCAACATACACTGACAAAAAAAAAGGAGGAATTGAGAGAGAAAAATTTCAGGTTGTCAGGTGTATGTTGACTTTAATGAATATAGAGGGTCTTTTAAAGAAATAGTTTTAAGATAAGAAATAACCTTGAGTATTGTAGCTGACCACAAAAGAAGCAGCAGGGGCATTTTGCAATAAGCTCATAGTTTGTAGGTCCGCTTTTTGGACTATCAAAATAGTAAAGGATGATCTCAGAAGTCAGAAGGTAAGAAAAGAGGAACTGGATAAAATAACAGGAAGGCTGTAACGAACAAGGACAGCCAAATGAGACAGATTTAAAAGGAAAACAAATGAGGTACTTAATAAGTATGATCGGCTTAGGCTTGGGTGCAGGGAATTACCAAATGAGAGAATAACAGGCGCAAATAAGGGGATAGAATGAAATAGACACTTATGATAGGTTTATTGCTTAGTGTAGGGGTGTCAAGAGACCTCTCAGAAAGGTATAAAAAACTCTGTATTTTACTGTCGGGTGTGGCTCTTCTCGTAGAGCCGCCCATCTTTAAAGATGTTCGAATAAATGTACTGCTTCGGAACTCTTTGACTCAGACTGAAAATTATTGATAAGTGGGTTCGTTTCTCACATTAACATTGTGATCTTTTGTACTGGCTGAAATAAATTTCACACTATTTGGCTGAATCTAGATTCAACCGCGACATGTTCAGGTCAAAATTGCAAGATTCTGTACTGATTGTCATCAGCTCTTGTAACCATTGTGTATATTGTAACCATTGTGTTTATGTGGGTAGTCTAGTTGAGTTTCTGGTCAATGGTAACTCCAAGGCTGTTAATAATGGAGATTCAGTGATGCTAACACCATTAAATGTCAAGGGTCAGTGGTTGGGTTGTCTTTTATTGAGGATGGCCATTGCCTGGCATTTGTGTGATGTGAAGGCTATTTTCCACTTGTTAGCTCAAGCCTGGATATTGTCCAGATCTTGCTGCATTTGAACATGGTCTGCTTTAGTATCTGAGGATTTGTGAATGGTGCTGAACAGTGTGCAATCATTGGAGAACATCCCAATTTCTGACCTAATGATGGAGTGAAGTTTATTGACAGAGCAACTGAAGATGGTTGGGTGTAGGACACTACCATGAGGAACTTCTGCAGAGATATCCTGGAGCTGAGCGAGAGCCTGGTCTCTGGTAGTCCTCTGATTACCGGCTGCCTTGGGCATTTCTTTCTCAGAGGCTGCAGAGCTATCACAGCGAGGTGCTGAGCATATAGTGGTCCTGCACTCTTTGTCTCGGGATCCCCTGTGAGGCCTCAGTATCGGACTGCTGGGAATGGGGTGTGGTCAGCTTGTTGATGTTTCCTCTGAAGAATGTCTCCTCTCGGTCCACTTGCAGAGATCACAGAGATGCTGGTGGTACCTGCAAACAAGTGAATGAATCATGGTCAATGGCTCGACGTGATGTGCGATTACTGAAACTGACAGCGCGGTTAGTGGGAGAATGGCAGAGGCAGGCAGGGTGAGATTTACTTATTTGGTGCAGCATGTATGTTTCTGCAGCCCCACAGGAGTGGTATCAGTTTGGTCCTGCGAGGGCAAGGATCATCGAGGATTTGGAATTTCTTAGCTCCCTACCCCTACACTTTCCAAGTTGTCTCCAGGTATGGGCTGTTTTTCCCTGTAACATCAGAAGAGGAGGAATGAGTGAAAGAGAAGTGGGTGGCACAGCTGTTAGTGCTGGCACAGATGGAGAAAGTGTGGGGAGCTATTCTGATGGAGGCAATGTGGCTGGCATGCTGGGTTTGAGAATGAACGAGAATGAGTGAGGGAAGATGGAACATGCAGTAGTGAGAGTGGCAGAGAAAAGAATGTGGTGCATACTTTGGCGGAGCAGACAAGGCCAATGACCTTTATTCTATATTGTTGACCCTTTCTCCCCACCATGGAGATGGCACTGGCCTGGGTAACGACCTCCAGGACTCTGTTGGGGAATAGTAATGCCATCTTTTCCTTCTCTGCCCATGTGCTGACTCTGCCGTTGATTGAGCAGGGCAGCTTCAGAATGCCAGTCCCTGCCTGGGCACACAGTGGCCTTTTAAAGATGGCGAGGCTGTGAAGGATGTTGGTGTTTCAGCTGTTATCTACTGAGTGCTGCATTGTCACGGGAATGGCATGTGGTAAGGTGGGGTGGCATGCAGACACGAGAGATGCCATAGTGGCGGGGTGGCTAATTGATGAGGTGAGTTTGGTAAGATACAGAGAGAGCTGAAAATGTGTTGCTGGAAAAGCGCAGCAGGTCAGGCAGCATCCAGGGAACAGGGGAATCGA
>NC_057718.1:85649846-85696899 GCF_004010195.1 Chiloscyllium plagiosum
ACAAACTTTCCTCATTCCTGAAGAAGGGCTTATGCCCGAAACGTCGATTTTCCTGTTCCCTGGATGCTGCCTGACCTGCTGCGCTTTTCCAGCAACACATTTTCAGCTCTGATCTCCAGCATCTGCAGATCTCACTTTCTCCTCAAAGATACAGAGAGAGAACTTGCTAGGCCTCACGGTGAGCAACCCTCCAAAACACCCAAAGCAACTCGAATTTGGCCAAAAAATGTAAAATCCACCCTAAATCTTTTAATGTGGAGTTGAATATTAAATGTTTTACAGTACACAAACAAAATAGCCTGTGCTACATATGGGGTCATCTATCTGTGGGTCATAGGTCATGCAACAGCAGTAAGGTGAAGCCTCCATTAAAGCTCTGTCTGTCAGCTGCAGTTCAGTTTGAGATGTCGAGTTGTTCTTTCAGCCTGGCATGTGACAATAGTCACTTTCTTGCTATCCCCCTTCAGCAATACCTTTCCTTATATTTTAAATTTTACTCTCATCATACTCGGAGCTGATCTATTGCCCTGGAGAAAAAAAGGATTCTTCTTCCAGTTAAAAAAAAGTGTCTCATAGCAAATCAGGATTCAGCCTCATCATATTGACCAAGGGCTCAGTTCAATTATTACTGTCAGTGGCAAACACATCTATGTGTGTATTGATGGACTATATAAACAGAAACCATCTGGAACATGCTCTTACTTTGTTGGCAAGTTTGAATGTTTTATTTACAAAATTGTGCATCTTGATTAATTGTAGCATGGTTTTGTACTTCACAATTGAGTTTACAAATCATTATACCAAAAAAAGCTTAAAAGAATATGACATGGGTGATTTGATGGTGGGGTAAAAATTCAGTTGTGCATAAGCGCTGCTGGATATTGAGAAAGAAACGAAAATAATCTTATACGAAAGCAGTTCAAAACATTTTTCATGGGTGACTCGGTGTTGGAAAGAAAAGATTCAGAGCTGCATAAAAGCATCGCTGTATAGCAGTGAAGAAAAGATAAAATCTTCAGCATTTTAATTTTTTACCCTACATGTCTTATTACCCTCCCCTATTTATATCAATCTCATATTGTCCTTCGTGGTCAGTGCTGGTAAAATGCTAATTGTTTAATTAGTGACATAGAAACAAAAATAAACTTCAAGATTTCTGACCTCTCTGCTTTGTTGTGTGAGATGTCCAAGTGTTGCATAGCCCTCAAGGGGCCAGCCCAGTCTGTAGCTGTACAGTGGAGGTCTGGGTCATCGTTGTGGGAAGCAGCATTCGTATCACAGTCAGGAGCCTGCTGTCAAAGTCAGTGGCATTGAGTAGAGCCCCAGTGTTTCAGCCATCCATTTCATAACCACACGATCCACCTGCACTTCACTGCCTATGAGCAACCGCCACACTGACCCAGTGTACAACACTGCTGCAGAGTGATATGATACATAGAGACTGGAGGATGTGACCCTCGATGTAGTCAGTGCCCTGATACACGTGAAACTCCTTGAATAGCAATCCAACCCCAAACTGACAACCACTGTTGCTATATTCTGATCTTTTTGAGCCACAGTAAGAATCTACTAGGACCTAGAGAATTGAAAGCTTGTCTGCCAATAGTGGATCAAATAAAGTTGGGCATGGATTGGCAGAAAGGATATTAGAGAGGGAGGAGGAGGATCCAGTTTTGTAGTCCATGCCGGGACAAACATTATAGGCAAGACTTGGAATGAGGACTTGTTTAGGAGTATCAGGAACTAGCAATTAAATGTAAAAACAGGTCCTCAATGGTTATAATCTCTGGATTTCTGCCTAAGCTATGTGCAAATTGGTATGGAGACATAGAAATAAGGGAAATAAACACCTGGCTGAAAAAATGGTGCGGTAAAGAGGGGTTCCTTTTCATGGGGCACTGGCATCAGTGTTGGAACAGAAGGGATCTGTACAACTGGGTCGGTCTCCATCTGAACTGAACTGGGACCGGTGTTCTAGTGAAAACGATAAATAGGATGATCGACAAGACTTTAAACTAGGAGGTGGGGGAGTGGGGGGGGGGGGAAGAGAGGTATAAAACTCCATGAAGTATAATGACCAGTGGGAAACAAAGCAGTAGGTAGGTTCTGTGGGGATGGATTCAACCATATGGAAAAATACAAAACAAAATGGAAAGAAAGGAGAAATCATGAGAGGGTATTAAAGTCTCCAGCATACAAATGGACAGAATGTTCGGAAAGGGTTAGAAATCAAATTTCAAATGCACTGGATGAAGAAATGACAATGAGACAAGGGACGGTCAATACAGGATGAAGGTGTTGTGTCTGAATGCATGCAGCATATGAAATAAGGTAATGAGCTTGTGCAGATCAAAATTGGCAGGTATGATGTGGTTGGCATCATTGAGAGATGTGGCTGCAAGGGGATCAGAACTGGGGCTAAATATCCAAGGATATACATTCTACTGAAAAGACAGGCAGGTGGGCAGAGGGGGATGGGTTGCCTTGTTAGTAAGAAATGAAATGAAATCAATAACAATAAATGAAATAGAGTCAAATGATGTAGAATCTGTGTGGGTAGAGTTGAGGAACTGCAAAAATTAAAAAAAAAACATGATGGCAGTTATGTACAGGCCTCCAAACAGTGGGGTGCAAGATACACCAGGAAATAGAAAAGGTGTGTAAGAAAGGCAAGGTTACAGTGGGCCAACTTACTGGTCTATAGTTCCCAGGCTTTTCTTTGCAGCCCTTCTTGAATAATGACACAACATTCGCTACCCTCCAGTCTTCCGGGATCTCACCCATGGCTAACTATGATGCAAAACTATCAGCTAGGGGCCCGGCAAATTCTTTTCTAGCCTCTTGGATCTATCTAGTCAGGACCAGGAGATTTATCCACCTTCATACATTCTAATACACCTCTACTGTGATATGGACAGTAGAGGTATCACCAAGGTATCACCACTAACTTCCCTAAGTCTTCATGTCTTTCTCCACGGTAAACACAGGAGAAATATTCATTGAGAACCTCGCTGATCTTCTGCGGTTCTACACATACATGTTCACATTGGTCCTTGAGGGGCCATATTCTCTCTCTAGTTATTCTTTTTCCTTTCATATACTTAAAATACCTCTTTGGATTCACCCTAATCTTCTCAACCAAGGCTATCTTGTTCCCCCTTTTCACCCTCCTGGTTTTCTTCTTCACGAAACTCCTGTATCCCCCTATGTGCCTCCCTTGATCTCAGTTGCCTGTACCTGAGCCATGCCTCCATTTTTTTTTCCTGGTCAAAGCCTCAATATCTGTCATCATCCAGGGTTCACTATTCCTACCAAACTTGCCCTTCACCCTCACAGGAACATGTGGACTTTGAACTCGAGATATCTCACTTTTAAAGGCCTCCCACATGCCAGAGGTCCCTTTGTCTGCAAACAAACTACTCCAATCAACCCCTGCAAGCTCCTGCCTAATTTCATCAAAATTCACCCTGCCCCAATTTAGAACTTGAATCTGTGGACAAGTTTTGTCCCTCTCCAAACCTACTTTAAAATTAATAGAATTATGGTCATTGGTGCTAAAGTCCCACCCCACCCCACCACTGTCACCTCCATCATCTGTCTTCCCTATTTCCCAAGAGTAGGTCGAGTTTTGGCCCTTCCCAAATCAGGCCCTCTATATACTGCCTGAGGAAAATTTTCTGAATGCACTTAAATTCCACCCCATCTAAGCTCTTAATGCTCTGGCAGTCCCAGTCTACATTAGGAAAATTAAAATCCCTTACTATGGTAATCCTATTGCGCCTGCAATCTCCCCAGTCTCCCTGCATATTTGTTCCTCTAATTCCCATTGATTATTTGGGGGCCTACAGTATGACCCCCCAGTAATGTCACCCTCCCCTTATTTCTTAGCTTCACCCACAAAGCCTCACCAGATAATCCTTCAGTTATTTCATCTCTGATTACTACTCGCCTTATCAAAAATGCAACTCCCCCTCCCTTCCTCCCAGCACCTATGTCCTGCCTAAAGCACCTTCATCCTGGTACATTAAGCTGTTAGTCCTGTTCCTCCCTTAGCCATGTTCCTGTAATGGCTATAATCTCCCAGTCCTATTACCTATCCATTCCCTGAGTTCATTGGCCTTACCTGCCAGTCTCTTGCATTGAAATAAATGCAATTTAATCTAACAGGCATTCCTTGCTCCCTGTGATGTTCCAGCCTGACCTGACTCTTCAACTTGCTATTTCTGATTACGGTATCTCCTTCCAGCCTCGCACTTGCATCCCTGCTGTTCAGGATCCCACCTCCGTCAATCTAGTTTAAACCCTCTCCTTATAGCACTAGCAAACCTGACCACCAAGATATTGGTCCCCCTTCAGTTCAGGTGCAACCCATCTCTCTTGAACAGGTCACATCTGCCCCAGAAAGGGTCCCAATGGGCTAAAGATTTGAATCCCTGTCCCCGTACCAATTCTTTAGCCACATATTCATCTGCCATATCCTCCTAGCACATAGTTTTAGAAGTAATCCAGGAGATTGCCACTTTTGAGGTCCTGGTTTTTAACTTATTTCCTATTTCTCTACAATCACTCTGCAGCACCTTATCCTTATTTCTACCTATGTCGTTTCTGCAGACATGCACAATGACTTCTTGCTGCTCACCCTCCCCCTTGAGAATGGAGGTCCTGTTAACATTTACCCTTTCCCGCTGTGCCCCAGAGCCAGTCGTAGTGCCACCAACCTGGCTACCACTGCTTCCCCCTGAACAGTCATCCTCCCCAACAGTATCCAAAATGGTATACTTGTTTGAGGGGAATGGCCACAAGGGAGGTGTGACCACCTCAGTCAAAAAGTGTGGTGCTGGAAAAGCACAGCAGGTCAGGCAGCATCCGAGGAGCAGGCGAATTGACGGTTCAGGCATAAGCCTTCATCAGGAATGTTGTGAGGGGGCAAGAGAGCTGAGAGATAAATAGGAGGGTGTGGCTGGGGCTGGGGGAGGAAGATAGCTGGGAATATGATAGGTGGGGGGGGGGGGGGGTGATGGTGATAAGTCAGAGTGGAGGGTGGAGCAGATAGGTGGGAAGGAAGATGGACACGTAGGACAGTTCAAGTGGGCGGTGCTGAGTCTGAGAGTTGGATCTGGGATAAAGGTGGGGGAGGGGAGATGAAGAAACTAGTGAAATCCACGTTGATGCCGTGCGACCAGCTCACTAAAACTCTTAACTATGATGTGCTCAGCATCTCAGTAGCTCCCTAGCATCATCTCCCAGAAGTTGCAGCTGGGTGCACTCCCCACAGGTGTAGTCACCAGGGACAATGGAAGTCTCCCTGAGCTTTCACATCCTGCAAGGGGAACGTGCAACTGCCCTAACTGCCATTTTAACTGCCAGTTTATTGTAAAACTAAACAAGTTAAAAGGACTTTACCTGAGTTTACCTGAACGTTTTGCTGAGCCACTACTCTCCGAAGCCTCTTGAAGGCAGTTGATAGATTAAGGTGGATGGGGGGAGAGGGGTGATGGTGATATGTCAGAGTGGAGGGTGGAGCAGTTAGGTGGGAAGGAAAATGGATAGGTAAGACAGTTCAAGAGAGTGGTGCCGAGTTGGAGGGTTGGATCTGGCATAAGATGAGGGTAGGGAAGATGAGGAAACTTGTGAAGTCAACATAGACGCCGTGTGGTTGGATGGTCCCAAGGTAGAAGATGAGGCATTCTTCCTCCAGATGTCAGATGGCTAGGATTTGGCAGTAGAGTGGGAGGGGGAGTTGAAGTGGTAGGCCACAGGGCAGTGGGGTTGTTTGGTGCATGTGTCCTGGAGATGTTCACTGAAACATTCTGCAAGTTGGTGTCCTGTCTCCCCAACGTAGAGGGGGCCACTTTGAGAGCAACAGACACAGTAGATTAAGTGTTTGGATGTGCAGGATAGTCTCTGCCAGATGTGGAAGGATCCTTTAGGGCCTTGGATGGAGGTGAGGGGGGAGGTGTGGGTGTAGGTTTCACACCTCTTGTGGTGGCAAGGGAAAGTGCTGGGAGTGGAGGGTGGGTTGGTGGGGGTCATGGACCTAACGAGAGAGTTGCAGAAGAATTGATCTCTGCAGAACGCTGATAAGAGTGGGGAGGAAATATATATCTGCTGGTGGGGTCTGATTGTGGGTGGCAGAAATGGCAAGGGATGATGTGTTGTATCTGGAGATTAGTGGGTGGAAGGTGAGGACTGGGGTGGGGGTGGGGGTTTCTGTCCTTGTTGCAGCTGAAGGGATGAGGCTCAAGGGCCTCCACCTTCATCTACCTATTGCCGTCCAAGCCACCTTCCCCCCACCCAACATCTCTCTTATTTATCTCTCAGCCCCTAACATATTCCTGATTGAGAGCTTATACCTTATTGGTTGACTGTCCTGCTCCTCAGATGCTACCTGACATGTTGTGCATTTTCACCCTTTCTTTAATTTCAAAATTATACTTTATTCATAAAATAAAGGCCACCCTTTCACTCTCCTCTTCAGTGCATATAACTGGTTGTCCTCTATTAGTCACTTGTCTGCACTTGAACTCAGCGTGTGACTTGCTGACAACCTTATGCTGGGAGTGGTAACTGCACCAATGCAGATTTCCTTTTTTTTATTTCAAAAATATACTTTATTCATAAAATAATTTTATAGTCTGTACAGTTGGTCATGCCATACATACGTAAACATTTGCATACAGAGATCAGAAAGTTGCCACCCAGGTTGCTGGGTTGTTAAGAAGGTAGGTGTGCTAGCTTTTATTAGTAGAGGGATTGAGTTTCAGAGCATGAGGTCATGCTGCAACTGTACAAAACTCCTTTCTGGCCGCACTTGGAGTATTGTGTACAGTTCTGGTCACCATATTATAGGAAGGATGTGGAAGCTTTGGAAAGGGTTCTGAGGAGATTTACCAGGATGTATGGAGGAAAGGTCTTATGAGGAAAGGCTGAGGGACTTGAGACTGTTTTCGTTAGAGAGAAGATGGTTGACTTTAATTGAGACATATAAGATAATCAGAGGGTTAGATAGGGTGACAGTGAGAGCCTTTTTCCTCAGATGGTGATGGCTAGCCTGAGGGGACATAGCTTTAAATTGAGTGGTGATAGATATATGACAAATGTCAGAGGTGGTTTCTTTACTCAAGGAGTAGTAGGGACGTGAAACGCACTGCCTGCAACAATAGTGGACTCTCCAACTTTAAGGGCATTTAAATGGTCTTTAAATGGATAGACATATGGATAAAAGTTGAATGGTGTAGGGGGTTAGATGAACTTCAGATTGGTATGACAGGTCGGTGCAACATCGAGGGCCGAAGGGCCTGTATTGCGCTGTAATGTTCTATGTTCTATGTTCAAAGGTCATGGGGAAAAAGCAGGAAAATGGGGTTGAAAAACCTATCAGTCATGATTTGATGGACTGAATGACCTAATTTCTGCTCCTATGTTTTCAGGTCTTATGATCTTGATAGTCGTAGAGGTTCAGTAATATTTAACTTGCAATGCCAATAGCACCATGAAGGGTGTGAAAAATGTCTGCAATGCCAAACTGGAGGAACTGTAGGTCTTGAGGATGTTACAGAGATATTCTAGAGCTTGGAACATGTGAGGCCACGTAGAGACATAAATATAAGGATGTGAATTTTTTAAACAATTGAATAAATGGGCAACAGACCTTTAGAAAAGCTCAAATTTATAGAGAGTTGAAATGGGAGATCAATCAGGACAACATTGGAATAGTGAAACCTGAAGGTAAAAAAAGGCATAGACGGCGATGTTCCTCTGCCTTGGTAAAGCAGCCATGTCGAGGGGCTAATTTGAACTAAGTCTCAATGACTTCCAAATATTTTTCTGGATGCAAACGTAAGCCATTACAAATATTAACTGTTCTGGAGTCAAAACTGCTGTGGAAGTTATGTCGATGCAATGTGCTAGGAATCTGGCATGATCTGGCAGTATTGCTTCATATGATTTTGCAATTGCAAATGATCAGCCATGTGGAAGTATTGATCTAGAAACTGCTGCTGGTAACATCAGCTTTCAAGCTCTTTTGCACAATCCATTCCTGCTTTTTTAAAAGCACAGACGTTAACTTGTTTATCATGAGCCCTCACCGGAGTAACCAATGCAGGAAAACCTTTCAAATACTTGCTGAAATCACAGAATCAATGCTGGAAACCATGCCTTTGATTTTATTGGCTTTGATTATCTCCAGCTTCAAGTGCTGGCATTATGCTTGTACACTGAAATGCAGTTGCTAATGTGATGATACCTAGATTGAAAGAACTGCCTTTCATAAACTCAGTGATCTGGATACAAGGAGAACTTACCCTGCATTTATTCTTTGAAATAGTGCAAATACAATTTTCATGCCTAGCTGAGAGAGAAAATGGGACTTTGGTTTGACATGTGATTTGAAAGACTGTATTTCTACCAATGCAACATCATGTGTAAGTATCAGTAACAGATTACAGGCTGGAATCCCTCAACTGGGCATTTTGATAGAGAAATTACAGGGTGACCGATGAGCCAAGCCTGAACTTCAAAGTTCAAGTCAACAAACTAGATTTGGGAAGAGGATGCAGATTAACCTTCTCAGTGCAGAGATGCTCTTTGTCCAAAACTATGCTTACGGCTTGGGTCAAATATATTATTATGAGAGGAGAGAAATGCAACCTCTGCTTGGCTTTCAAGATGTGCCTCTAATTCTTGATGGGGTGGAGCTGATGTTGGACTGGAGTGGACAAAGTTAACAATCACACAACACCAGGTTATAGTCTAACAGAGTCAAGATTAGTGTGGTGCTGGAAAAGCACAGCAGGTCAGGCAGCATCCGAGGAGCAGGAAAATCGACATTTCGGGCCGGAACCCTTCATCAGGAATGAGGCTGTGAGCCACAGGAATGGAAAGATAACTGGGATGGGGGTCAGGCTGGAATCCCTCAACTGGGCATTTT
Source organism: Chiloscyllium plagiosum (assembly GCF_004010195.1). Classification (NCBI taxonomy): domain Eukaryota; kingdom Metazoa; phylum Chordata; class Chondrichthyes; order Orectolobiformes; family Hemiscylliidae; genus Chiloscyllium; species Chiloscyllium plagiosum. The sequence continues at coordinate 85,658,779 of NC_057718.1, forward strand.
GATAGAGAAATTACAGGGTGACCGATGAGCCAAGCCTGAACTTCAAAGTTCAAGTCAACAAACTAGATTTGGGAAGAGGATGCAGATTAACCTTCTCAGTGCAGAGATGCTCTTTGTCCAAAACTATGCTTACGGCTTGGGTCAAATATATTATTATGAGAGGAGAGAAATGCAACCTCTGCTTGGCTTTCAAGATGTGCCTCTAATTCTTGATGGGGCGGAGCTGATGTTGGACTGGAGTGGACAAAGTTAACAATCACACAACACCAGGTTATAGTTTAACAGAGTCAAGATTAGTGTGGTGCTGGAAAAGCACAGCAGGTCAGGCAGCATCCGAGGAGCAGGAAAATCGACATTTCGGGCCGGAACCCTTCATCAGGAATGAGGCTGTGAGCCTCAGGGGTGGAAAGATAACTGGGATGGGGGTGGGGCTGGGGAGAAGGTAACTGTGCAGGTAGCAATCCATTGCACTCCCAGCTACCTTCTCCCCAGCCCCACTTCCCCTCCCATTTATCTCTCCACCCCCGAGGCTCCCAGCCTCATTCCTGATTAAGGTCTCCAGCCTGAAATGTCGATTTTCCTGTTCCTCGGATGCTGCCTGACCTGCTGTGCTTTTCCAGCATCACTCTAATCTTGACTCTAATCTCCAGAATCTGCAGTCCTCACTTTCGTATCGTCTAACAGATTCATTTGGAAGCACTGGCCTGGAGTTGTGTAATCTAATTGCTGTGATCTTGTGAGGAGAGTTACACATTATTGATGTTTTGCAATGTCTTTCAACAGCTTCCCATTAGTCGAGGTGTAACAGAGGGAGGAAATATAACAGACGGCTCTCTGATTCCACCCTCCCCTCCCAGTATTAGTACAGGAAGTGTGACTGATGACTGAAACTGACTTGGACCTTGCCGAATAATTGTTGCAGTGGCTTCGGCACATTGTCAGTGTTCTCCAGTTTTGTCAGGAACAAGTGTGAAACTGAGATGTGCCTGCTCTGTCCTTTCTATAGGAAGCCATTACCCATCTAGGCTAAACAAGAGAAACGGAGACTAAATAAGGCACTAAAATACAGGGCTTTGTTCAAACTGTCTTTACACCAACAACACTTTCTCCTTGTAACCTTGAGTTTCTCCCAAAATGTTAGCCGTGGTTCAATGGCAATACTGTCACCTCAGAGGCAGACAATCTAGGTGCCACTGTGGAAATTTAAACAGAAAGTGTTGAAGTTTCATCCGAGAAGCTGGAAATAGATGCTGGGGTCAGTTTTCATGTCAGAAACCCGCCTCTGAGGAAAACTAATTAAAATTAAAGTTTTCATGTGAATATGAGTTCAGAGTTGGAGTGGAGACAAGTTCCCTCCAACACATCCCCAACTTCAGTTCATGAGATTCATTGAGGCTGACAAGTCTATCCTTGTGGATGACATGTAAAAGTGAACCCCTTTCAGCCTTCGAAAGGGACATTAATGTTTATCTTGTCATCGTGGTAACATTACGGAATGGAGCAGGGGCAGCCTGACCAATGCTGGTTCCTCAGCCACCAAATAGCGAAACAGATGAACTGATTATTTATGTCAGTTATGCCACTGGGAGCTTACTATGTGTAAATTGGCTGCTGCATTATCACATTGTGGGCAGCCCACAGCCTGGAGCACTTAACATTGAGTTCTCCAATTTCAGATAACCTCCTTGGTTATTTGAAAGGAGGGAAAGGAGCAGTTACCAAGGGAAGATATTTTATCAGATAGGAGTTGGGAAGTACAGACTGGGAGCAATTGTTCCACAGAAACGGCACAGCAGACATATGGAGACTGTTTGAGATGCAGTTGTTGCGAGTGATGTATGAATGTGTTCCTCTGAGACAGATAAGAAGGGGTGAGAGTAAGGAACCTTGGATGGCAAGAACAGAGGAGCTTCTCATCAAAAGGAAGAAGGCAGCTTATGTAAGGTGGAGGAAGCAAGGATCTAGCATAGCTTTAGAGGATTACAGGCTTGTTAGAAAGGAGCTCAGAAATGGACTGAGGAGAGACAAGAGGGGGCATAAAAAAGGCTTCACAAGAAGGGTCAGGGAAAACCCAAAGGCATTTTACTCATATGTGAGGAATAAGAGAATGATCAGGGAGTAGGTAGGGCCAGTCAGGGATAGCAGAGGGAACTTGTGCATGGAGTCTGAGCAGATAGGGGAAGCCCTAAATGAGTTTTTTGCTTTGGTTTTCACTAAGGAAAGGGACCTTGTTGTGAATGAGAACTTTGAGGAGCTGGGATACAGGCTTGAACAGATCAAGATTTAGAAGTTGATGTGCTGGAAATTTTGGTAAACATTAAGATTAATAAGTCCCCCGGGCCAGACCAGATTTATCCCAGGCTTCTCCGGGAAGTGAGAAAGGAGGTTGCTAAGCCACTGGTGAAGATCTTTGCCTCCTCACTCTCCACGGGAGTCGTACTGGAGGTTTGGAAGGAGGCGAATGTTGTTCCTCTTTTCAAGAAGGGTAACAGGGAAATCCCTGATAATCACACATCAGTCAGTCTTACGTCTGTGGTCAGTAAAGTTTTGGAAAGAATTCTGAGAGATAGGATTTATGAGTGTTTGGAAAATCATAGCATGATTAAACACAGTCCGAATGGCTTTGTGAGGGGCAGGTCATGCCTTACAAATCTTATTAAGTTCTTTGGGGAGGTGACAAGACAGGTCAACGAAGGTCGAGCAGTGGATGTGGTGTATATGAACTTCAGCAAAGCACTTGATAAGGTTCCCAACGGTAGGTTCATTCATAAAGTCAGGAAGTATGGGATACAGGGAGATTTGGCTATCTGGATTCAGAATTGGCTGGCTGACAGAAGGCAGAGAGTGGTTGTAGATGGAAAGTAGTCTGCCTGGAGGTCAGTGTTGAGTGGGGTCCCTCAGGGCTCTGTTCTTGGGCCTCTGCTCTTTGTAGTTTTTATAAATGACTTGGATGAGGAGGTTGAGGGGTGCATTAGTAAATTTGCCAATGACACAAAGGTTTGAGGTTCTGTCGATAGTATTGAGGGCTATTGCAGGCTGCAGCGCAACATAGACAGGATGCAAAACTGGGCTGTGAAATGGCAGATGGAGTTCAACCTGGATAAATGTGAAGTGATGCATTTTGGAAGGTCGAACTCGAATGCTAAATATAGGATCAAAGACAGGATTCTTGGCAGTGTGGAGGAACAGAGGGATCTTGGTGTTCAAGTATATACATCCCTCAAAGTTGCCACCCAAGTGGTTAGGGTTTCTAAGAAAACATACTGTGTTTTGGCCTTCATTAACAGGGTGATCGAGTTTAAGAGCCGTGAGGTTTTGCTACAGCTCTACAGGATTTGCTATAGCCAAATCTCCCTGTATCCCATACTTCCTGACTTTATGAATGAACCTACCATTGGGAACCTTATCAAGTGCTTTGCTGAAGTTCATATACACCACATCCACTGCTCGACCTTCGTTGACCTGTCTTGTCACCTCCCCAAAGAACTTAATAAGATTTGTGAGGCATGACCTGCCCCTCACAAAGCGATTCGGACTGTGTTTAATCATGCTATGATTTTCCAAACACTCATAAATCCTATCTCTCAGAATTCTTTCCAAAACTTTACTGACCACAGACGTAAGACTGATTGATCTGTGATTGTCAGGGATTTCCCTGTTACCCTTCTTGAAAAGAGGAAACCATTCGCCTCCTTCCAATCCTCTACACTTGGAATATTGTGTCCAGTACTGGTCGCTCTACTATAGGAAAGATAAGAGGCTTTAGAGAGGGTGCAAAGAAGGTTTAACAGGATGCTGCCTGGACTGGGGGTACTTGCCTTATGAAGAGAGATTGACTAAGCTCGGACTTTTCTCTCTGGAGAGAAGGAGGAAGAGAGGTGACCTGATCGAGGTGTACAAAATAATGGTAGAGTCAATAGCCGGAGACTTTTCCTAAGATATTAGGAGAAAGGTACAGAGGGGATGTCAGAGGAAGGTTCTTTACACAGAGAGTTGTGAATACATGGAATGAGTTGCCAGCGGTGGTGGTGGAAGCAGAGTCATTTGGGACATTTATGCGACTGCTGGACATGCACATGGTTAGCAGTGAATTGAGGGGTGCGTAGGTTAAGTTATTTTATTTTACACTTGGATTACTCCTCGGCACAACACCATGGGCTAAAGGGCCTGTTCTGTGCTGTACTTTTCTATGTTCTATGTTGTATGTTCCCCATCCCCGACTCCCTTCCCAGCCCTTCCCTCTCCCAACCACTGCTCCGTGCCACCAATTGGATTCAATCCCCTCCATTGACCAACCAGGTTGTACCCTCTACCTGTCTCCACCTATCCCCACTTCACCAACCTGCCCCAACCTCCCCCTTATCTGCAGCTCCCCCCACGTCCACCTGAAGTCCTGAAGAAGGGTTACACCCACAACATGCACCTCCTGATGCTGCTTGGCTTGCTGTGTTCTGCCAGCCTCCTGCCAGTCTGTTTCAGATTCCAGCATCTGCAATTTTTTTTTTTTGACTCTAACCAAGCATTATCACATTAGAACAGTGGCTACATTTCAAAAGTACTTCACTGACTGTGAAGATTTTCGTGATGCCTGAAGGCATAATATGAATGCAAGCTTTTCTTTCTCATTTCTATTCCCTGTATACACAGAATGCTTTCAGGTCTCTTTTGGAGCTTTCCCTAACTATTCAGTGAACTTCAGTCCTATCTAATCACAGCATCCATACATGGTGGCTCAGTGGTTAGCACTGCTGCCTCACAGTGCTATGGACCTGGGTTGATTCTAGCCATGGGTGACTGTCTGTGTAGAGTTTGCACATTCTCCCTGTGTCTGTGTGGGTTTCCTCCCCCAGTCTAAAGATGTGTAAGTTAGTTGAATTGGCCATGCTAAATTACCCATAGTGTGCAGGTTGGATGCATTGATCTGGGTGGGTTACTCTTCAGTGGGTTGGTGTGGACTTGTGGGGCCAAAGGGTTTCCACACTGTAGGGATTCTATTCTATAAAACTTTATGCATTCATACTTATGCAAAGTGGGTTCTATCTCTTCAACTAATGATATAGTCTCATTGATATTTTCCAGAGAGGTGTCTTCAGCTAAGAATACCTGTAGTGGAATCAGAAAGAAGTGTTACAGATATTGATATAGTTCTATCTTCTAACTAACTTCTAGCATTAGTTTTTATTAAAGGTTTCTATCAGGAAAGACTGGGATTCTGTGTGAGGGTTATTATTCAGTCAGTCTACTCCACCCTCTGGGAAATCAACCTCAGAGAGACCAATGCTCAGCATTGATTCGGATTGGCTGCTGATTGGTTATCTTCCATGCTGCAGAAAACCACCCGAACCTCAGAGCCCATGACTTCGTAACAGGGGGGCAAAGGACCAGTGAGAAAAATTACAATCTGGAAGGAAAGTCGAGGGGCTGGACTTGTAAAGCCTTGTGTGGGAAGTGAGGTCTGGGAAAGGATTGTTCCCCGAGAAGTGCCCACAGGGGGGGGAACCACAGGGACACTGCTTGAAGCAAAGTCCGGATAAATTGTGACTAGAGCAGGAAAGGTCAAACTGGAAGGCTGTTTTTGGTGAGGAGCCATATTGTGGATGTCCGATTGGTAGGGTACCATGAGAAGACTACCCAGAAGGGGGAGTGTGTTGTTGGAAAAGGACAGAAGTCAGGCAGCATCCGAGGAGCAGGAAAATTGATGGAGACCTTCATCAGGAATGGGGCTGGGAGTCTTGAGGGTGGAGAGATATCTCTCCAGATCTGCTGTGCTTTTCCAGTAACACAGTCTCAACTCTGATCTCCAGCATCTGCAGAGCTCACTGTCTACCCAGAAGGAGGAACCAAAGCAACTCTCATCAAAGGTTTAAGCTCTTAGCTCACTAAACTGCCATAGAGCTGCACAGAGGGGGTTAGTTCATTGAGAAGTCGGAACTGCTAGCCTGAGATTCAAATACTCTGAATCCAGCCACATGACTTACCACCTTTCTCTCTTTCAATCTCTAACCTAATATCTAACCTGCATAGTAACCTTTTGTCTTGTCTGTCAGGTTTAAGTGCCGGCTTTGGAAAAGGGAGGATTTTAGTGATTTTTCAGAGTTTGTATCATTGCTATTACTAGAATTTTGTCAAGTGCTTTTCGTTATTAATAAATAGTTATTCCTGTTTAATGTAAAACAATATCAGAAGTCTTTGCAATAGGTATAGCTCCGGGGCAGTAAATCGAGGGACAGGTCAATTGTGAGGAGTTATTGTGATAACATTGCAAAACTTTCATCATATATTACTGACCAGTGGTTCTCCACTTGTTTGTCCGTGTGGTTAATACAGGGTCTGTGACATAATAAGTAAATATGATTTGATGAAAGGCCAATTCAGGAGACAATAAGTATATAGAAGTAAAAATGGACCTGATCTTCCAGGTCTGGGAAGAGGGATGTGGATAGGTGGTGGGTGATTGGGGTTCAGTATCAGTTTTGAATGAATTTAGGTCTTCCCAATATAACATGTGCATGGATCAGAATATTCTCAGAATGAACATTCACCACTGTTGTCAGCAGAAGTTTTAGGTCATTGTAGTTGCACATCAAAAAGGGGTCATTTTGGTCTTTATGCTCCACACAAATTTCCTCTCTCTTCATTTCCTCTCATCATATGAATTAATTCTTCTGTCCTTTACCACTTGTAACATCTGTGCTTCCCCCTGTTTTGATGATCTAAACATTTACTCTGTTAAACAGAAACATTCATAGCACACATGTCCTAGGCAATGACCATTCCAAACAAGAGAGAAGTTAACCACCTCCCATGTCATTCAATTATATTCTTGTTGCTGAATACCTGACTATTAACACTCTGAGGATTACCAATGTCCAGAAACTGAACTGGAACAGCAGTATAAATATAGGACAAAGGGGCTCCTTTAGTTGACGACTCCATCCACTAATCTAAACATTCACTCACTCCAACACAAGACACAATGCCAACAATATGTACAGTATACAATTTGCTTTGTATGAACTCACCAAAACCCCTTCTAAACCCATAATCTCTACTAGCTCAAAGGACAAGGGCAGCAGACACATGGGAAGACCTCCATCTTTAATCTTTTCTCCAAGTCATTTGCCATCCTGATTTGGAACTATATTGCCATCTTTTCACTGTGGCTGAGTCAAACTCCTGAAATTCTCTCACCAACAGCATTGTGGGTGCACCCATATCATCAAATGGACGACAGCAGTTCAAGAAGACAGTTTACCACCACCTTGTCAAGGACAACTAGGGATGGACAATAAATACTAATCCAGACAGCTGCACCCACGTTCCCTATATGAATTTTTAAATAACCTGATTAGTATGATTTGCATCACAATCTGTAGCTTTAGAGGTTACTGGAGTTTAAAATGCCTTAACTGATGGTTACATGCCAGTTCTAAGTAAATCATAAAATTGAGTGTTTAAACTTCTACATTATTAAAACCGATTAATCTATACTGTAACCTAATTAGCACATGAATAACTCAGAATTAAGTTTCAAGACCGATTGTCCTGATTAATTTCTCTAAGGTTGATTGATTTCTCTTCAGTGTAAAAATAACTGACTGTTTAACCAATCTTTTTGGAGAGCACAGTAAAGCTGACAGTGAACATGAAGGCTGTCACCCGAAATTTTAACTTCCAATACCAGTCATCCAGCAATTTCAGATCTACCCTCCTAATCGTGGAAACAGTTTCTGTCTATCTACTTTACCAAAGCTCTTCATAACTTTCAACTAAATCTCCTCTTAACTTCTTGTCCTCCATGGAGAACAGGTTTCATCGATCTAATCTCTCCACATATCAGAAAGCCCACGTTTCTAATATTCTAGTATATCTCCTCTCCTTCACCTTGACTTTCTATTGGTACTCATAATTATAGATAAACCTTCTGGCAATGGGGTTGATAACAGAGCAGTAGAATTAATTGTAAAACTAGCATTTTGTTGCAGAAGATGCTTAGGAGCTGGGAATATCCACAACTGTGCAGCAACAGTACTGCAACTGGCTCAAAGGTGTAATTACAGAATGTAAATGGACTACATTGTGCTGTAATTTCTGTAATGAAAATGATGCTAGCGGACACCTCCCTAGCATTTCTTATCAGGTCGTTTTATAATCTCAGTGTTCACCTTTAAATGATTGATTACTCCCGACAGCTAATTGATTCCCCTACCTCATTCAATAGTCCTGCATTCCCAGACTCCTTACCATGCTGAATTTCTCCCCTTATTTGAGCTTTTTGTATCTGCATCCCAATCGAAAATATTGGTGATTTGAGTCGTGCTTTGCATTGATCTCTTTTGCTTTGAGGATAGTTCCTGGGAATGGTACATGGCTTTAATGTTTCTTAAATGGATGAGAATTAAACCATGAAAGAGCTTCCACAGTATGACAAGTCACGTGGACTTGCAAGCTTTGGCAGTTCAATCTTTCTCTGATTAATTTCTTCTCAGTGCTATATATGTATATATTCACATCATATGATTTAAAATGGAGTTAATGAAACAATAATCTGGTTTCTATTTACAGATTCTGAAAAACTTGCTGGGTACCTTCAGAATCTTTTTTTTATGTCTGATTTCTATGTTTCTGTCCTGTCAGGAATAGAACTGTGTTAATTGAGCAACTCTTTCTTTCTCAGATCCCCTCTAAAAAGCCTACTGCATTTTGATTTGGTTTTGATTATCCTCCTTTTGATTTCTCATCCGATTTTTATCTCCTTCTTTTGGATTTCCATCTTCAGTCCAGAGACTGAGGATCCAAGAAGCTCTGCAGTCGAACCAGGAGCTGGCAAAAACCTGTCTGAGGAAGATGAGAGGACATTTGTCATGCTGTGCTTATTTCACATTTAACTTTTATGCTGAAATTCTTCTAGTACTGAGGTGTGATGAGTCACTGCTGGATAATGGAATATCCTCAGCACACTGTCACCATCAAATGCCAAACACAGAACATTCAGGAACACTTTGTCTAATCCTCTCCAACTGAGAAACATTCTGAATTGTTTCATTCCCCATGTGAGCAATTTTTATGTCTTCTTTGAAGGAGCTTTCCAGCTTTGTGCTGATTTATAACAGACATTCAGCGCATTGTGAAGCCTTTATCAAACAAAAACTGTATCATATAGGAACTACTCTATTCCAATTGTATTTCCCAGCTCTTTTCCAGCACTCTTTAATATTTTTCCTCCTCAGATATTTAATTATTTCTTGAGTTCCCTGAGTGATTCTGCTTTAATAGTCATCTGCAATAATTTATTTTACATTCAGATCATTTCCTTCTATTATTTATTAAACATCTCATGGTAAAACAGTGATGCACTTCAAAAAGAAGTACTTGACTCTAAAGTACTTTGAGATGTCCAGGACCTCTGAAAAATGCTGTATAATTGCCAGTCTTCCTTACCCTTTAACCCTTTTATGGGTCAAAAATGTGCACTCCTTCTCAAATTTGTTAAAGGTGGATATAAGCTTGCATTATTCTGTAGCGTTGATCTGGAATGCACTGTCTGAAAGCGTAGGCTCAATAAGAATTTTCAAAAGGGAATAGACATGCACTATAATGGGAACAATTTGCAAGGTTACAGGAAAACACTAGGGAACTAATTTGATAACTCTTTCAAAAAGCTTTCAAACATAATTGGACAAATGCTCCCAATCTCCCTCTGTGCTGTAGAATTCTTTGATTCACTCTTTTATTTCTGATTTTCAATATTCCTATTTAATTCCATCCTAATCTCTCCTGGTCAGGTTAGGAGAACCCAACATTTGCAAATCATTCACATATCTGTAAGACCAACGTCCTGCTGACTTGACCCTATTCCCTTTTCTTCCTGCTCTCTATGTCCGCTGATAGGGCCTTGAGAATAGGGGCAGGCAGCTTTACCATTTGAACCTGTTTTGCCTTTCAATAGCTCCATACACCCACCATTTTGCGAATCTCCTTGAACATCAATGGCTGACAAAACATGATCAATCTCAGTTTTAAAAATCAAACTTGATCTAGTTCATTTATAAAGAGAGTTCACAAAATATAGATGAAGAATGACTTCTACCCTCTTTGGTCCAGTAATCTGAATATAACCATGAGTATTGCATTTGTCTTTTTGATTAGTTTCCGTACTTATTCCTGACATTTTAACATAAAAGCAAAATACTTAGGATGCTGAAACCTTAAATGAAAACAGAAGATACTGGAAATGCTCAGCTGGTCTGGCAGCATCTGTAGAGAGAAATGGAGTCAGCATTTCAGCTTGCAAACTACTTGCATAATCTCTCATCAAATCCTCAAATTGCATCCTACATAACCATCCTGAACCATCTCCCCTTATATATTTTTGGACGTGATTGCAGCCTTTAATATTGTCCTCCTCAAATATCTCCTCCATTGACCAGCTGGTTATCCAGTTAAAGGATCACCAGAAATATCTCGCCTCAGACGACTGACTGTGTGGAGTTTGCACGTTCTCCCCGTGTCTGCGTGGGTTTCCTCCGGGTGCTCCGGTTTCCTCCCACAGTCCAAAGATGTGCAGGGCCAGGTGAATTGGCCATGCTAAATTGCCCGTAGTGTTAGGTAAGTGGTCAATGTAGGGGTATGGGTGGGTTGCGCTTCGGCGGGTCGGTGTGGACTTGTTGGGCCAAAGGGCCTGTTTCCACACTGTAATCTAATCTAATCTAATCTCCTCTTTCCCCTTCTCTGGAACTTGCTCTGGATCCATCCCCTCCATTTCACATTTCATATTCTGCCGTTAGCATTATCTTCTGAAACCATGCCAGATTCTAAATTTATACTATTGACAGGCAACTTTCTTCACCAGCTACTTTCTTGGCTTGAATGGGCCACACTGTCTATCCAATTTCCATTATTAGATGAGCAGAAAGATTCCCCTCTAAAGTCATTGTCTTCATTCCCACCACAAAACTTTATTGCCTCGACACCAAGTCCATCCACATCCAAGCAAACATTGGAGGTTTAGTCAGACTATTCACAATCTTGACACTCTACGTGACTGTGAAGTGAGCTTTTGACTCCTTGCTTATTCATCTAGCAAGACCAATTACTTTCACCCTTTTATCACAGGCCCATCTCAGCCTGCCTCTGCTGTTGCAACACTTTGTTTTTGTAACCTGGACAGTGAGCTTTCCTGCTGACATCCTGCCTTCCACTCACTGTAACCTTTAGCTTTGCTACTGACATTCTGGCTTCCTCAAGGTCCAGTACTTTCCCATCTCTACGACCTACATTAGCTTCCAACCCAGCAATGTGTTAATTTTAAAATTCTTATCTTTGTTTTCGACTTTCTTCATTGTTTTATTCCATCTTAACTTCTCAGTAACCTCCTCCAGCTCTACAATCCTCTGAAATGTCTACACTCCTCCAGTTCTGGGGGATCCAGTCTTTAGCTGACCAGGGGCCACTGCTCTGAAATTTCTTCCCAAACATCTCCATCTCTTTTTCCTCCTTTAGGATACTCTTTAAAACTGACGTCTTTGATCAAGCTTTTGGTCACCTGTCATAACGGTTCCTCATTTGGCTCAATGTCAAATTTTATTTGATAGGGCACCTGTGAATGAACATTTTCCTGTGTTGGAGGTGCTTATATAAATGTAAGCTGCTGTCATTCTGGACAATCCTGATTGCTTAGTTTGTAACCTTGCTACAATGGCATATCCAAACTGCAAGCAATGATCCAGTTTTATCCTAACTAGTAACATGTACAGATGTCATGCCATTTTCTTTTGTATTAAGTTTCCTTACATACAAAATCTAGAACCTTGTTTGCTTTTCCATGGACTTTTCTACGAAGCTTCTTACTTTTAAGAATCTGCCATCTAAATATCCACCCTTTCTCCATTCCTAAGGATATTGCAATTCTAAGTTAGAGCTGGAAATTTATACCAGTTCCAATATACTTACCTTGATAACTACACAGGAAATGTTAGACAGAAAAAAGCTTGCTGAACTCCTTGGTAACTACAAAAGTGACCCCTCAATCTCACAATGAATCTCAATGCCCTCTCCAACTAAATCCTGCTCCCACTCAATCGCTTTCCAAACTACATCCTGATTCCTCCTCCCATGACCCCTGGATTATCTCTGACCCCCAGATTATCCAATCACCAATCCTGACGAGACTTGACTATTCCTTCAGAAACTATATACCTGACCACATAACTATCCCTGACCTGACCAATGCCCTCAACCCAACCAGAATATCCCTGCAACCAGACTACCATCGACACACTGCCTTATCCACTTAACCACCCTAACCTACATAACCTCTGTTTCAAAGGAAAAGCCAGTGAGACTTGTGAAAGATGCATACTGGTCCAACTTGTGTAGTGTACCTCAGAACAGTGCTCCGGTACACTCATTTCCAAGTATTATTCTTTCCTTTACTAGTTTCTCCTTCTGAGCCAGCTAGCCACTTGCATATTTACCTCATGCATCTCACCCACTTACTCTCCTCACACACCTATCCGTCCCATCTACCTCCCCACTTCATCAGCTGTTCACTCCATTGAATGACCAGGCATTGATACAATAGCCAATGCTGTAAAAAAGCATTTCCTGCTTTCTCCCCCACACCACGCCATTCCCGACAGAAGTACTGCTGCATATTTGTAGGAAAGATGGATTTAGAAGGCCCTGGAAGAGTTGTGTAGCAGCTGTTTTGGGGATGTTGTAAGGATGCTAGCAATCTGGTGATCATTAGTGCTGCTCAGAAAATCCCACTCATGAATGTTACTGGCCTCACCACACTGATATCATTCTGATAAATTTAATATTGAAACCCTTGAAAGGTGTAACGTTGTGATACTTATCCACTAGATAACCACTAAGTATACCCGAAAAAATTAGGTTGGTGCATTTATGAGCAACTAAAATTTTCACAGCTTGATAAATCTTAATTGCAGCCATACAACCGTGCTGCCCTCAAGCATTTTACTCTACAAGTGCAGAATTGCATCCCTTTAGAATTGAGTTATGCTTGGAAATTCAATTCTATTTTTATCTTGCCCTCCCATTTCCTTCATTTTATTATCTTAATTCCATCTTTATTTCCAGCTGTTTATTTCATTTTGAGTACGTGATTTGACAGTGAATTAAACATTCTAATTTATACTTCCTGCTTTCGGTGAAGTTTTTAACTGACGATCCCAACTAAAACAATAGAAGCTATAGCAGATTGTGAACCCACATGCGGAAGGATAAGGGGCGTTTTCTGGCTGTTTAATGCAGCTGGGACATTGACGGGTACAGTTAGGGTTAGGACACTGAGGGTGCCAGTCATGACAGGATATAGCAGAGGCTGACAGCAGCAGAGCCCTGTGGTAGGCAGGAGCAAACACTGAGAAACACAGTCAGTCTGGCAGCATCTGTGGAGAGAGAAACAGAGTTAATATTTCTAGTCCCATGTGGCTTTTCAATCTGAAGAAGTCATATCAGACTTGAAACACTAATTCATTTTTTATTAATTCATCCACAGGATGTGAGCATCACTGGCTAGGCCAGCATTCTTTACCCAGAGGGCAGTTGAGAGTCTACCGCATAACTGTAGGGCTGGAGTCATGGGTAGAAACACAGTTACTACCCCTACAAGGCATTAATGAGCCAGATAGCTTAACAATCTGAAATGGTCATTAGACTTTTGATTCCAGATTTTTATTGAATTCAGATTCTTTCAACTGCCCTGATCGGATTTGAAGCCAGGTCTCTGGACATTCCCTGGGTCTCCAGATTAAAAGTCTAGCGATAATACCACTGGCCATCACCATTCCTTGCTCATTTCTTCTGTTTCTCTCTCCACAGATGCTGCCAGACCCACTAAGTTTCTTCAGCATTCTCTGTACTTGTTTGAGAATTTCCATCAACTGTATGCTTTTGCTTTTACTCTGTGGTGTGCAGAACCCAGATTCAGGGCCATCAAAGATTTACCAACCTCATTAGACTGGCAAAGTAAATATCATTATTGTACCAATGTGAGACAGCAGCCATCACTCTAACATCTTCCAACCATTCTTCTACATAGCTCCCCTCTGACTGATACACCCTCCTAGTTCCACACATTCCTTTGTATCCAGGCACTTACTCCAATCTCCATCTGAACAGGACCCCATCCACCTCATCCTCATCTTCCGGGCTTCTCACATTCATTTCTTATGGTCCTCCTCCTCAAGTGTTCACCCTCCATCCTCAGCAGTCATATTACCTCTCAGACTCCAACTCTGTACCTCCCCTCATTGAAGGCCAACAAATCCAGGGCGCAGTAGAGAACAGGGGGCCGGCCTGTAGACATAGGCTGTATTGGAGGAGGTTGCTCTGGAGATCGGTGGGGTAGCACACACACACACACACACACTCACACACACAAAGTGTCAACAATGGAGAGATTGCTCACAGCGCAAGTGACAGCATCTGATGGAGCGCAGTCACTCGGTACTGAACGGTCACTCATGTTGTGCGAGCATTGGCTGAACTGTCATTCTATACACTGTGCTGTGTATATGTTCCTTCTCTCACTTTCAGTTCCAACCTTTATTTTCTAAAGACTCTTGCTAGAGTATATCAAAGGGTGCCTCCAGATCTGTCCAAGTAGCTGAGCCACCTCTTGAACTGTCCAATTGCGTGCTCTCTTATCACCCTTGTGATCACTCTGCTGTACTTCCCCATTGCCTCAATGGGTCAGGTTCCTCATGAGATTCAGTGGCACATCAGTGGGTAACCCTTGATGGTCAGGTGTCAGTGCTGAGCCTGTGGGCTGGACTGAATGTGACAGTTCCCTGAATACTTAATGTAGTCCATGACCTGTTGCAGTGGTCACAAACAGGGTGCAGGGGGTATTGTGGCTGTTGGAAACCATTCCAATCCCTGTACAGTTCCAGCTGAATTGGTGTGTACAATCAGTCAGCCTCTGGGCTGGTGGAAATCCAACTGGAGAGGCAAAGCTCTCTGGGTTGGAGTGGCCTCATCCCATGGCAACGTTGATTTGATTGATAGCCTTGACAACAAGGTACCGATGATCGAGGGTGATGCAGAAACCTGACTGTAAAGTCCTGGGGATATCACCATCTCCCTGGAAGGAGCCAGAGATCAAGAAATTCAGGGCCATGGTGACCTTGATAACCACAGGCCAGCTACATAACCTGGATACCTTGGGAGGAGGTCTGGTTCCCGATGGCTGCAGGGATCTGTTGTGAAAGCCTGATTCTCTGACGTGCTGAGTAAACCCACCCTCAGCCTATATACCCCATTTTAGGGGCTATTGCCTCTTAGAAGCTGAAGCACAGGGTGATTCAGACTGTCCTGACTCTGAGTCACTCGTCCCAGTTGTTTACATCCTGGACGTTGTTTGTTCCCCATTGAAGATCATCACAGTCTCCTCCTGGTACCTCACTGTGACATCCTCACAGCTTGGTCAGGTCTGCTGCACTCAAACCCAAAGTCGATCTTGACATCCCTTAATTTAGTCTTTGAGGGTTGCTAATCCTGCTGAGGCCCTCTGTCCAACTGCTTTGTCCCATGGAAGAGCACGTGAGTATGGAGAAAACAGCTACTGTAGCTGGTGTGGACATTCCTACACTCCCCTCAGAGGGCCAGGCCACTGTTGTACAGATTACTCCCACACTACGATGAATGGAAGCTGAAAGGAAGATGTTTAAAATTAACTCCAAAAAGTTGCAACTGCCGCTGAAACTGGTCCTTCTTTGTCCAGACAGCCAGCACAATCCTCTCACTGTGGCTGATCATAAGCTTGTGAATTTCAGTTTATAAACATTCCCACCTCATCGATTTCAGCCATCTCTCAGCCCATGCTGTAATCTCACCTTTTGGACCCCAGGGAGATGTAGTAAGGCTGTGAAATGTATGTGCCGGCTCTTAATGTCAGAATGCATTAGAGGTGGAGAATCATAGAGATGTACAGCACGGAAACAAACCCTTTGGTCCAACTCTTCCAAGACGACCAGATATGCTAACCTAATCTAGTCCCATTTGCCAGCACTTGGCCCATATCTCTCTCAACCCTGCCTATTCATATACCCATCTAGATGCCGTTTAAATGTTGTAATTGTACCAGTCTTCACTTCCTCTGGCAGGTCATTCCATACACGCACCACCTTCTGCGTGAAAAACATACCCCTTAAGTTCCTTTTAAATTTTTCCCCACTCACTCTGAACCTATGTCCTCTAATTCTGGACTCCCCCACCACAGTGAAAAGACTTTGTTTATTTACCCTATCCACGCCCCTCATGGTTTTACAAACCTCTATAAGGTCACCCCTCAGCCTCCGATGCACCAGGTAAAACAGCCTCAACCTATTCAGGCCCTCTTTATAGTTCAAATGCTTAAACCCTGGCAACATCTTTGTAAATCTTTTCTGAACCCTTTCAAGTTTCACAACATATTTCTGATAGGATGGAGACCAGAATTACACACAATATTCCAAAAGTGGCCTAACCAATGTCCTGTACAGCTTCAACATGACCTCCCAACTCCTTTACTAAATGCTCTGTCCAATAAAGGAAAGCATACCAAATGCCTTCCTCACTATCCTCTCTACCTGCAACTCCACTTTCAAGGAACTATACACCTGCACTCTAAGTTCTCTTTGTTCAGCAACACTCCCCAGGACCTTACCATTAAGTGTATAAGTCCTGCTCTGATTTGTCTTTCCAAAATGCAGCACCTCACATTTATGTAAATTAATCTCCTTTTGTCATTCCTCAGTCCATTGGTTCATCTGATGAGAATCCCGTTGTAGTCTGAGATAACCTTCTTTGCTGTGCACTACACCTCCAATTTTGGTGTCATCTGCAAACTTACTAACTATACCAGCACCAATCCTTGTGGCACTCCACTGGTCACAGGCCTCCAGTCTGAAAAGCAACCCTCCAGCATCACCCTCTGTCTTCTATCTTCAAGCCAGTTCTGTATCCAAATAGCTAGTTCTCCTTGTATTCCATGAGATCTAACCTTGCTAATCAGTCTTCCATGAGGAGCCTTGTTAAACGTCTTACTGAAGTCCATGCAGATCATGTCCACCGCTCTGCCCTCATCAATCCTCTCTGTTAAGTTAAAACTCAATTAAGTTAGTGAGACATGATTTCCTACGTACAGAGCCATGTTGACTATCCCTAATCAGTCCTTGACTTTCCAAATACCTTTAAATCCTGTCTCTCAGGATTCCCTCCATCATCGTGCCCACCACCGATGTCAGGCTCACTGGTCTGTAGTTCCCTGGCTTGTCCTTACCACCCTTCTTAAATAGTGGCACCGCGTTTGCCAACCTCCAGTCTTCCGACACCTCACCTGTGACTATCAATGATACAAATATCTCAGCAAGGGGCCCAGCAATCACTTCCCTAGCTTCCCACAGAGTTCTAGGGTACACCTGATCAGGTCCTGTGGATTTATCCACTTTTATGCATTTCAAGATATCCAGCACCTCCTCCTCCGAAAAATGAACATTTTAAATCTATTTCCCCATATTCTATATCTTCCATGTCCTTGTCCACAGTAAACACTGATGCAAAATACTCATTTAGTATCTCTCCCATCTCCCGTGGTTCTAAACATAGGCCACCTTGCTGATCTTTGAGGGGCCCTATTCTCTTCCTAGCTACCCTTTTGTCCTTAACGTATTTAGTGGGAGCCAAGTCCCACCTGCTCCAGAGCTGGTCAAAACATGCCTGAACTGGCTGACTAAAAAGTATCTGCATGGATAAAGACATTTAATTGGCTTTAATTAAATATATTTCAATTAGTGACCCAACAGATGGGTGTTGTTTGTTTGCCTCTGGACATGTCTGGCTGAAAGCCAACCAAATGACAATATTGTTGGTATTTACGTACCCACAGACATTTGAATGTATCGTTCCGTGTCTGTACAAACTCCCCACTGCCTGACCCATGGACGATGCTTCAACTGGATTGGTGAAGGAGTCCTACTGTTACTTGCGCTCTCCACACAGGCTCCAAAACACAAAATGCACCCACACACACACTCATATATACACGCTCATGCAGACACACTCACTCACTCTCTCACAGACTCTCACACACACAACCACTCACACAAAGACTCGTGCACCACAAAATATTCCTTCAAGAGTACAAAGTTCCACAAGAGATTTGCCCAATGAAAACAATCTGCCACGCAATGGTCTGTGACAAGTCTGTAAAGAAAGGTAAACAATTTTTTTTACTGTCGACTGAAAAGTTAGGCCTGTTTCAGACCTGCTTATCCATTGGTGCCAGCAATGAGGATAAAAAAAGAAATTTTTTTTGTTCATTCACGAGGTGAGGAAAGTTACTGGCTGGCCTAGCATTTATTGCCCATCCCTAATTGCTCAGAGGGCAGTTAAAAGTCAACCACGTTGCTGCGGGTCTGGAGTCACATCTAGGCCAGACCAGGTAAGGATGGCAGCTTCCTTCCCTAAAAGAGCTTAGTGAGCCAGATGGACTTTTCCCCAACAATTGATAATGGTTTCATGATCATTGTTCGACTGAATTACAAATTTGTATTGAATTCAAAGTCCATCATCTGCTATGGTAGGTTTTGGACCCTGGACCCCAGAACATCATGACTCAACCATTGTTTTCCCCGATTGGAGAAGAGGCAGAGTTCTTAAGTGAGGTCAGGTGAGTCTCCTCAGGGGTGAACTTCCTTCATCAAGACCTGTCTGAAACGGGAAGGGCCTGTGCCCGAAACGTCGAATCTCCTGTTCCCTGGATGCTGCCTGACCTGCTGTGCTGTTCCAGCAATAAAGTTACAACTCCTCAGGGGTGAACTTCCTTCATCAAGACCTGTCTGAAACGGTGATGTGCATTTGTTTATCATGACCCTGATATTCTACTGAATCCGCCAATCCAATGTGAATCTGTCACAGTTGCCTGACATGAAAGAGTGTAGATTTGGGTGAAGTGGTCAAATGAGATTCAGGGAGAGTGATAGTATTCGATTTCACTTTGATTGTTTGCATACTTAAATGACACGGTGCCGTCCTGTTATGTACTTGAGGTGAGCTGAAGAGAACCTGTGATCTTTGAATATGTATTGGCGACATTTTGATATTAATGGGGAAATCCAAACAAATTGCTTAATATGTCATTTTCCAATCAGCACCACAATTTATTTCCAATGTTGGAACTATATCGCTGCCTCTTCACTATCGTAGAGTCAAGATCCTGTAAAAACACCGTGGATATCCAAGAATTGCAGTGATTGAAGAAGACATCTCACCATCAGCTTCTCCAGGGCAATTGGCGATGGCCTAGCCATTGGTACCCAAATCCTATGAACAAATAATAATAAACAATCTGTTACAGAACAGCTTGTTCTGATACATTTTATTTATTTTAATTTATGGATTGGCAATTTGGAAATGAGAACAGTAGAATTATGGAAATCATAGAAACCTGTGACACAGAAAGGCAGCATTTGGATTGTGCCTGTGATGATGGAAAAAGATAGCTGTGCAGCCCAATTCCACTTTCTAACTGTTGGCTTGTAGCCTGAGGAGGTTACAACTACTCTTTAAATGCAGCGTTGTGTACCCAAATTAAATTATCATTAGTATGGTAATATATACCACCACTATATAATTAATGAGATGGGAAAGGTATGAGTTGAACCTGTAATTACCATGTAATCAAAGTATATTTAAAAAAGCAAACCTACATTTAGGTAACACCTTGTGGAGCCTCAGTATACGTGAAAGCTCTTTACAACCAATGAATTACTTTTGGCACGTAGTCTCTGTCAGGAGGACATGCCAGGCAATTAGCAGTCAGCACCATCCCACACACAGCGACAATGTAATGATACATTAATCTGTTTATCACAGTGATGCTGGGAGGATGAATATTGCGCAGGGTGGCTGGGAGGAATGGGACTAATGATCTTTTTCACAGTGTCAGTACATATGCAATGGGCACAATGGCCTCTATCTGTGCTGCAGGGATTCTATGAGCCACTTGCTATTCCTATTCTGGGAGCATTTACACTTTACCTGTAATGGGACCTCATGTTTAATATCACATTTAAAAGACAGGGCAATTCTTTGATCCCACACTCCCAAAAATGGCCTGGAGTGTTACTACATTTAAGGACCTATGATTGGAGCTCTAGAAGAAAACAATGTTGCTTAATCTCTGACTCAGTGAAACCTGAGCTGTGCATATTTCACAGCACCCATTTCTTCCTATTCTGACTCATTTTTGTTCTTTCCAACTCCAGTTTCTTCTCTCCTACACCAATATTTCTTCTGATGCCCTTCCCCACATTACTGTTTCCTGGCACTGTCTCCATTTACTGTTGATAAGCAGTCCATATACATGTCTACCCCATCAGCTCAACCTGTGGACCCTCTGCTTATTCTGTCAACTGAGACTCAATCTGTCCCCAGCTCACCTGACATGGCTAAATTTGTTGTTCTTTGAATGAAATCTCCTTTTGACTTCTCTCACTTTCTCCAAATAAAATAAGCCACAATGGGAATCTACATTAGTCATTGCATTAATATGGCTACCTCGAAAACACATGGCTGGAGATAACTGATTGCTCAGCTGTCCATTGCTTTGTTATCTGGAATTCATTAGGGAGCAATTGACAGAAAGCAAGGGCTGTCCCATTTCTGAAATGTACACGCTGTTCTTGAGTTCAGAATGAAAAATATTTATTCTTCTGGAAGAGTGATTGGAAGAACTGCTCAATATTGTATTTCCTAAGTTCAATTGTTGCCTTGGGTGGCACATTCTCCTTGTGCCTGTGTGGGTTTCCTCCAAGTGTTCGAGTTTCCTCCCATGGTCCAAAGATGTGCAGGTTACTGGGTTGGCTGTGGGAAATGTGGGGTTGTGGGGCAAGGGTAGCAGTCTTGGGATGATCATCAGAGGATTGGCGTAGACTCGATCTGCCAAATGGTGTCTTTCTGCACTAAATAACAGAACATGTGGGCTTCCAATTCTAAACATGCATGTGTGATTAGTGGCTTGAACGTACATGCCAGAGCGTCAGAGTGACAGGTTTCAGAACAATCTATGTTTTATTCTTTTGACATCAAGAATAACCCATTGGCCAAAATGTGTGTTTTCTTCAGGAAGCTAATTTCTGCAGAAAAATCATTTTTCTGTTACTTTCCCAAAGTAAGTGCCATGATTTCATGACAGACTGGGGAAATTTAGAGGGATACATATTTATACTTCTGTTATTACTGACTGTGTCTGTTAATCAAACATCATCACAGCAATAATTGTCTTTTTTAAGAAACCTGTTTGATAGATCTATTTTCATTTAAAACCCAATCTCGCTAAGATGTTTGGTTGCCCATTCTGACAAGTGGGAGAAGTATTTTTGTTTTATGTTGTGATACATGGAGCAGTGGGACTAGAATGAATATTTACTCCTCGAGCCTCAGTCAAATCAGAATGTACATATCATCACAATTCTCTGGGGCAGTGTGCTGGAAATCAAGCTCCATTATTTCCGTACTCACCACAAATGTTAAAAGATAGTTCCCAATTTACCTGACTGCCAAACTAAGATGAAAAGAAAACACTTGCTACATTTCTATACTTAACAAGAAAACAGCTGTTTATGACAAACTGGTTGGCTTTAACCAATGGCAATTAAGACATAAGAATAACAAAATTATTTCTCTATAAGTTAAACTCTACCTCTCCTTAAAACTCCTCCTTCTCAAGCAGACAGACACACAAAGACGGACAAGCTGTGGTTATTAAGGGGTGGAGACAAAAGACAAATAGGGGAACGTGATTCAATCGCACCAGCCTGTAACACATGAATTAATGCGTTGCTCTTTCCTTTGTTTCCAATTTATTTTAGAAATTATTTGACACAATGTCATTTGCACACCAATGCTCTCTTTGACTGGTTGAGAATTCAACCTTCTTGACTTTGAAGGCGTTTTATTCCTCCTTCAGCAGGGGATTTACAAGAGGAAAGTGGATGCAAGCTGCTATTAAAGGCTTGCTAGTATCTCCACATTGGGGAGTGGGGGTGGGGGAAGAGAGAGAGAGAGACAGTGAGAGATGTTTTGATGCATTGTGTTTGCAGGCTGTGTGGTTCTCTGCTGCGCCAGTCCCATACAAGCCATGATCACATCGTTAGGAACCAATCAGAATGTTGTTGTCAAGCAGTTTTCCCTTGGTTCTCAGAACCGATCGGCGTCTGTAGGATCTGCTTTTTACATACAACTCATAATGTACTTCATTAAACATGCAGCCATGGTTTTACACAGTCTCCTTAATTTAAAACAGTATCTTCCTCTTTCTATTCCACTGTTTAAAAACAAAGGAAGTAAAAAGATGGGGTCTGAAATAACTCTACAGACGATGGTGTTTGTCACCAAGTCACTCTTTATTTACATATGGAAAATCCTGGACGCTAATACTTTCTTTTCAGAGCCAGATATCAGAGTGCCAGAATCTCTGACACTCACCCTTTTTATCTATCAGCCAGAGCTCCGTTACTGGAACAGATTTCCGGCCCCAATCAGGGAACTCTTATTCTATGAGGTCCACTTGGCTGATCTCATTGTAATCGCTACAGGGTCTTTACAGTATGATTGCGTAAGCAGGGATGTGATGTGAGAATCACAACAGCCAATTAGCTTGCAGCAAGTTCTTACAAACAGCAATGTGAAAATGACCAAATTACCCCGTGTGTGGCTATTATTAATGGGATAGATATTGAGCTTCACACTGAGAGATAACTCACCTGCTTTTCACCAAAGTAATACAATGAGATCTTTTACATTCACCTGTGAGGGGAGACCTAACCTCACTTTCTACGTCTGAAAGGCCGCTCCTTAAAAAGTGCAGTAGTCCCTAAATTCCACACTGGGAGAGTTACTTACCCAGGTTTTGGAACGGAAGGTATTTGCATCGCCACTGACTCAGAACTAACTAAGGTTGAAGTGATCGCTAACATCAGCATTCAAATCATCTTTGAGCTGAATGAAGTGAAAATTCACATAGATGGGATAAGAATAGTTTAAAATAATTATCGCCTTTTTAAAAACTGAACTTCCCTTTGAGGCTCTCATCAGTTCCTCTGTGACATTTCATATTAATTATTTGTTAGTTGTTATAAATTGAGATAAAATGAGTCAGCGGGCAATTTATTTTGTTAATTTCATGACCATCTGTCTTCTCTTCGTTTGTTAACTGCTTATTTAGCAAAATGCAGCTGAAAGAAAATTATATTTTATTTATGACTTTTGTCCAAAAGCAAAACACAAAGTGGGCTGAAAGATGCCAGTCACATGGTGAGTACACAGCTGCAGTAGAACATTGAGATAGTAGGTTAGTTTCTTTAAAAAAAATCACATTTAAGAATGTTTATTTGGCGATGAGATTGTAGGTGGGATGGCATGTTGGATATTGCAGACTTGTGATTCCTTGCTGCTGATGTACTCTCACCTGTGGCTTAATGCTACATTTTACCTCTTGGGGGTGAAAGGTCGTGGGAACGAGACTGTTCCAGTGACTTGTGGTTGACATTTTGAGGGCAGTACTGAGGATGCATCACCATTGGAGATGCCGACTTTTCAACATGTTAATCCAAGACTCCCATTAGCCGTTGGGTGGCTGATTGTAGTGATTGGAATCAGGTGAATCTCGTTGACTATGAGATCCTTGACAGAGGTTGTTAACTTGGGCCAATCAGGAAACCCCAGGCTGACCAATGTAACCAGACGATTTTCCTCAGGGATCTGGGGTGGAGGGTGTTGCACGCAGCAGTCCCCTGCAACCACAGATTGTGGTGGTTCACGGACTCCCAGCCCAACTGCTTGTTCTGTGGTGCTGTGGAGTCCATGGACCATGTGTATATATTCTTTCTTTAGTTTTCTAGAGAACCTTCTCCTCTGCGTTTGGCTGCACTTCAGTCCCACATTCCTGATCTTCGGACACCCGGTGTGGAGGGGGAGGGTAGGTCAGAGGGCCTCCTCGTGGGTCTGCTCCTGGGCCTGGCCAAACTGGCCATAAGCAGGTCCAGGCAGCGGGCCGTGGAGGGGGTCGGTCAGGCCAACTGCCTGCCCCTCTTCCATGGGTATGTCAGAGCCCGGGTGTCTCTGGAGAAGGAGTATGTGGTGTCTACCAACTCCCTCGAGACTTTCAGGGAAAGGTGGGCACCTCAGGGAGTGGAGTGTATTATTTCCCCCTCCAACTCTATTTTGATTTAATTCCTGCCCTCCCCTTCACTGTTTGATCACACAGCATTCCTCTCTAAGAAGGGCACTGCTTGTCGCTTGCCATTTGGGTATTTCCTTTCTTCCTGGTGGTGGAAATTGAATAACGATTGGTACACTTGTGTCTCACATCTGCACACACACAACATGGGTGCGGGGGAAAAATAATAAAAAAAAGAAAAAAGAGAAAACAAGTAACCAGACGATTTCCCTCAGGGATCTGGGGTGGAGGGTGTTGCACGCAGCGATCCCCTGCAATCGCAGATTGCGGTGGTTCACGGACTCCCAGCCCAACTGCTTGTTCTGTGGTGCTGTGGAGTCCATGGACCATGTATATGTTGGGTGTGAGCACTTGCACTCCCTCTTTGATTCTCTTAAAAAAATTTCTCCTCTGTTTTTGGTTGCACTTCAGTCCCACGCTCCTGATGTTTGGGCACCCAGTGTGGAGAGGTGAGGGTAAATCAGAGGATCTCCTCATGGGTCTGCTCCTAGGTCTGGCCAAACTGGCCAAGGACAGGTCCAGGCAGTGGGCCAGGGAGGGGCTTATTATGGCCGATTGCCTGGCCCTCCTCGGCGGTCATGTTTGGGCCTAGGTGTTCCTGGAGAAAGAGCACGCAGCGTCCACCAACACCCTCGATGCCTTTAGAGAGATTTGGGAACCGCGGGGGGGGTAGAGTGCTTTATTTCCTCCTCCGACTCTATTTTGATTTGATCCCTACCCTCTTCCTTCACTTTTTCTTTCACATCAGTATTGCCCTTATTGGGCTCCCCGGTTCCCTGGCCACGTGGGTGTTTTCCTGGTGGTGGAAATATTAAATAAAGTTTTTTGCACATGGTGCCAATACTGAGTCCTGGCACACACAACATTACTGTGCAGCAGTAGTTTGGGGATAACAGAAAAAAATCTAAATGGTAGACTTAGAACCTCCTCAGTTCAGGGAGTGACACTGAGCTAGCTGGCCACAGCCAGTGTCCTGTGCATAAATAAATAAAATGTATCTTGGTGACAGGATACCAGCCTCTGTGCAGTTATTTCACTGATAAAAGAAACCTATAGGACTATTTATATGTTATTTGATGAATGGATCTGGTATTTTGCTGCGTGAAAATTGTTGGTCATGCTTCTTATAACATAATGTTGACTAGATTTCAAAAGGAAATTTGATCCAAACGCTAATCGAATTGTAAGTTATTTTAATTGCTAAAATATACTTTACTTATAAAAAATATCTTCATATGCACACACAGGCACTAAAGCAGTTCTATACAGTCTTTGCATATAAAGAGAAAATGAATATTTGAGTTTGACATTCTTTGGAGTTGAGAAACCAAATGCATTTCCTACTCATTCAGGACACTATTTACTTTCATTTTGAGGCACCAGGAGGATCTGTTAACTGAATGGACCCCCATAGTACTTTCACAGAAAGACCTCAAACAGCAGTCTTGCCCCACTGTGTTTTGGTGACTGATGTCCCAAGCTTTAACGTGTCCCTTGGTATGTAGTCCTGGAACTTGAAATGTGCCTGTCTGCAAACTTGGTTGAGGTTGACTCTCTGTGCTGGAAGACCAACAAATTTCGCACAGACCAAAGAGCGTCTTTCACCAAGTTGATGGTCCTCCAGACAAGTCGATGTTTGTCTCAGTGTGCATCCAGGAGAACAGGTCGTAGAGCAGAGTCCTGTGTCATGGAGCTGATTGGAATGAGTAGTGATTACATTTATTTCATGCATTTTCATCTCATTAAAGCTCCACTTGCTTTAGTTACATCCCACTGACAACTCAGGGAAAGCAGACGGCACATTTCCAACTGGTAAAACAGAGCAGGTACCTAGAAATTGCAGGCCGCTCACTGCTCCTTTGGGACAATGTTCCCGAGTGTCCCTGTGGCCACGATCCTCCTCAACCTTTCTCCCATCCACATTGGTATGGTCAAGCTACCCCACTGTGTTCCTGTTCTCGGATCATCCCTGTCCACACTTCACACCTTCAACACTTGACTTTGGAGCTCTCGGTTTCCTATGACTTGCAGTGGACGGTGCGGTGCACTGGCTCAGTGCTTAGCATTGTTGCCTCACAGCACCAAGGACCTGGGTTTGATGCCAACCTCGGGTAACTGTCTGTGTGGAGTTTGTACATTCTCCCGGTGTCTGTGTGGGTTCCCTCCGGGTGCTCCAGTTTCCTCCCACAGTCCAAGGATGTGCAGGCCAGGTGAATTGGTCATGTTAAATTGTCCATAGTGTTACGTGTGTTAGTCAGGGGTAAATATAGGGTAGGGGAATGGGTCTGGGTGGTTACTCTTCAGAGGGTTGGTATGGGCTTGTTGGGCTGTTCCCATACTGTAGGGAATCTAACCTAAGAGATTCTGCAAGGTTGCTTTGCACACTCCGAGGCAGCTCATGCATCAACACAGGGTGTTTTTCTACTGATGTGAACGCATGCACTTCACAGCCTTTAGTCTGCTCTCGTAGTGCTCACTCACTTTAACAATGAGTTACACGCTGCCAGCCTCTCTGTGGCTTGCATTGCTTTCTTAGTGCACAAGATCACTAGCACTAAGTTCCAGGATGTCAACATCTGCGGTTTATTTGCTTTTTAGCACAGAGATAAAGGCATGTAGCTGTGACAGTGGGGAGTACTGAACAATCTATCACTCACACTGGGGTGGACATGTTGGTGCAGGGCACTGCGCTATGTCAATACCAAAAATGGACCACGTGCCATGGCAAATACACTGTATGTAAGTCAAACATATGACCATATGTGAAGGTCAAAGGGCTACCCCTAGTGGGGCAAAGGGGAATTACAATTAATTGGAGTAGGGGGGTACACTGTAGTCAGTCAAGGGGCTTGTCCTATTTCAAGTCCAGGGTTTTGGTCACAGTCACTCACACTCTTGGTCTTCTGAGAATTTGGGGATCTTTTTCCTTGCAGTCCAGGATGGCCCACAGTCAGTGCTGCAGGTCAAGTGCAAATAGTTCAGGGATTACAGAGTAAGGTCAGCCTTAGATTGGGTAAACAAGCTGAATTGGATAGGAGCTGACGAGTTAACAAATTAACACAGTTCAGTGTAGTTCTTGCACTGCAGCTCCAAGGAGAATAAACAAAAGAGGTCACATGACTGAATAGTTCAACTGATAGAATGTGAGATTCTTCATCTCAGCATTGTGGATTTGAGTGCCACATTCGGCACAATTGTTTTGAAACTTCAATTATGAATAGGGACTCCCTATGATTAGCAAGAGGGAATGTAGGTTTTAAGCAGTTTGAGCTAAGTAAAGGGTGGAAGTGTATTTTTCTTTCTTGCCCAGGTAGTACAGGAATGCCCAGAGATGATTTCACTCACAAATTGGTTTTGGACATGGGTGAAGGCAAATCTTTAGGGGCAGGGTCCAGGACAGGGGTGTGCATCTGGGCCTAAACCCAAAGCTATTAAGGACTCACTATGCTTGGGTCGGGGTGTGCTTGGGTACTACTATGCCCAGGGTTGGGGGTAGCATTTTGACCTGTGATTACTCTTTCTGGTGAAAAGATGTAGGCAGAGATGTGATCTATGGCACCATGAGTGGTAGGAGATGAAGAAGCAGAGTGGAGGAGTAGTTCTTTAGCAGGGAAACCGAGGTATTTCTGTAGCTGGAAGACATAAGACCCATAAGTTCAGCCCATTGAGCCTGCTCAGGCATTCAACAGGATCATGATTTTTCCGACATTCCTCACATCCATTTCCTTGCCCTTTCCCCATCACCCTTGATTCCCCGACTGATTAAGGTACCATCTACCTTAGCCTTAAAGAAGCACAAGGAAAGACAGGGCAGGCTTGATGGTCTGAATGACCTATCCTGTTCCCCTGTCCTGCCCCCATCACTGTTGAGCTGCTGGAGGAGGACTTGCAGTCAGAAGGACTGGTCAGCAATTCCATTCCAGGTGACTCTCAAAGATATAGCTCCCTTGTATTTTATGCCAGCAACCTCAGTTCAAGCAGCAAATTGGGACCCCATGGGACTCCATGGGGTGGCATAGTGGTTCAGTGGTTAGCACTGCTGGGTCCCAGGTTTGATTCCAGCCTTGGGCGACTGTCTCTGTGGAGTTTGCACATTCTCCCGTTTGTGCGTGGGTTTCCTCCGGGTGCTCCGGTTTCCTCCCACAGTCCAAAGATGTGCAGGTTAGGTGAGTTGGCCATGTTAAATTGCTCATAGTGTTAGGGGCATTGGTCAGAGGGAAATAGGTCTGCTTGGGTTACTCTTCGGAGGGTCTGTGTGGACTTGTTGGGCCGAATGGCCTGTTCCCACACTGTAGGGAATCTAATCTAATCCCCTAATCTTCAATTTATAAATTCATCTGCCAAGTTACTGATGGGATTTTCTCCAGATCTCATCCTTCCACCACAATGAGGAGAGTCTCTGTTTAGTGGAAAGGGCGTGTGGAATTTGTGTATTTTTTAGTCATAGAGTCATAGAGATGTACAGCATGGAATCAGACCCTTCGGTCCAACCCGTCCATGCTGACCAGATATCTGAAACTAATCTAGTCCCCTTTACCAGCACTTGGTCCATATCCCTCTAAACCCTTCTTATTCATATTCCCATCCAGATGCCTTTTAACTGTTTTAATTGTACCAGCCTCCACCACTTCGTCTGGCAGCTCATTCCATACACACACCACCCTCTTTGTGAAAACGTTGCCCCTGACGACCCTTTTAAACATTTCCCCTCTCACCCTAATCTATGCCCTCTAGTTCTGGATTCCCCCACCCCAGGGAAAAGACCTTGTCTATTTACTCTATCCATGCCCCTCATGATTTTATAAACCTCTATAAGGGCCCCCCTCAGCCTCCGATGCTCCAGGGAAAACAGCCCCAACCTGTTCAGCCTCTCCCCATAGCTCAAATCCTCCAACCCTGGCAACATCCTTGGAAATCTTTTCTGAACCCTTTCACAACATCTTTCCGATAGGAAGGAGACCAGAGTTGCATACAATATTCCAACAGTGGCCTAACCAATGTCCTGTACAGCCGCAACATGACCTCCCAACTCCTGTACTCAATACTCTGACAAATCAGCCTTGACCTTGTGTTTTGAATAAATATCTTTCTATCCCTTTAGTTGCATGTGTAATAGTCTTGAGAGTATTTGCACCAACCCAGTTCTCCATAACCAATGGGGAAGCTCAAGTGTTTAATAATGGCAGGGACAAACTGTCTGCAGTTGAAGTTGCATGTGACCTAAACCCACCATGATGTTGAGATTCTTATGCATTTTATACGGGTAGTGTTTTGGTTACTGTACCAGGATACAGTTTGGATACTACTTCCTCCCAGTGGGTGTCTGCTGGTGCCATCCTGTCTCTCTGAGGACAGGGGACAGCCAGACTGAGATCACAGTCCCTCCTTCCTCCTTGCCAATGATGCTGAGCACCCACTGAGGATTTTGCTGAAACCCAAAGACAGTTTCAATGTGTTGAGCTGCTGTCCCATTGCCATGATGCTAACTCATTGGCAATGCGCTCATTAGTCTTCAGCAACTAATTTGCCTTGCACTAATTTGCCATTATACAGGCACTAGTGGCATCCAGTGAACCTCCACCAAGATGCCAGTGCTGAAGACCCTCAGCTCCAACCTTAGAGGCTGCATTGGGAAGGTTGACACCCATAGCCTTTCACCAGGACAGAGACTTTCACTTCCGTGGGGACTGTTTCTAGATTGAACTTTGAAGGGAGCATGGTCTGGTGAACTGCCACCTCTCTGAGCTGGTTCAGCATGAAAAAGCTGCAGGTCCTTGACATTCGCGAGGCCTGCCAGAGACAAAGTCCTTGCTCAGTGCCAGGCAGAAGAGCTAGTCTTGGCCAGGAATAGCCTGAACCCCAACAAGAATGGTGCCAGGAATGAAAAGCATAACGTATGAGGAGCGTTTGAAGAATCTAGATCTCCACTGTATGGAGTTGACGAGGATGGAGGGGGATCTAATTGAAACTTACATAATACTGAATGGCCTTGAGGAAGTAATGAGCAGGTTAGACCAAGGAGACCCAATGGACGGTATCTACTGAGGCTTCAAGAAGGCCTTTGACAAAGTGCCGCATAGGAGGTTACTGAGTAAGATATGGGTCCATGGTGTCAGAGACAAGGTGCTAACATTGATAGAAGGCTGGCTGTCTGGCAGAAAGCAGAGAGTGGGGATGAAAGGGGCCTTCTCAGGATAGCAGCTGGTGACAAGTGGTGTTCGCAAGGGTCAATGTTGGCACCACAACTTTTCACTTTATACATTAATGATCTAGAGGAAGGAACTGAGGGCATTCTGGCTCAGTTTGTAGATGATAAAAAGATAGATAGAGGGACAGGTAGCATTGCGGAGGTGGGGAGACTGCAGAAGGATTTGGACAGATTAGGAGAGTGGACAAAGAAGTGGCAGATGAGTACAGCACAGGAAAGTGTGAGGTTATGCACTTTGGTAGGAAGAATAGAGGCATGGACTATTTTCTAAATGTGGCAAAAATTCAGAAGTCTGAAGTGGAAAGAGACATGAAAGTTCTAGTCCAGGATTCTCTCAAGGTAAACTTGCAGGTTGAGTCAGTAGTTAGTAAAGCAAATGCAATGGCATTTATTTTGAGAGGACTTGAATATAAAAGCAGGGGTGTACTTCGGAGGCTCTGTCTGCCTCTGGTCAGATCACATTTGTAGTATTGTGTGCAGCTTTGGGCCCCATATCTCAGGAAGGATGTACTGGCCTTGGAGCATGTTCAGAGAATGTTCACAAGAATGGTGCCAGGAATGAAAAGCATAACGTATGAGGAGCGTTTGAAGAATCTAGATCTACACTGTATGGAGTTGATGAGGATGGAGGGGGATCTAATTGAAACTTTCAGAATACTGAATGGCCTACTCTGAGACGATGTTGAGAAGATGTTTCCATTGGTAGGAGAGACAAGAACCCGAGGGCACAGCCTCAGAGTAAAGGGAAGACCTTTTAGAACGGAGCTAAGGAGAAACTTCTTCAGCCAGAGAGTGGGGAATCTGTGGAATTCATTGCCACAGATAGCTGTGGAGGCCAGGTCATTGAATATATTTAAGTCTGAGATAGATAGGTTCCTGAGTATCATAGGCAAGAGTGGGCTGATAAGTGGCAGATGGAGTTCAACCTGGAAAAGTGTGAAGTCATTCACTTTGGAAAGTCAAATTTGAATGCAGAATACAGGGTTAATGGTAGGATTCTTGGCAGTGTGGAGGAACAGAGAGATCTAGGAGTCCATATCCATAGATCCCTCAAAGTTCCCACCCAGGTTGATAGGGTTGTTAAGAAGGCGCATGTTGTGTTGGCTTTCATTAGCAGCGGGATTGAGTTTAAGAGCCGTGAGGTTATGCTGCACCTCTATAGAGTCCTGGTTAGGCCACACTTTGAATATTGTGTTCAGTTCTGTTCGCCTCATTATAGGAAAGATGTGGAAGCCTTAGAGGTTGCAGAGGAGATTTATCAGGATGCTGCCTGGACTGGAGGTCATGTCTTATGAAGAAAGGTTGAGGTAGCTAGGGCTTTCGTCATCCGAGCGAAGAAGGATGAGAGGTGTACAAGATGTTGAGAGGCATAGATAGAGTAGATAGCCAGAGATGTTTTTCTCTGGCGGAAATATCTATCATGAGGCATAATTTTAAGGGAATTGGAGGAAGATTTAGAAGAGATGCCAGAGGGAGGTTCTTTATTCAGAGAGTGGTAGGTGTGTGGAATGCACTGCCAGCAGTGGTAGTAGAGTCAGATACATTAGGGACATTTAAGTGACTCTTGGATAGGCATATGGAAGCTAGTACAATGAAGGGTAGAAATGTTAGTTTCATCTTAGAGTAGGATAGAAGGCCAGCGCAACATCGGAGGCTGAAGGGACTGTACTGTGCTCTACTGTTCTGTGTTCCATGTTCTATGGATCAAGGGTTATGGAGAGAAGGTGGGAGAATGGGGGTTGAGAAAATTATCAGCCATGATTGAATGGCAGAGCAGTTTTGATGGGCTGAATGGTCTACTTTCTGCTCCTATGTCTTTTTGTCAATAGAGAGAGGCTAAATAGGCTGGGGCTGTTTTCCCTGGGGCATCTCTGGCTGAGGGGGTGACCTTATATATGTTTATAAAATCACGAGAGGCATGTGTAGGGTAAATAGATAAGGTCTTATCCCTGGAGTGGGGGTGTCAAGAACTAGAGGACATCGGTTTATGGTGAAAGGGGAAAAATTTAAAAGTTTTCACGGAGAGGTGTGCATGTATGGAATGAGCTGCCAGAGAAAGTTGTGGAGATTGGTACAATTACAACATTTAGAAGACATCTGGATGGGTATATGAATAGGAAAGGTTTAGAGGGACATAGGCCAAGTGCTGGCAAATGGGACTTTGTTAGATTAGGATATCTGATCGGCATGGACGGGTTGGACCAAAGGGTCTGATTCCATGCTGTACATCTCCATGTCTCTATGACTGTAACATCAGGCAGGTGTGTCTGGGTCAGTAAGCTGAAGTGAAGGATGGAGGACCACACCTACCCTCAACAATTGCCATCTCAGGCACATACCCAGCTGCCTCCGTGGGCAGATAGCAGGCAGCTGTCGCGAGAACAGAGCAAAGATGTGGCAGGTTAGGTGGATTGGCCATAGGAAATTGGCCCATCCAAGGATGAGCATGGTAGGTCGATTGGTTATGGGAAATATAGGGATAGGGCAGGAATTTGGGCCTGGATGGGATGTTCATTGGAGAGTCAGTGCAGATGTGATGGGTCAAACAGCCTCTGAGTGCACTGTCAGGATTTTATGATCCATATCTGGAAACGAGGAGTGAGCTTGCCTTTCCTTTTCCAAACCTCAGAGTTGAGCCCCACAGTTGTCGCGGTGGATCCTGACTGAGTGTCTGCAGTGATGTGTAACTGGGCTTCAAATATGGCATCTAAGTCCTGTCAGGAAGCAGATCATATACTAGCAAGCACTTCCATCTTCCTGACCACACAATTTCCCCCATACCTAATGAAGTGAAAAGCAGAAGATTGCGTCAAACAAATTCAGACCAGATCCCCTTGCTGTCATCCATCACCACACTTTAACAATTAATGAGAAAGTTCAGCCGCTGTATCTGTTGCTGTACAACAATAATGTGCTTCCTTTTTCACTGCGATTGCACACTTTTATCCTCAATGTAACAATTTGAGCTTTGGGAGCTTATTTGGAAAATCCTTTGGGAATGTCAATATTTTGGGAATGTATGAATATTTGCAGAAATATTCCTCAACAGAATAGCGCTGACGTTGACATTAGATGTAATTGAACAATATGCTTCATTAGGCTAGATCGGGAGCTATTGACAGTGAAGTCCCATTGTGAGTTGTATTTCCCTCATGAATAATTCAGTTAATGTAACAATTGGTATTAGCATTTGACCATTAAATTATAAACAGGGTTACTGAAGCATTATAATCCATTTCTAGGTTTTAATAATTACCTTGTGGATTAAAGGATAACACCAATTACAGTTATTCTAGCTCACAGCTCAAGTCTCATTGTTAGGAGAGATCACATTGAAAGAGGTTTAATGGCAGATTACTAAAATATGGGACTCATGTAGACTCCATGTGGATTATAGTGAGGTAGAGAGATACTACAAACATCCATCACTGGATAATAAAGTGAGTAGAATTTGAAAAATAGTTCACACTGGCTTTAGTGTCAGGTCAATGGGGATAAACTTGAATCAAAGTTTGTGAGTTCAAATCTCACTCTCATCTGAAGGGAATCCAGTGCAGTTCACAGAGACTGTTACTGCTATTACTGAGGCTCTGGGGCACACAGGGAGAATGTTACTGTTATTACTGAGGCTCTGGGGCACACAGGGAGAATGTTACTGTTATTACTGAGGCTCTGGGGCACACGGAGAATGTTACTGTTATTACTAAGGCTCTGGGATTCTCAGGGAGAACTTTATTGTTAGTATTGAGGCTCTGGGGCACACAGGAGAACGTTACTGTTATTACTGAGGCTCTGGGGGAGACATGAAGAACCTTACTGTTATTACTGAGGCTCTGGGGCACACAGAGAGAGCTTTACTGTCCTTACTGAAGCTCTGGGGGAGACAGGGAGAATGTTACTGTTATTACTAAAGCTCTGGGGTACACAGGGGGAACTTTACTGTTATTACTGAGGCTCCGGGGCACACAGAGAGAGCTTTATTGTTATTACTGAGGCTCTGGGGGAGACAGGGAATGCTTTACTATTATTACTGAGGCTCTGGGACACACAGAGAGAGCTTTACTGTTATTACTGAGACTCTGGGGGAGACAAGGAGAACGTTACTGTTATTACTGAAGCTCTGGGGGAGACAGGGAGAACATTACTGTTATTACTGAGGCTCTGGAGTACACAGGGGGAACTTTACTGTTATTACTGAGGCTCCGGGGCACACAGAGAGAACATTACAGTTATTACTTAGGCTCTGGGGAACACAGGGAGTGCTTTACTGTTATTACTGAGGTTCTGGGACACATAGGGAGAACGCTACTGTTATTACTGAGGCTCTTGGGCACACAGGGGTAACTTTACTGTTCTTACTGAGGCTCTGGGGCACACAGAGATAATGTTACTGTTATTACTGAGGCTCTGGGGCACACAGAGAGAATGTTACTGTTATTACTGATGCTTTGGAGTACACAGAGAGAACATTACTGTTATTACTGAGGCTGTGGGGCACACAGGGGAATGTTACTGTTATTACTGAGGGTCTGGGGCAGATGGGAAGAACTTTACTGTTACTACTGAGGCTCTGGGGGAGACAGGAGTACTTTACTGTTATTACTGAAGCTCTGGGGACCACAGGGGAATCTTTACTATTATTACTGAGGCTCTGGAGTACAGAGAGAGAACGTTACTGTTATTACTGAGGCTGTGGGGTACACAGAGAGAATGTTACTGTTATTACTGAGGTTCTGGAGTTCACAGGGAGAACTTTATTATTATTACTGAGTCTCTGTTGCCTGTCTTCTATTGGAAGTATAAATCCGTGGCACTATTTTGAAGAAGTGCAGGAGAATTCTCTCCAGTGTCCTGACCTACATTTTATTCTTCAAGCAACGGCTACAATAAATAGTTGGTGATTTCATTACTGCCTGTGGGACTTTGCTCTGCCCAAACAGGATGTTTTCAAAACTTTGATAATGAAGCATCTTTTATGATGCCCTGAATTTGGAGATGAGTTCTTGATTAGATTAGATTAGATTCCAGCAGTGTGGAAACAGGCCCTTCGGCCCAACCAGTTCACACCGACCCTCCGAAGAGTAACCCACCCAGATCCATTTCCCTCTGATTAATGCACCGAGCACTATGGACGATTTAGCATGGCCAATTCACCTGACCTGCACATCCTTTGGACAATGAGTCTTTCTTTGCAAGTGTAATTCTCTGTGTAGAATGTTCTCAGCCACTGAATGATATGAGCAGCGTGAACTAGTTGGGACAATATGGTGAGAGTGGTAGAAGTGAGATTCTCTACATCCAGGCAGGGAAAGAAAGATGACTGATTCTGTGCCCAAGCTTTGAATGTTGAGAATTGTGCTTGTGACTGGTCGGGGACCTATCTGCATGTACAAGCTATTTGTATGAAACCTGCCTCATTGAAATGTCATCTTCTATTCTCCCACACGCCAGACATTCACTAGATGGCAACATGTCCTGTCAGTAAAGTGCCTCTACTTCGCTGCTTGCTCATCTGGCCCTCCATCTTGGGCAGCATTCACCAAGGTCTCAGGACGCACACCATGGGTGGCAACCATCCACAAACTCGCCATCCATGGAGTTTGGCATCAGACCTATCGCAGCCTCACGAAATCCTCTTGGCACCTTTTTGGCACACTTACAGCACAATTTGTCCACTTCAATGCTGTGCTTTGTTGCACCTTTATTATACTGCTATTGCCAGGACTCTTTGTGGGCAGGGACAGACAACAAACTCATGGATTGGACCAGGGAGAACTTCCCAACTCCTTGTTTGCTGTCTTAGCATGCTCTTATTTGAACTCACTTGGATGCTGTAGCCTTTTTGCCTTTTTGCACTTTCCAGGCTTGTTCATTACTTAAAAGCCCACAGTTTTGTTTTGTCTTGCTCTTTAGTGCAGATATAATGCCAGGCATCTTGTCATGGATGTTATCGGTCAAAGGGGTGGACATGTTACAGTGTGGCACCATAGTATGTCAATGCTTTACCTAGATCATGTGCCACAGCTGATGTGGGAAACACACAGCATGTGCTTCATCTGAATGGCCATGTCTCAAAGTCTAAGGAGTGTAGTCCTCAGTCAGGTCAAGGGAGACAGCCTTCAAATCGTAGAGGGGAGCCTCTGAGAAAAATCTAGGAGTTTGGGCATGGTCAGTTGGTCACTTGTTAAGGGTCCAATGTCAAGGACTTTATATCACCACGGCCTAGTAGTAGGCCATAGTTATTCCTATAGGTCTGGTTGAACCATTCAAGGGCACTTGAACTAAGCCAGTCAAGGAGCAGCACAGAGAATAGTCAGGGAAGTCCATCTAGCTTGGTCAGCTGGTGGCCCATGGTCAGGCTTGGGGATCAGCTCAATGAAAGGCCAGGGAGGTCTATCAGACACCACACTATTGGTAGGGGAGTTAGAGAAGTCAGTTCTGAGGACTGGAAGCGGCATGCTGGAATGCAGAGGAGACAATAATTGTAAAGGAGGATGCAATTCAATATATAAGGGCGGGAGATGACAGAGCATTGGAGGATGGGGATTACTGCAAGAGGGGTGCATCATTGACAGTCACAAACATTTTGGCTTCAGGAAAACAGATTTGATAAAACACAGTAGCAGAGCTGAATTATGCAAATACATTTGTGAAATGGTAGAGCCCCCACCTCTGGACTAGATCATCCACCTGCCCTGGGGTGCATTCTAACATGTCTGAACAAGTGGGATAAAATGTTTATTTTGTTTTCAGCAGTAGGCTCAGGAAACCATGCATCCACAATTAAATTCCAAAAGCATGTTAATATTGCTGTAATTGAACAATTAACACATTTCAGTTGATAACAATCCTGCCCTCTCCTTGTTTGTTTGCAGTCTCACATGCAACAGTTAGATATGGAAGGTAATGCATTTGAGCCAGATTCGTAACGCACTGTCAATTTGTGTTTTTTAAGCTGCTGGCTGCTTCTGCAAGTGAAAAATGTCCTCATGTCTGTACGATAACCTCATGGATGTTTATGTTTCCTTCAGTATGGAGGTTGTCAAGAGCTTTTGTTAAGCAATTGACCTTCTTCAGAGCGGGTGGTCATATAATTACTGTCATTAATCAGTCAATGTTGGTTGGGATTCTGCTGTTCCTCAATAATGATGACAAGGCTCAGTTTTGAACAGTGTTTGTGGTTGATCTTTGCTAATATTCTAACATGAGATTTGAACACACTGTAGGCCCAAAGATTGTGAAACAGGGATTCTTTATTCCACTGACATTAGACCATTACAATTATAAATGAAAATTAAGGTTAAACAAGGAAAGCATTATAATCAAGCCTGAAGTTTACATTTGGTTAAGGAAGTCCTTTCTGTCTGATCTTTCTATCTGTGAAGTCTCCTTCCCAACATCCTACCTCCCAAAAGAAAGACACCCTTTCCTCCAGAGACCAGAACTGCACATAGTACTCCAGGTGTGGTCTCACCAGGGCCCTGTACAGCTGCAGAAGAACCTCTTTGCTTCTATACTCAATCCCTCTTGTTATGAAGGCCAGCATGCTATTAGCCTCCTTCACTACCTGCTGTACCTGCATGCTTACCTTCATTGACTGGTGTACAAGAACACCCAGATCTCTCTGTACTGCCCCTTTACCTAAATTGATTCCACTGAGGTA
>NC_057718.1:85698282-85709516 GCF_004010195.1 Chiloscyllium plagiosum
GATACAGTTGTCTTTCTTGACTTCCCTTGTTCTAACTTTCCCTTCAATTTCCTTCTTAAACATCCAGTTTGTCCCCTCCCCCCCACTACTTAGGTTTAACGTAGTTGTGTTGCAGTAGCAAACCTGCCTGCCAGAATGCTGGTCCCTAACTTATTAAGGTGCAAACCATCTCTCTTATATAATTTATGCTTACCTCAAAAGAAACCCCAGTGATCCAAAAATTTAAATCCTTGCTTCCTGCACCAGTTCCCCAGCCACACGTTCAAGTCCATTATCCCCCTCTTTCTGGCCTCACCAGCCCGAGGAACTGGAAGCAAACCGGAGATAACTACCCTGGACGTGCTGCTTTTAAGCCTTCTTCCTAGTTCTCCGAAGTCCCGCTGTAGTATGTTCCTCCTCTTCTTCCCGACATCATTTGTGTCGACATGTACCAACACCTCTGGCTCTTCACCTTCGTCCTTGAGGATTGGTGGATTGTTGCCAGATTTGACTGACAAATTGAGCCCAAAGACCAAGACCAAATTGTCATGCAGACCTCCTCTGCTTTTTCAGCCAGTGAAATACTTCTAAACATTTTGGAACGCATTTGGACTGCAACCTTCCCCTGACCATGTAGCCAAGCGGGGCTCTACCCGAAACAAAGGGGCTCCCAATGGCATTGCTCAAGAAAAATGCATTAAACTCTACACCATGTCAAGGTGGTGATCCAAGGAGTGTGGTTTACCGAGACAAAGGAAGTCTACGAGGAAACTGCCAGGAATATAGAATTTTTTTTCCTATGAGGAAGGATTGGACAAGCTAATGCTGTACTCTGTGGAAGATTTAATTGAGGTGCCTGGATAGGGTGACTGGAAAGGACCAATTTCTGTCAGTGGAGAAGTCAATAAAACAATTGGCAGAGACTTAAAATAACTGGCAGAAGATTTACAGGGGAATTGAGGCTTATTTTTTACCATTTAGAGAATGATGAGAGCTGGAGATACTGCTCAAAAATATAGTAGAAGCAGAAATGCTTTTTACATTGAGTAAGTACTTGGGTAAGGACTTGAAATCCCGTAACCTAAAGGTTTACGGACCAAGAAACTTTGATTAAGTTGGACAACTGTTTTTCAATCAGTCCAGTCATGATGGATCAAATAGTCGCCTTCTGTTCCATAAATGTGTCAACGTTTCTGTGTTAAAGGTGTTATATAAATGCAAGTTGTTGTGGTGGCTTCGGACAGTTGTGGCAAGACACCCTCTTGCCAAATATTGTAGAATCAGTGGCTTTGCAAATGGAGCTGTTCGTATTAACACATTGCTCATTGTCACTATGGAACCCTAGACTGGATGGGTGCATGAAGGGATGTGGTATGAACACAGGCTATTTGGTTAGCTTTGGTTGTAGTTCTCCTAATACCCATCTATTACTGAATTTCATGGCGTTTATAGGGAATTGATGGATGTTTGTAGGGTCTTAATTCCTATAGAAGTTACAGTTGATAAGTAAGTGTACGTAATGGTGAAGTGAACACAATCTATTGTGATATCTATAGTTATGCAGCAGGCCAGACCCCCTCAAAACATTTCAAGAAAGTAGCCTGGATGCTAACTTTGCTCATTGCTTTCAGCAGGTGTAGCATGGATATTTCCAGGACGGATGCAACTGGTCAAACCACTTAGCTTTAAACAAAACAGAATTTACTTAGAAGATTACCGAAGGAAACACAAACTAAAGAGAACACAATACAGAATAACTTAACCTATCCGAAAACCCAACAGCTTAGCCCTACGTAATGATGTTGTTCCACATTCCTGCACCAATTCCCACAAACATCCTTTGGCAAAAGAAAAGGTAAAATCAAACACGGGTTTTACAGGGGAAATGTCAGAGACAGAGAAGTCAGAGAGATTCAGCATGGAACACCTTCTGCTATGTCGCTGTTTCTTTAGCAGCCTCAAAACTGACTGCCTGCTTTCAGTGAACAGCCAGACTGCTAAACACCAAACCAGAATCAAAGCAGAGAAAAGCTGAGCTGGGAGAACTGGCCACTCCCCTTCCTTTTTTTTTAAACTTGAAAGCCTTTTGCCTGAGGCAATATCTGTTAGCTATAATTAAATTGGCCTTAAAACCCATTGAAGCTAGATCTTCCAAGTTTCTGCATTTATAACCCCTCTGAAAAAAAGCCAAGGCCAACATAACCTTGTTAAATGAGCAGCATTGTCAGACTTTGTACACTCGCATACTATTGTAGAGCCTCAGTGCCTGTGGCCCCATTGTGTCCTCAGTACTGCTCAGTTTTTCTTACACTGCTACTATGTTTTGCTGCAACCCTGACATTGTGTGTGATTATCTGAGTGGCTGTTCCTTGGTGGTCCTATGTGTCAAATATCCCAACACACTGGGGTCCTCCTACATTGCTGCAGGGCACCCCTCCTAGGGCTTTGAACACCAGAGGCACTGGGTTCCTTGTCAGAGGGGTTGAGAAGAGACCACTCACCTTGACCATATGGTAGACCTGATTCCCCAAGGTAGTTGGCAAGATCTTCACAGAGGAAGCCATCCCTGCCGTGTCAGAACCATGGATGTGAATGGACTCCTCCACCATCTGCATTTGTCTGTGAACAAATGTGCGTGTGCCCCTGATTCCCCACACGAACCCGCAGAAAGTCCCATGCAAGTGTAACTATGCTCATGGAGTATGGGGGAGAGGCAGATGAGGGTTGTCCATTATCTTCATTGGGGCTAGATTCATCTGTTAGCACTATCGGCTTTGATCTTCTCTGTCTATGGAAACAATCTTCGATTACAACAACAGGGAAGACATTCAGGAGCTGCTCAATGTGTCAGAGAATTACTGCTTAACATGTAATCTTTAATATGTTGATATTTTGACATGAATCTGGAGACATTCTTACTCTGCTGCCTGGCTACTCCAGCCTCTCTGTCTGTAACAGAGAACCTTCTCTGCTCTTCTACTGTCTCCATTGCTCCTTTACCAAAGGGGAGATAGCTCTCAGCTCAGCCCCCCACTTCCAGGAGTAAGGGTAGCCTGTTGTTTCCCTCTCCTTCACAATTAACATCTTCCTCTCCTGCGTGACAATATAGAGAGAGTTAGTAACTTGTTGAGTGTCATCTAATTCCTTTTCTTTATTCATCCATGAGCCACATACCCATCTCATATTCCAGTCAGTGTGATTATCACATTATTGAGCAGATCTATTGTGATGATGCTATGGCGTTAAGGGGTGTATTTTGTCCTGAGTTTTTTTTTGAGGAGATGTTTTAAGTCAGAGGCGCAGTGCTGCCTATTGAACGCCCATAAAGTAAACACCTTGTGAGGCCTTTCTTTTAAAGCTGGAACGATAGAAGCCGCCCCTGAATGGGAGGTCAAACTCCCACAGAACCAGGACTTTTATTTTTTGTTTCTCAGTTGCAGTTGTTGCAGGGATCTTGAAACTTGGTGAAAGCTGCAGTACATCTCTCCCTCTCTCAGAGTTTTATCATGATGTTTTTACTCCTGGACTGGAGAATTGCCTGTGAGACAATCTATTTTTCTGAACTTGTCTTTTATCAAGTTTTATCAAGTGGTTATGTGATGTTACTATCTTGGAAAAGTTACTGTTTAGTAGTACAATAATCAATTATTCTGTTAAGTTTTCCAGTAGAGTTAAGTTATTCCAATTTCATCTTTCTTTTGTCATATTTTGGCTATAGCAAATGAATAGAGTGTGTCTTGCTTAATGTTGAGTAGTTTGACCAGTTGAGTTGCATCTGGAATGCAACACGTTACATTTACCTTTAGAATAAAAAAAGTTAAGGTCTAGACTACCTTCTGAATATATATTGAGGGGGTTTTGTCTGGTCTGATCTCTTTTACCATGTGCTACTGGTGTTGAACATACCTTTCCCAGCCTGCCTTCTTAACCCATTTGCAAAGTCTCTCATCTGCAAAGACCTTGAGTCATGCTTAGACACAATGCGACCTTCCTGGCGGATTGGAGCAGACTGTTTAGTTGTTTTTGGCACTGGGCTCTGGTTCTCTGCAGCCTCATGGTTGCTCATTTCCACTGTGATCTCTGTTTAGCTCACCTCAGCTCTGAGTCTGGATCTCATTAAACCTTCACTGAGGAAGAGAACCTACTGTCTCTCCCAAATGGCCTGAAGACGAAGGCTGTAGGGAGGCATTACCTAACAATAGAGCTACCCAGTCTCTGTGCTGAAATATTTCGCTGGATGGAGGGGAAGGTTGGCAGTCCAAGTAATAATTGCTAGCACCTTAAACCCTCCCTGTGGCAGGTTTGGCGAGTGAGTAGGGACCTTCTGCTAAGACAGCAAGTCAATCTGTAACATGGATGGCCACCAATTGAGGCCCTTAAGTATGCAAATAATGAGAAATATGCCCATTGGATGCAATTACATTTATGTTGGTGAGAAGTCTCTTGTGGAGTCGTAGTGTCCCTATCATTAAACCAGATGGCTTGGGATCAGGTCCCACCTACTCCAGAGGTATATCATACATAAAGAGTAAAGAACAAAGAAAATTTACAGCCCAGTAACAGGCCCTTTGGCCCTCCAAGCCTGAGCCAATCCAAATGTACTGTCTAAACCTGTTGGTCAATTCCTAAGCATTTGTATCCCTCTGCTCCACATCTACTCGTGCATCTTAAGTGAATCTACTGTGCTTGCCTCTACCACCTCTGCTGGCAATCCGTTCCAAACACCCACCACTCTCTGTGTGAAGTACTTGCCGCATGTATCCCCCTTAAACTTTCCACCTCTCACCTTGAAAGCATGACCTCTCATTAGTGGGCGGCACGGTGGCACAGTGGTTAGCACTGCTGCCTCACAGCGCCAGAGACCCGGGTTCAATTCCCGACTCAGGCGACAGACTGTGTGGAGTTTGCACGTTCTCCCCGTGCAATTGCGTGGGTTTCCTCCGGGTGCTCCGGTTTCCTCCCACAGTCACAAAGATGTGCAGGTTAGGTGAATTGGCCATGCTAAATTGCCCTTAGTGTTAGGTAATAAGGGGTAAATGTAGGGGTATGGGTGGGTTGCGCTTCGGCGGGTCGGTGTGGACTTGTTGGGCCGAAGGGCCTGTTTCCACACTGTAAGTAATCTAAATCTAATCTAATCTAATCTAATTATTGAATCCTTCACCCTGGGAAAAAGCTTGTCTCTATCCACCCTGTCTATACCCTTCATGATGTTGTCAATCAGGTCCCCCCTCAATCTCCTTTTTACTAGTGAAAATAAACCTAACCTACTCAACCTTTCTTCATAGCTAGCACCTTCCATACCAGGCAACATCCTCGTAAACCTTCTCTGCACCCTCTCCAAAGCGTCCACATCCTTTTGGTAATGTGGCATCCAGAACTGTACACAGTATTCTAAATGCGGCCGAACCTATGTCTTGTACAATTTTAGCATGACTTGCCAGCTCTTTTACTCAATACCCCGTCCAATGAAGGCAAGCATACTATATGCCCTCTTGACCACTCTATCCACCTGTGCAGCAACCTTCAGGGTACAATGGACCTGCACTCCCAGATTTCTCTGTTCATCAACTTTTCCCAAGGCTCTTCCATTCATTGTATAATTCGCTCTAGAATTAGACTTGCCTAAATGCATCACCTCACATTTGTCTGGATTGAAAGCCATCTGCCACTTTTCTGCCCAACTCTTCAGTCTATCTATATCCTCCTGTATTCTCTGACAGTCCCTTATGCTTTCTGCTACTCCACCAATCTTTGTGTTATCTGCAAACTTGCTGATCATACAAACAGTGTCCTCTTCTAGATCATTTACGTATATTACAAACAACAGTGGCCCCAATACTGACCCCTGGGGAACACCACTGGTCACCTTTTTCCACTTCGAGAAACTCCCTTCAACTACTACTCTCTGTCTCCTGTTGCTCAACCAGTTCTTTATCCACCTAGCTAGAACACCCTGCACACCATGTGACTTCACTTTCTCCATTAGTCTACAATGGGGAACCTTATCTCGAAGCCTGAAGGTTCTTTGTAGCACAGTGATAATGTCCCTTCCTCTAAGCCAGAAGGTCTGGGTTTAAATCCCTCCTGCTTCAGAGATGCATCATAACAGGTGGATTTAAAGGTCTACAATTGCCTCCTGACAAGCCACACTCAACACCCATCTTGCTCCTTGGATCCATGCTTTTATGAAATGCAACACTCACTGCAGGACTGAGTGAGCTCTGTAAGGACATTAGCTGTCTTATAGTTGTACTGTGAAGAAAAAGGGTGAGAGAGGGCAAAGATTAAACGCAAAAGGAGAGATTAGGAAGGACATCCTTATAATGCTAGAACAATGATATGCTGACAGTGAGAATCATTATGGTGACTGTTGACCCCATCTGCATATTCATATAAATTTAGATTTGTGTGGAATTGTTGCCTCCTTACATTGAGCGCCCACAGTTCAGAAGAATGTTTCCATCATCACAGAAAATGAACAATATTTTAGCATTTTATTACTTTTCACAAAGGTGCCACTGTTTGCCCCCTCTACTGAGTGACATGAGCTCATTGTGAATCCTGAGTACCAAGGTTAATGCTCAGAGAAAATATGGTTTCAGGGTTCTTCTTTGAGATGATGTTGTAACTATG
This sequence comes from Chiloscyllium plagiosum, assembly GCF_004010195.1. Taxonomy (NCBI): domain Eukaryota; kingdom Metazoa; phylum Chordata; class Chondrichthyes; order Orectolobiformes; family Hemiscylliidae; genus Chiloscyllium; species Chiloscyllium plagiosum. Next base: position 85,704,895 of record NC_057718.1, read on the forward strand.
GTAACAGCTTAGAATAGGATAACTTGCTGTCAGTGGTACAGGAGGATTTAAGTCTAATGGCAATCCTTTCCTTACTCAGGATGTGGGTAATGCTAGCATGATCAGCATTTATTATTCAGCACTGAGTAAGTGAGTCTTCCCTTTGAACTGCTGCAGCTTATGTGCTGATAGTGGCCTTTTCTGGAGAGAATTTCAGCATGTTGATCCAGAAAATGATGGCCAGTTCCTGATACTACAATGACTTTCTGTCCAATTTTTAAAAGGGCTTAGTTTTATACATGCGATTCATGACATTGGGAATCTCCAAAGTACTTTATAAACAATGAGTTACTTTATAAACAATGAGTTACTTTATAATGTAGTCATGGTTAATGTAGGTAGCCGATATGTATGGAGCAACCACCCCAAATAACAGGGAGCTAAATGATTAGATAACCTGTCATTATTGATTTTGGTTTATTGATCAATATTGCCCAGGTCACCAGACAGGGCTCAGTGCTTTTATATAGGACAATAAGATCATTTATGTTCACTTGATGGAGGAGGTAGGCCTTGTCTGAAAGATGCTACTCCTATTGTCCAACTCCTTCACCTGGGCACCAAGATTGCTCAATAGTAGACTGACACCAGCTTTTCATTTCTGAAGATTATGTCCATCCCATCCTGGGTACTTAATGCTTTCTCTTTTAAAATTGCATCAAAGAGTATGAGCAAATTTCTCTTTTCGATATTTCCTCAAAGCAAGGAAGCCACTTGTTATGGAGTATAGCCCATGGAAATCCCTGCTTTTAATGTGGGGAAGGTGTTGCATGCAATTATCACTTGATTCGGATGGACCAGAATGCACTCTCACTCTTACCATCTGTCATTGGTGTATTGGAAAGACGTGGAAGTTTTACTAACCTATTTAACCACACCAGGAATGTACCTCCTGTGGCTATCAAGTCATGGAGGGAGACTCCAACCCAGAGTTCTGGCTCAGAGTTAGAGACACTACAATTGTGTCACAATATTGCCCCCTAACGAAACTGAGCACAATGAGAATCTGGGGAAAAATTATTGGAGCCATACCTGAGACAAAGGAAGATGGTTGTAGTTTTTTTTTAAGCCAATTGTCTCAACTCCAGGACATTAGGGTAGTGTCCCAGGCCTAACTGCTTTATTGATGACCTTCCCTCCATCAAAAGCTCAGAGGCGGGAACTGTTTGTGATATTTGCAGCATGTTCATACCATTCATAGCTACTGAGATAGTCTATAGACATACATAACAATACCTAGACATCATTCAGTACTTTCCTTGCTAATTTTCAACATTCTGAGGCTTACCATTGACCAGAACATAACTGGATTGACATCTAAATATTGTGACCACAAGGTAGGTCAGGGTTTCAGTACCTCACCTTAGCACAATTTTTGCTTCGAGCCCAACATGGATTCCTCATCACTATGTTATAGAAAAGGATATAGAGGCATTAGAAAGGGTACTCGCCAAAAGGATTTACACAGAAATGCGTAAGTTTATATAACAGGCTGAGTTTCTCTTGAATAAAGAAGACTGTGGGGCAGCCTAATTGAGGTATTTAACATTATGAAAAGTTTTGACAGAGTGGAAACTGAAAGAATTTCCTTTGGTTTGGAGGAGCATGTCGAAAGGCCACTAATAAGATCATCCAACAATATCTAATGGAGAATTCAGAGGAAACGTCTTCATCCAACGAGTGGTGAGAATGTGGAACTTGTAATTACAGGTACTTATTAAACTGGAATATATTAATTAGCCTAGATAGGGCATTCTGACTCTCAAGTCTATTTTGCCATTAATAAAATAATGGTTGACCATTTCTAGGGTGTTTTGGAAGCTTTGCCTGTTTACTCAATCCTAGATCCTGCAATACTGGAATGTAGGATGCAACTCTGAAACTGAGGCCAGGAAATATTCATGAATGTTGGACAGTTGCATCTGAAATCTGCCCTGCACGAAGTTAGGAACTTTAGTCAGCAAGATTCATGCCTCGTGACATTTTGCAAATGGACTGTAAAAGGCTTAGTAACTTGTGTTGGAAATCTGAAGTGAGGTGTTTGCTCACAAGAAAACATAGTTTTACAACAAGTTAAATGCTAATTTCAGCAAATAGTATCGATGTACTAAAGGAGAAACTAGATAATAGACATTTGGGATAAAACAGCTCACCTGACCAGCATTCCATCAATCACCTTAAACACGTAGTCCCTTCACCATTCACACACACATCGGCAGCACTGTGTACCATCTATAAGATGCATTACAGTGACTTGGTGAGCTTTCTTCGTGTCAGAGACATAGGCATGAAGAAAAATCTAAAAAAAAACACCCTGTATTCTCTTCAAAATGATCATGTTTAAATGTTGTTCTTTATTTTTAAATCAGAAGTGTGATGGCATATTCTCCATTTGCCTGAGTGAGAGCAGCTCCAAAAACACTCAAGAAAATTTGTGCCCATTGAGGAAAGTGTATCCCACTTGATTGGCACCAGATTCATAAACATTTATTCCTTCCCCCGCCAATACTCAGTTGTGTGCCAGCTACAAGATGTGCCGCAAAAATTGACCGTAGCTCCAGAGTCTGCATTCCTGATGAAGGGCTTTTGCCAGAAACGTCAATTTTCCTGCTCCTTCGGATACTGCCTGACCTGCTGTGCTTTTCCAGCACCACTGTAATCTAGACTCTGATTTCCAGCATCTGCATTCCTCATGTCTGCCTAGGTGATTTTAACCATCCAAACTCTTGACCACTTTCATCCAGAAGGAAAAGGGTAGCAGATACAGGGGAACAACATCACCTGCAAGTTCCCCTCTATACCACTCACTATCCTGACTTGGAAACATATTGTTATTCTTTCAGTGTCATTGGGTCAAAATCCTGGAATTGCTTCCCTACTGCACTGTGAATAAATAAAAAAAAAGGTCAGCTTTGCTGGGCTCAAAATGGCTGAGGCTGATCACATGATCATATTTGCAGAAACTTCTGAACCCCCTGCATTGTATAGACATTCTTGTTCAAGTTCACACAAAGCGACTGGAGATGAACCATCTGCTTCCAAACAGCTCTTGACAAAAGAATCTGTTACGTTATGTAAAATGGACACTAATGCTTTTATAGTTATCTCATTCCACTTCAATGAAAATCCGGACAAGGGAGGTAAAGCTACAATGTTAGCTTCATAACTTTCCAATTAACTCACTGAAATGGGACATTAGCATTAGAAATCCCTGTCCTTGACACATGACTGAAATCAGAGCTTTTTGGATTGCCTAAATATACATATCTGGGATTTTAAGTCAGTTGCTGTTTGACCTTCAGTGGGAGAGCAGGACACCAGGTTGAGTGTGAGCCTGCCTCAGACCTCACATCTCTACCTCCAAATTCCTGGCTGGAGTGAAGTCTATGCCTTTGTAAGAAGGAACACCAGATGACCCTGCTCACTAAGGGAACTGTTAGTGGACACAGATGTCTGGGAAGTTTTGCTTAATGTGAAATGAATTTCAGCTGGTCTTGATTTACCAAAACTTGTAAATAAAAAATAATTTGCGAACAAATTTGTTATCTATTTCCTCTCCTGTCTTGTCTTCCTTAATTTCTTAACTGTTGACCATTGCTAGGGTGCTTTTGGGAGCTTTGCCTGTTTACTCAATCCTAGATCCTGCAATACTGGAATGTAGGATGCAACTGTGAAGCTGAGTAAGGAACTGTTCCTGAATGTTGTATGTTTACATCTGAAATCTGTCCTGCAGTGTGTGTGTATGTGTATGTGTGCATGTGCTTACGTGTGTGCCTGTGTAAACAGTTTTCCTACATTTTAAATGTTTTCCTACTCAATCCTATCTTTGATTTTAGTTTACGTTTCTTTGCTGCAGGTTTGTTTGAAAAATTAGAATCCGAGAGACAGTTTGGGAGAGCAGCCTTTGGCCTACCTCTGAGGATGATGGGGGTAAGAAAGGAAAGGAGTAAAAAACTCATAGTCTCGGGGAAAACAATGATTCAAATTTATTTCCATTCTATTTTTGCTCATGACATTTGACAGCATTTTCCAAACCTGTGACCATTATTACCTAAGAGGGCAGTGACAATGGATGCATGGGAACACCCCATGGGAGACTGATTAGCAAGGTTAGATCTCATGGAATACCGGGAGAACTAGCCATATGGATACAGAACTGGCTCAAAGGTAGAAGACAGAGGATGGTGGTGTGTTGTTTTTCAGTCTGGAGGCCTGTGACCAGTGGAATGCCACAAGGATCGGTGCTGGGACCTCTACGTTTTGTCATTTACATAAATGATTTGGATGCGAGCATAAGAGATACAGTTAGTAAGTTTGCAGATGACACCAAAATTGGAGGTGTAGTGGACAGAGAAGAAGGTTATCACAAATTATAATAGGATCTGGACCAGATGGGCCAATGGGCTGAGAAGTGGCAGAAGGAGTTTAATTCAGATAAATGCGAGGTGCTGCATTTTGGGAAAGCAAATCTTAGCAGGACTTATACACTTAATGGTAAGGACCTAGGGAGTGTTTCTGAACAAAGAGACCCTGGAGTGCAGGTTCATAGCTCCTTGAAAGTGGAGTCGCAGGTAGATAGGATA
>NC_057718.1:85709716-85714197 GCF_004010195.1 Chiloscyllium plagiosum
GAACTAGAGGGCATAGGTTTAGGGTGAGAGGGGAAAGATATAAAAGAGACCTATGGGGCAACTTTTTCACACAGAGGCTGGTATGTGTATGGCATGAGCTGCCAGAGGAAGTGGTGGAGGCTGGTACAATTGCAACATTTAAGAGGCATTTGGATGGGCATACGAATAGAAGGTTTTGGAGGGATATGGGCCGGGTGCTGGCAGGTGGGACTAGATTGGGTTGGGATAGCTGGTCGGCATGGATGGGTTAGACCGAAGGGTCTGTTTCCATGCTGTACATCTCTATGACTCTATGACCATTCAATGCAAGTACCTCTCCAAGTTACACACCAAACTGACATGGAACTCAGTGTTAGAGGGTCATACCACTTCCAAATAGCACTGTGGGTCTATCCACACCACAATGATTGCAGTAATTCAAGAAAATGGTCCATCATCACCTTCTCCAGGCCAATTACAGAGGGGCAATGCCAGTCTAAACAGTGAGTCTCATGCCCTGGAATAAAGACAAAGTTAATTTGAAGAAAATGTCTTTATTCTACATGGGCAAAATCACTTCGCAGTAGATAGGCCAAATTTTAAAAATCCCTCCAACAAGAACCACAGAGGGAAAAAAGCATCAAAACTCTCCTCAATTATTACTTTATCTAATTCATTTTCTTGGTTTGCCATTAATTTCAACATTCACTGTTAGGGGTATCCTTCATTTGAGGTTGATGAATGATATCTCGTGTGACATGGACATGACTAAGATGTTAGTAAATTATTATACTGGTCAGTTACACCTCATAGATCCTTCCTACATTAATTAGATATGCTGGCGGCAGCTTGCCAATAGTTCACTCACCTTTTATGATTACATTGACAAGCTGTTCCATTTGGAGTCCTCTGCTCCTTTCAGTGGTGACTAAATTGGAACGTAATCCAACACAAAACAATATGACACCTTGTTCAGTTTAACACTAATGAATTTGTTAAAAAAAAGAAAGGTACAGAATTCTTTATTAAGGCAGTTCAGAAATGTTGATGATAACCACTCCATGGGAAGGGATTGGGTTCGACAAACATTTTTGCAGATTTAATGTAAATGTGGGGCTCTTTACGACCCACCTTATGTTTTTAAAAATTATATCTTATTGAATTATCACACTACAGTTTGGGGGTTGAGGTGCCTTTGGAGTTTACAAAGTGAGGGATTACGATTATTTTTCACTCAACTAGCTGTTAGGAGTGGGAATGCACTGCTAAAAATAGTGCAAGGAAATTCAATTCAAACATCAAAAGGAAATTTGGTATATTCATTCAAAAGAAAGATTTACATGGGTATAGGGTAAGAAAAGGGAATTCCTCAAATTGGACAACACTTCCATTGAGCCGGAATGAATGGCGTCCCTCTGTGACGTGTGTCTTCAGTGTCATGGAGACTATATCCATCCAGGTAAGTTTTTAAAAAGTTATTCATTTTTGCGATGTGGACGTCACTGGCTGGCCAGCATTTATTACCCATGGCTAGTTACCCTTGAGAAGGTGCCTTCTTGAACTGTTGCAGTCCAGTGGTTGAATATCAGTTGCTCATGCTCAATATTATACACTCTTGGTGGTGAGTCAAGGGATTATAATTGCAATCAAATTATACTGGTTCACTGGCTCACTGTAGATATCCAAAAAATAATTCAGCCTTGTATACAGACATCACCAACATATCAACAATTATTGCCCATCTCTGGATGCCCTAAGAAAGCTTGGTACGTGTGAATGGATTGAGGGGCCTTTACAAGGACCAGCTTGTCTGAGTGGGATTGGAGTTTCCTTTGATAACGAACACTAGTGAACAACTTGAGCTTTTAAAGCACTGTGTGGCAAGACTTCACAGAATGGGAGTCTGTAAAGATTTCTCATCGCTTAAAAGCATCTCAGAGCAAACATTTAACTACACTTATCATTATCCCTTGTAAGATACTTCTTACTTGGATTTACTTTGGAAATCAGGTACTGTGCTTTTTTTTTATTTGGCACAAAAACCAAAGTAACTAACAAATGGGCCATTTGCCTCAAAACAGTGATGACTCATCAGAATGAGATGCAGCTCTAAGGAGCCATTATCTCAAAATATAATGTAAACCGAATCGATCTTCTCAAACCCTACAGCGTTAAATGTGCTTCTTCAGCTGATAGTAACGAGAATACCTACTCTCGTTTCATGGTTATCTGGAGATGTGTTTGATTTTCAATTTAATGTGTTCACAGCCTTTTTAACCTTATGGGAATTGCAGTTCCTGAGTAACATGATGGCAAGATTTTGACAATGCAGTGATTTGCAGTCCCAATTTAAAGGAAAGGAATCTAAGTTTATGTGGCACCATTCATAATCTTAGGATGGCCCAAGACACTTTGCAGACAGTGAAGTACTTCTTAAGCATTTAATTCAGGGAAAGTAACAGCCATTGTTTGCATGGAAATATCCCTATTGTGTCAGTGATTGTGATGTGGTTGTTATTATTAAATATGGGCCAGGGCACAGGGGAATCATAGAATCACTACAGTGCAGATGTAGGCTATTCATCCCATTGAGTGTGGGCACCAACTCTCCAGAAAGCATCCCACCCAAACCCACCTACCTCTGTAACCCTGTATCTCCCATGGCTACTCCATATTTCATGCACATCTTTGAACACTCAGAGGCAACCCGCACAGACACAGGGGGAATGTGCAAACTCCACACAGACTGTAGCCCAAGGGTGGAATCAAAACTGTAAGCCACCTTGCCACTCTACAAGAAAAGGGCTTTTTTTTTCCTTCATCAAATAGTGCCATGGTATTATTAATGTCCACCTGAGATTGCAAATGACGCCTTGGTTTTAGGTCTCATCTGTTGGGGCAGCTCGCCCTCAGTGTGTAATGTTGCCATGTCAACCTGGATTTTTGTTCTCAAATTTCTGAACTTGAACCCAGGAATGTCTGACTCAGAAGCAAAAACTTCACGAGTGTCCCAGAGGTATTTCTGTTATAGCCCTGTGAAGCAAACTCTTGTATCACTATTTTATGTATCATGATAAATCAGCTTTCTTCAACAGAGCTATAGGGAGGGCCTGAAATAGGCTGGGGCATTTTCCAAGGAGCGTCAGAAGTTGAGGTGTCACTTAATGCAGGTTTATAAAATCATGAGGGGCATGGATAGGGTAAATAGCCAAGATCTTTTCCCTGAGCTGGGGGAGTCCAAAACTAGAGGGCATAGGTTTAGGGTGTGAGGGGAAAGATATGAAAGAGACCTAAAGGACAACCTTTTCAAGCAGACACTGGTGCGTTCATGGAACGAGCTGTGAGGGGAAGTGGTGGAGGTTGGAACTGTTGCAAATTTAAAAGGATGGATACAAAAATAGGAATAGTTTAGAAGGATATGGGCCAAATGGGACTAGATTAATTTCGGATATCTGGTTGACATGGATGATTTGGACCGAAGGATCGGTTTCCATGCAGTACAGCTCTACGACTCTATATCAAACAAATATTGGGTTACAACAAGTCCAGTGGGAGGGCTGGCAACAGAGGATGTAGATTTAAGAGGCAACAGGAAAGTTATTGGGAAGAGATAAAGATGAGCTTAGTCTTGGATGGGTGAGGTAGCTGATTCAAAGAGGTCTGTTTTGTGCTATCAACCAAAACCAACTTAAACATGGAGCGCTTTCTACTGTCATGGTGTCCCAAGCAGTTAAGGTTTTGCCAAATTCTCTCTGCATTGGATAATACGTTTGACTGTTTGGACCTTTCTTGAATAGAGGACATGGAGCTCATTGTGCCTCTTCGAAACAGCTCTAAAATTGTTGAAGCTTAAATGCCTCAATTCGATCACTCTAATTTTCTAGACTCAAGGAAGCACAGTCCAAATTACTAGAACCTGCCCTTTAAGTCCTGATATTATTTGAGTGAATTTGACTGTTTCTTACTATACATTTCAATCAAACCTAAGTTAATGCAGGATTAGTGATTTCTATGTTGAAAATGCTGAATATGTTATAATGATTCTTATGCAAAAGTAATCATTGCTAAATAAATAGCATGCAGATACTGTGTTCAACTGGTGCAGGTACATATTGGAACCCTATTTAAATGAACTGAAATGATGCCATTTTGGTGTAAAAATGATCCTTGTCGTTTACATACGAACACAGGAACTAGGAGCAGGAGTAGGCCATCTGGCCCCTCGAGCCTGCTCCGCCATTCAATAAGATCGTGGCTGATCTTTTTGTGGAGTCAGCTCCATTTACCAACTTGCAAACCATAACTCTTAATTCCTTTACTGTTCAAAAATCTGTATATCCTTAAAAACATTCAAGGAAGTAACCGCAATTGCTTCATCGGGCGGGGACTTCCACAGATTCACAATCCTTTAGGTAAAGAGGTTCCTCCTCAAGTCAGTCCTAAATCCTCTCCCCCTCATTTTGAGGCTACGCCCCCTAGTTCGAGTTTCACCTGCCAGTGGA
>NC_057718.1:85714697-85754138 GCF_004010195.1 Chiloscyllium plagiosum
GGTTAATAATCTGAGACAAGGTAACCTAATAAAGATGGGCCAAATGACCTCCTCTTCTCCTTGTGATTATAAATGTTTAAAATTCTTTCCTTTGCTTTTACTCTTTGTTATCTCTCAATCTCAGTTCTCTTTCCTGTTTTCTCTTTGCCTCTTTTTCCTCCTGTTTCTCTGGTGTTTTTCTCCCTCTTTCCCTTGCTCTCTCTTATCCTTACTTATTCACTCAACTGTAATCACCAAGTGCCACCGGGGGATTTTTTTTCATTTGCACAGAGTCACTGCAATATGACTTCCAGCATCACCGAACAGCTCGAACTGAATCAGTTAGAGAATGTAACCTGTCACAGACCCCCGGTGGAAAGCAATCTCTGAATCTTCATTGATTCAAACCCACCTCAGCATGTAATAGTTGTCTGAGCTGATATTTTACAAAACAACGGGCTTATTTAGGGAAAGATACCGCATGGGATGTATCTTCATTTCATTTTAATTACTTACTTCATATATGATAGAATTAATTTCCATTTAGACCATATTACCTTACGTTACCTACTTCTCCATCAGTTTCAATTACACAGCAGAAATGCCCAATGAAATGCCTCCCTCAAGTCACTAGATAGAGTTGCCACATGGACCATACTCTACCAGTATTTAAAGGTAAGTTCGCATTTAAAGGGATGGAAGGTTGGCCCAATCAAGATTTTAAAATATTAAAAGGATCTTTGCAGTAAGATATGGAGGAGCTACTTTCTCTGGTTGGGAATACAAAACAAGGGGGCGTACCTTTACAACCATATTGCTCAATAAAAGGCACATTTTGTCAAAGCTTTTTGTCTTGCACTCATCAGGACCATTTGCAAGAAACACCATTGTGAAGGGAAAACAACATTTATACTATCTTGTCTAGAGGAGAGCAAAAAGAAAAATTTCAGCAAAATGTTTCTTTTTTCCAGCAATACTCAAGTTCTGTATTTAAAATTATAGCTAGACTATTCAGGAACAACATCAGAAAACCATTCTTCACATAAAGCTAGTGGGAATAAAACTTGCTTCCCCAAATGACTGAAGTTGCTGGATCAATTGAAAATTACAAGTCTGGGTTGGATCAAGTTGAGGTGCAGAACAAGCTCTGTTGAAGTGAACAAGTTTGACAAGCTGAATGGCCTATTCCTGATCATAATGTTCCCATGATACTATGAAACATGACTCATTGTGCCAGTTTATCATAAATAGCTCTTTTATAAAGAGCTCTGTGCGTGCTTGAAATTGCCGAGTCCTGATCGTACATACAAATATTCAGATTGGGTTGTGTAAGCTGTTCAGTCCCTCCAGCCTGCTCTGTTGTTCAATATTCACCATTCACGGCTAATGTGCTTGTAACCACAAATCCAATAATCTTTCATTCTCTTTCTTAACAAGACTTGATCTACCACCGCCTTAAAAATACTGAAGGATTCTGCTCATCCATTACATTTTCAGGAAAAGACTTCTAAAGACTCATAGTCCTCTGAAAAAAAAATCACCTCACTGTTTTAAATGGGCGACCCCTCATTTTTAAGCAGTGACCTCTTGTTCTGGATTCTCTCATATGGAAACATCTTCTTCATGTCTATCCTATCAAAATGCTTCAGAATTTTATATCTTCCAATCAGGTCATCTCATACTCTTCCAATCTCCAGCAGATACAAAGCTGGCCTGTCCAACTTTTAATCATAAGATAACCCACTTATTCCAGGTCTTAGTCTAACATACCTTTTCTGAACAGCCTCCAATACATTTATTTCCTTTCTTCAATAAGGTGGTCAATACTGTACACAGTACTCCAGATGTGATCTCACCAATATCCCATACTACAGAAGCATAACCTCCCTATTTCTGTATTTAATTCCCCTTGCGATAAATCATAACATTCTATTAGCTTACCTAATTACTTGCTGCATATAAACTTTTCTCAATTCATGAAGAAGGACACCTACATTTCATGGAGCTCTACTATCTCTTACCATTAAGATAACATGCTTCTTTTTCATTCTTCCTGCGATTATGGACCATCTTATATTTTCCATATCATTGCTTGACCTATCTATCTCTAACCTTCTTGTCTCTTCTTCATGACTTACTTTGCTTTCTATTTGTCAGCAAATTTGGCAAACATGTCATCAGTTCCTTCACCTTTTGCTTTTCATTGTTTTTAATGATCTATTTTTCCAATCAACATGCTACAGAGATGTAATGCACACCTCTGGAACAGATGGGACTTTAACCCAATTTCATGGGTAGGGAGATTACCACTGTGCCACAAGAGAGCTCCCTGAGACCCTTCATCTAGGTACTTTCAAATCAACCAGTTTAGATATGTTATTAAATACATTTGGAACAAATAGGACATGAACCTGGATCTGCTGGATCTGCTACCCCCAACGTTCCTTCATCTAACTGGTGTATATAAATTGAAAACAGTTGAGGTACTGGCACTGATTTCCTGTTTTTCATGTCTCATTGCATCTTGTCAACCTGAGAAACACACATTGAGACCAACTGTCTGCTTTAATTTTCCACAATAACCTTTGATGTGATCAGCTTGAATGTGTAGGGAAAGTATTAGTCATTTTTATTTCCTTTCCTACACCAAGACTGGCAAGTATTAAAAATACTACACCTTTGTGTTGAGTTTTGTTGGTTAAATGCATCAAGTGGAATAGAACAATGGAATTTAGTTACAGGCTAGCAGTTATCTACTGAATAATAGATTTTTAATTGAGTCAGATAACTTTTGTAAATATGACTAGCTATGCTGTGGCTCTTGCAAACCACTGAAATCACTTGGGAAAGGAAGATTGAGAAGCATGTTCGGATTAACACAAGACCATTTCAGCAAATCCCGTGAACAGAGACACTAATTTGCTTTTCCAATTTTCCCACTGTCCATAACAACCATGTTTTGTCTGTTTGAGGAGGTATTTTATAAAGGTGTTAGAGGGATCAGTACTGGGTCCACTTACGTCATTCACGTAAAAGATTTGGATGAGAATATAGGAGGCATGGTTAGTAAGCTTGGTGATGACACCATAGGGTGGCACGGCGGCTCAGTGGTTAGCATTGCTGCCTCACAGTGCCAGGAACTCGGTTCAATTCCAGTCTCAGGCTATCTGTGTGGAGTTTGCACATTCTCCCCGAGTCTACATTTTCCTCTGGCTGCTCCGGTTTCCTCCACAGTCCAAAGATGTGTAGGTTAGGGTGAATTGGCCATGCTAAATTACCCCTAGTGCCTAGGGATGTGCAGGTTAGGGTGAATTGACCATGCTAAATTGTCCCGTAGTGCCCAGGGATGTGTAGGTTAGGGTGAATTGGCCATGCTAAATTACCCCTAGTGCCTAGGGATGTGCAGGTTAGGGCGAATTGACCATGCTAAGTTGTCTTGTAGTGCCCTGGGACATGGAGGTTAGGTGGATTGGCCATGCTAAATTGTCCCGTAGTGTTCAGGGATGTGCAGGTTAGGGTGAATTGGCCACACTAAGTTGTCCCGTAGTGTTCAGGAATGTGCAGGTTAGGGTGAATTGGCCATGCTAAATTGTCCCGTAGTGTTCAGGGACATGTAGGTTAGGGTGAATTGGCCATGCTAAATTATCCCGTAGTGCCCAGGGATGTGCAGGTTAGGGTGAATTGGCCATGCTAAATTGTCCCGTAGTGTTCAGGGACATGCAGGTTAGGGTGACTTGACCATGCTAAATTGTCCCGTAGTGCCCAGGGATGTGCAGGTTAGGGTGAATTGGCCATGCTAAATTGTCCCATAGTGCCCAGGGATGTGCAGGTTAGGGTGAATTGGCCATGCTCAATTGTCCCGTAGTGCCCAGGGATGTGCAGGTTAGGGTGAATTGGCCATGCTAAGTTGTCCCGTAGTGCCCTGGGACATGCAGGTTAGGTAGATTGGCCATGCTAAATTGTCCCGTAGTGTTCAGGGATGTGCAGGTTATGGTGAATTGGCCATGCTAAATTGTCCCATAGTGTTCAGGGACGTGCAGGTTAGGGTGAATTAGTCATGCTAAATTGTCCCGTAGTGCCCAGGGATGTGCAGATTAGGGTGAATTGGCCATGCTAAATTGTCCCATAGTGTTCAGGGTGTGTAGGTTCGGGTGAATTGGCCATGCTAAATTGCCTGTAGTATTCAGGGTGTGTAGGTTGGGTGCATTAGTCAGCTGTAAATGTAGGATGATAGGTTCGGGGAAAGGGTCTGGATGGGTTACTTCTCAGAGGGTCTGTGTGGGCTTGTTGGGCTAAATAGCCTGTTTCAACACTGTAGGGATTCTATGAAAATTGGTGGTATAGTGGACAGTGAAGAAGGTTATTTAAGATTACAAAGGGATCTTGATCAATTGGGTCAACGGGCTGAGGAGTAGCAGATAGGGTAAATGCAAGGTTTTGCATTTTGGTACAACAAACAAGGACAGGACTTATACAGTTAATGTTAGGTCCTGTTGTAGAACAGAGACTTAGGATTTCAGGGCAGTCGCCTGAGTCGGGAATTGAACCCGGGTCTCTGGCGCTGTGAGGCAGCAGTGCTAACCACTGTGCCACCGTGCCGTTAATGTTAGGTCCTGTTGTAGAACAGAGACTTAGGATTTCAGGGACATAATTCTTAGAGTGTTACAGGTAGACAGGGTGGTTAAGAAGGTGTTTAGCACACTTGCCTTCATTGCCCAGACCAGGATGTTCCAGGAATGAAGAGTTTTTTTTATTCATTCACGGGATGAGGGCATTGTTAACCATTCCTGGAATATCCTCGTAAATCTCTTCTAAACCCTCTCTCCAGCCTAATAATATCCTTCCTATAATAGAGCAACCAGAACTGGACACAGTACTCCAGCAGCATCTTGTGCATCTTGTGCAACCTCAACATGATATCACAACTCTAATACTCAAAGATGTGAGGGATGGACAATTGTTTAGAGGGCATTTAAGAGTCAACCACATTTCTGATGTGCCTGGAGTCACATGTAGGCCAGACCAGATAAGGACTGGAGTTTCCTTCCTTAAAGGACATTAGTGAACCAGATGGGTTTTTCCAACAATCAACAATGGATTCATGGTCATCATTAGATTCTAGATTCCAGATATTAATTGATTGCAAATTTCACCATCTGCCATGGGGCAATTTGAATCCAAGTCCCCAGAACATTATCTGCGTCTCTGGATTAACAGTCCAGCAGTAGGTCGTTGCATCCCCTGAGTTATAAGAAGAAGCTAGATAGCTAGGACTTTTTTTCACTGGACCATAGGAGATTTAGGGGTGACCTTATAGAACTTTATAAAATCATGAGGGGCATAGATAAGGTAAATAGCAAGGGTCTTTTCCCTAAAGTGGGGGAGTTCAAAAGTACAGGGCATATTTCTAAGGTGAGAGGATAAAGTTTTAAAAAGGATGTGGGAGCAACATTTGTACATAGAGAGTGGTTCATGTGTGGAATCAGCTATCAGAGAATGTGGTGGATGCAGGTACAGTCGCAACATTTAAAAGATATTTAGATAAGTACACAAACAGGAATGATTGGTGGTATAGAGGACAGTGAAGGTGGTTACCTCAGAGTACAACAGCACCTTGATCAGATGGGCCAATGAGCTGACATGTGGCAGATGGAGTTTAAGTTACATAAATATGAGGTGCTGCATTTTGGTAAGACAGATCAGGACCAGACTTGTACACTTAATGATAGAGTCCTGGGGAGTGTTGCTGAAAAAAGGGACCTTGGAGTGCAGGTTCACAGCTCCTTGAAAGTGGAGTTGCAGGTAGATTGGATAGTGAAGAAGGTGTTTGGTGTGCTTGCCTTTATTGGTCAGACCATTGAGTAGAGGAGTTGGGAGGTGTTGTGGCTGTACATTACATTGGTTAGGCCACGTTTGACATACTGCATTAAATTCTGATCATCTTGTTATAGGAAAGATGCTGTTAAACTTGAAAAGCTTCAGAAAAGATTTACAAGGATGTTGTAAGGGTTGGAGGGTTTGAGCTATGAGGAGAGATTGAATACTCTGGGGCTAATTTCCGTGAAATGTTGGAGGCTTTGGGGTGATCTTGCAGAGGTTTATAACATCATGAAGGGCATGGGTAGGGTGAATACTCAAGGTATTTTCCCTGGGGGTTAAGATGAGAGGGGAAAGGTTTAAAAGGGAGCTAAGGGGCAACTTTTTCATGCAGGTGGTGGTACGTGTATGGAATGTGTTGCCTCCGGAAGTGGTGGAGATTGGTACAATTGCAACATTTAAAAAGGCATCTGGATAGGTACATGAATAGGAAGGGTTTGGAGGAATATGGATCAAATGCTGGCAAATGAGACTTGATTAATTTAGGATATCTAGCTGGCATGGATGAGTTGGATCAAAGGGTCTGTTTCCATGCTGTACATCTCTGTTTCTGTGACTGGTATGAGGGGCTGAATGGCTTCACAGGATTCATATGAAAGGCTATAGTAATACATTTTATCAAAAAGGCTGAAATGAATAGGATTTGCATGGCCTTTTTTGAGACAGATCCCATATAAATGTAAAGAGCTGCAGGTAAATTCACATAATACTCTGACGTGATGCTGAATTGTCCCAAATAGAATTATTGCCTGCACCCACAAAGTCTTTGTTTCCCTCAAATTTGTTTGACCCTGCCTCCATTAGGGTACTTTCTATCATGACTCACGTGATCATAAGTAGACCCCTGTTTATTATGATTCGCGTTGTGATTGATAACTTTTTAAAAAAAGAGAATTGAGATTTCTGTGACTATCTTATGAAACATCACATTTGCATCAAGGCTAATTTTCCGCTTCCTTAATTCAGTGGACACTGAAGCCAAAATCTGTCATTGTCGAGATAGATCATGCAGCAAAGATAAAAGGCTACTTAGTCTTAAATGCCTGTATCTGTTTGTTTAAAGAGTCATTCAATTATTCCTACTCCCTTGCAATTTCCCAATGGACCAAGTAAATGTTTCCTTTCAAGCATCTAGTGCATCCAATTCCTATTTGAAGTTACTAGTGTTAATCTGTATCCATCTGCATTTTTTTCTCCACTTACTGCCCTCTTCTTCCTGATTTTTTTGCTTATGGAAACTATTTCCTTTCTTATTCTACCAAAGCTCCCATATTTGAACAGTCATTTCTATTCGCTCGTGGGTTGTGGGTATCACTGGAAAGGTCAGAGGTAATTTAACAATCAATCAGATTGGAGGAAGTTGAGAACCACATGTTTGTCAGATCTGGTAAAGATGGCAGACTTCCCTATCTGAAGGACATTAGTTAACGAGGCGTGGCTTTATGACAACCAATAAGTTTCATGGGTTTGAACCTTGCATTTCTTTTTGGCTAAGTGCCGGTTGTGTCAAGTGTTTTTTGGAAGTTTTCTCACTGTGAGGCCTAGCGGGTTTTCTCACCAAACTTTACCAAACTCACCTCCTTAACTACCTCACCCAAACCCCAATGTCCCATCCCTCCAATTCTGGCCCCAGTTCATCTTGCGCCGCTCCCAACACAATGTCGAACTCAACAGACTTCTCACCCGGTTTTGTCACAATTCCCATCATTTCCCATGTCAGTCAAGCCCCGCTAAGGTTTTATCCTCCATTACCATTGCTGAGAATAGTTTTCAATCTCACATTCATTTATTAATTTTAAACTCCATCTGATTTCATGGTGGGATTTATACTGTTGTCCCTGGAGCGTAGACAGTTCTTCCAGATTAGTAGATCACCGACTACCCCATTTAAGCTCCTCTTAAGCTTCTCTGTTGTAAAGTGAATAATATCAGTTTTTCTCGTCTTATCTCTGGAACCATTCTGGGAAGTCTCTTCTATATTTTTCCAAGTCCTTGTCATCCTTTCAAAAGAGGTTTAACTGATATAGGTTAAAGCAGGTTGAGAAAAGGCTGGTGTGGAACATAAACACTGGTATTGACCAATTAGATTGAATTTATGCAGCAACTTCCATGGAATTTTTGATGTGAATAGCTCAAATCAATGCAGATATAGGTGGATATATATTCACTGTTGTCCTGGGAAAGCAAATATCAGTGTGCCTACAACCTATTCGTCAGATCCTAGCCCTTTGCCAGAGTTGCTCAATAAGTGACTACATTTGTAGCTTCCAGCAATTAACTCACACCTACTTTGCTGTAAAAATCCCACCCTGTGCCCTTCATCTATTGGGTCCCATATTGACTCATGGCCTGAAGTTGCTGATGAGCCACTGATTGTTCCCTGCACTGAAATTAAAGGAAAACATCTGACCGAAGATCATTGAATTTACACTTCAGTTATTCCAATGTACAGAAAACAATGAATTTAATGACAATGAATCATGCATTTGGAATGGTAACCAAATGTTTGTAGATTAAAGTGTGATTTTAGATTAGATTCTCTACAGTATGGAAATAGGCCCTTCAGCCTAACAAGTCCACACTGACCCTCCAAAGAGTAACCCACCCACACCCATTCCCCTAACCTATATTTACCCCTGACTAATGTACCTAACACTATGGGCAATATAGCATGACCAATTCACCTAACCAGCACATCTTTGGATTGTGAAAGGAAACCAGAGCACCCAGAGGAAACCCAGGTAGACAAACCCCACCCAAGGTAGGAATTGAACCCAGGTCCCTGGAACTATTAGGCAGCAGTGCTAACCACTGAGTCACCATGCCACCCATTTAATTGAAGATTTTAGGATTTTGAAAGGAATTCACTGCATAAACAGGGAGAAACCTTTACTATTAATGTAGGAGTCCAACACTAGTGGACATAAAATTAGAGACAAGCTATTCAGGAGAAACAATTATTCATACAATGAGTGAAAAACAGACTCCAAAGGAAATAAGCAGTCGATATTACTCATTAATCATTTTAACTTGAAGATTGATAGATATTTGCTTGCAACCAACATTAACAGAAATGGATACCAGGGAAAGTGGAAATTGGATACAGATCAACCATCGATAATGGATCAGGCATCATGGGCTGAATGGTCTACACCTGGTCCTTTGTTTTGGCTGAACAACACACGTCAATCAAGGTAAAAGTGCAAAATTTCTTTGGGCCTCTTTTTTTTATCAAGTAAGGTTTAATGAGATGCTTGTTGCAAAGCCATGTAAATGTGTACTTACAAGGATTAAAGGATTATAATTGTGAAATATTTCTGCTTGCAACAAGGCAGAATTAGCTCCGTTATAAGATTAGCCCTCTGAATACTTCCCTTAAGATTTATATACTAAACAGTTTAATATTTTTAATGTATGCTGTTGAGTTAGATAGCTTACATAATAATATGGGTGGACATGGCAGTTCCTTACATTTAACTAAATATTACAAAAATCTAAACATTTAGAGAAGCAGTATTCACTGGACAAATCTTTTCTTTTCGTTATTTCTTCACACTTTAGTTTTTTTTGACATGCTTTATTTTGTTCAGTGGGCAAAATTATTCCAATGATAGACACCTTACCCTCCTCAGACAATTTCTGGTTTGAGACTATCTCCACCAAATCCCCTCATAAATCTCACAGGCAACAATGCAATAAATGGACAGTGAACATGTTTTCTGTGACTGCTACTGAAGGATGAATATTGGTCAGGTCACAATGTGAACCTTCTTCTTAACTTAGCACAGTGCCATGGATGCTTATCATTGCCACAATGATTAGGACAAATAGATTGTGTCTGTTCATTGTTTAAAGATCATATCTTTTTACTTTTATGTGTTTTTGCTTGTGGACTGAAATGGGGAAAATACTGTTTTAAAAACTGAGGGTTATTGAAGTAATTGCTGTTCTTTTTAAAGGCAATTAATCTAACGCTCGTTGTAAGTGCTGTTTGCTCACATTGTATGGGAGGGACTGAAGACAGGCTGGACCTGGGCTGTGTACAAAGGGAGATTTGGCTGGCAACAGGTAGCTGATTGGTGTGTGGAATGGTGGGCAGTTGTAAATGGCAAGATCTTCTTCCTGTCAAAAGCTATGTGATTGGCTCCCAGGAAGTTTAACAGGCTTGTGTGCGTGAATACTTGGTCAGAGGCTTTTGGACCTGTGGAAAGGAAAGTGCTATCCTTTCCTCTTCCCTAAAATGCAACTCAAGCCTCAACAAAGCCAGTTTGCTTCCTTCATCAAAGTTTGTAAGCTGTGACACTTAGAGTCATAATCATAGAGATGTACAGCATGGAAATAGACCCTCCGGTCCAACTCATCCATGCTGACCACATATCCCAACCCAATCTAGTCCCACCTGCCAGGACCCGACCCATATCCCTCCAAACCCTTCATATTCATATACCCATCCAGATGCCTTTTTAATGTTGCAATTGTACCAGCCTCCACCACTTCCTCTGGCAGTTCATTCCATACACACACCACCCTCTGCTTGAAAAGGTTGCCCCTTAGGTCTCTTTTATGTCTTTCACCTCTCACCCTAAACCTATGCCCTCTAGTTCTGGACTCCCCACCCCAGGGAAAAGACTTTGTCTATTTATCCTATCCATGCCCACATAATTTTCTAAACCTCTATAAGGCCACCCCTCAACCTCCGATGCTCCAGGGGAAACAGCCCCAGCCTATTCAGCCTCTCCCTATAGCTCAAATCCTCCAACCCTGGCAACATCCTTGTAAATCTTTTCTGAACCCTTTCAAGTATCACAACATCTTTCTGATAGGAAGGAGACCAGAATTGCATGCAGTATTCCAAAAGTGGCCTAACCAATGTCCTGTACAGCCGCAACATGACCTCCCAACTCCTGTACTCAATACTCTAACCAATAAAGGAAAGCATATCAAATGCCTTCTTCATTATCCTATCTATCTGCGACTCCACTTTCAAGGACCTATGAATGTGGACCCCAAGGTCTCTTTTCAGCAAAACCCCCTAGAACCTTAACATTAAGTTAATAAGTCCTGCTAAGATTTGCTTTCCCAAAATGCAGCACCTCACATTTATCTAATTTAAACTCCATCTGCCACTTCTCAGCCCATTGGTCCATCCAATTAGGATCCTGTTGTTATCTCAGGTAATCTTCTTCATTATCCACTACACCTCCAATTTTGGTGTCATCTGCAAACTTATTAACTAAACCTCCTATGTTCACATTCAAATCATTTATATAAATTATGAAAAGTAGTGGATCTAGCACTGTTCCTTGTGGCGCTCCACTGGTCACAGGTCTCCAATCTGAAAAACAACCCTCCACCACCACCCTTTGTCTTCTATCTTTGAGCCAGTCTGTACCCAAATGGCTAGTTCTCCCTGTATCCATGTGATCTAACCTTGCTAACCAGTTTCCCATGGGGAACCTTGTCGAACTTCTTACTGAAGTCCATATAGATCATGTCTGTCGCTCTGCCCTTATCAATCCTCTTTGTTACTTCTTCAAAAAACTCAATCAATTTTGTGAGACATGATTTCCCAAGCACAAAATCATGTTGGCTATCCCTAATCAGGCCTTGCCTTTCCAAATACATCCTGTCCCTCAGGATTGCCTCCAACAACTTGCCCACCATCGACATCAGGCTCACTGGTCTTTAGTTCCCTGGCATATCCTTAGAACCTTTCTTAAACAGTGTAGGCAAACTCAGGAAGGCTACAAAGAATCATGGAGGATAAAGGAAACTGCTGACATCAGAATTGTAGATCAACGTCAGAATGAGGGATACCACCAAGAAATAGAGGTCTATAAAATCATGAGAGGCATAGATAAGATAGAGGGCAACAACATTTTCCCATGGTGAGGGATTCTAAAACTAGAGAGCATAGGTACAGTTTTGGGAGATACAAAAGCGTCCAGAGGGGCAATTTTTTTCACTTAGAGGATGGTGAGTGTCTAGAATGCGCTGGCAGAGCTAGTTGTGGAGGCAGGTGCAATTTTGTCATTTAAGAAACATTTGTACAGGTACGTGGATGAGATAGGTATAGATGGGATAGGTACAGAGGGATACAGACCAAATGCAGGCAAGTGAGACTAGATTAATTGTGAACACTGAGTGGCATGGCAAGTTGGGCTATGGGGCCTGTTTCCATGAGGTAAACCTTTAAGACTATAAAATGGCAGTCTTTCGATAAAGGCACTCATTTAAAATCACTCCAACGAGGAGCTATGGGAAGAAGAGTAAAATCCGTCAGCTCAAGTGGAGTGCTTGCCCTCTGTAAGGGGGAATTTAGATTTTATCTGTAAGAGATAAATGACACCCTAACTTTGCAAGCAACATTGAGGCTAGGTTTCTGGGTAAACAGGAGCCAATATTAATGAGTACATTCTAAGAAGGCCTTGGAAGGAGACAGTGTAAGCTAGACACTGAAAAAGCAATAGAACCGACATCCAGGATGAGATAGATTGTTTATTCCCTGTCTGGTTGGAGACCTTAACACATTCACCTGTGACACAGAGAAACATTCACTTCATTTGTTACATATGAAAGAAGATTTAAACGTGGATATAAAGATGTCAATGGTATAAACTGATACAACCAATTTTTCTGTATGCTGCAGAGTTTAGCTTCACTCTGATAACTCAGACAGACCTCTCCTTGTGTCACATAAATAAAACAATCCTAAAAACCCAAACCCAGTCTCCAGCAACTAACTATTGAAACTTCACCACCTGAAGGAAAGTCAGCGGTTAGTGAACTCACTCAGAAAAAGTCAAATGCTGTCCTGGCACTTCCAGACTTTGATGGTGGGCACCGGCAAGACTTCAACAACTCTCAGGAAGACATGCCAATGGTGCCCCAGATCCAAGTAAGCTGGGACATTGGGCAGAAAGGATTACTTTCTGGAACAGATAAAGGAGTGAGCTTTAAAGTCCGTGCGGTGAGGATCAAAGAGTGACTTTTTAAAGAATCCCTCTGAAGTGCAAAACACACACCTCAAAGATCATAGAATCCCCACAGCATGGAGGCAATCCATTTGGCCCATCGAGACCACACTGACCCTCCAAATAGCATCCCACCAAGATGCAGCACCCTTCCTTAACCCTCTACACTCCATTTAGGCTAATCCACCTAACCTGCAAATCTTTAGACTGTGAGAGGAAACTAGAGCACCAAGAGGAAACTCACGCGGACACAGGGAGAATGTGCAAACTCCACTCAGACAGTTGCCTGAGGCTGGAATTGACCCTGGGTCCCTAGCACTGTGAGATAGCTGTGCTAACTACTGAGCCAATGTGTCAACCACCATTCCTGATGCCCTTTTAAAACCCTTTTATAAAAACTGGGCTGTCCACTCCCAGTTGACTGGCCATGCCAGTCGTATTATAGTGCTGGCAGGATATATTTCAGCAGGGGGGCAGGCTGGGGACTGGAGTCTCTTGAGTTTTGGACAGGGGGTTAGGCTCTGTCCATCCTCTTCCAAACAAAGATCTACCTATTGGGGTCACACAAAATCCAGCCCATTATCTTTAGTCCCTGTTGCAATCTCCATGGTCATGTCTCAGTTTTTCTCCTGAAGAAGGGCCTGTGCCCGAAACGTCGAATCTCCTGTTCCCTGGATGCTGCCTGACCTGCTGTGCTGTTCCAGCAATAAAGTTTCAACTCAGTTTTTCTCTCCCTTATTGAAGGGTGACCTGCTAGTCTCTTACCATTCCATTAATTTATTACATTTTCCATTAATTTCCTTGTTTTGTCATCGTGTTTTAATCTGTAATTAGCTACCATTTTTATTATAAATTATATTTATAGCCTTCAACAGAACACATGAGATAATTGGAGCTCTGAGACTTCACCTGTCTTGTGTTCAGGCTGTGGAAGGCACATGAACCAATTGCTGTATACTGTTCCTCTCATGTCCTCAGGGTGATCTACAGCCAATAAATTACATTTTAGATGTAATCACTTGCTGACTTAGATGCCAATAGTGACAATTAATTTACACATAACAAGGGCCCTCAAGCAGCAATAAGGTGAACACAAATTCAGTGGTAAACAAAATGGAGATAGGTTTGAATTAATTTGTGAAGAAAACATGTGTGTTAATAACCTTCTGAATTATTTGCTCTGTACCATGTTGACAGTAATTGCTAGGCTAAAAAGTTAACCAAAGATGGTGCTGTTGATGTAGCCGACATGGATTTTATGAAGGCTGCTGACAATGTCATAAATGGCAGATTGGTCAGCAAAATAAAAGCCAATGGGATCCAAGGAATATAGCTAGTTGAATCCAATGTGGGTCCAATGGCAGTCAACTAGAAGGCTAGACTAGAAGACTGTTTCTAATGGGGTTCCATAGATCCCTTGCTTTTTGTAGAACAAGACCATACAAAAAGTTTAAACTTAAATGTAGGGAACATAGGTAAGTAGTTTATAGATGATGCAAAAACTTAACCATCTAGGAGATAATGGCCAAACAGGATGTAGACTGCAGGGCAGTATCAATAAGTTGGCCAAGTAAGCAGAAAGATAGCAAATGGAATTCAATCTGGAGCAGTCTGAAGTATTATATTTATAATGGAGTGGCATGCTGGCTCAGTGGCCAGCATTGCTGCCTCATGGCATCAGGGACCCAGATTTGATTACAGCTTAAGGTGATTGGCTATGTGCAGTTTGCATGTTCTCCCCATGTCTGCATGCGTTTCCTCCAGGTGGCTCTGGTTTCCTCCCACAGTCCAAAGATATGCAGGTTGGGTGGATTGACCATACTAAATTGTCCATAGTGTACAGGAATGTGTAGGTCAGGTGACTTAGACATGGGCAATGCAGTGTTACAGGGTCGGGAGAGGTAGGTCTGGTGGGATTCTCTTTGGAGGGTCAACGAGGACTCAATGGGCTGAATGGCCAGCTTCCACACATAGGGATTCTTTGATTCAGAGACAGCAACAAAGGTAAGAAAGTATCCAATAACTAATAGTATACAGAAAAATATAAAGAGTGTGAATATGAGTTCAGGCTACTCATTTAACTCCATGTACCTTGTTGTAAGTTGAACCAGTACACAATGGGTTGTAGGTGGCTTTCAGTTCTGATGAAGGATTGGGGAGGTCATTCATTCATGTCGTGAGGTTCTGGGATTTGTTGTTTGGTCATTTCTTATGGTTATAAAATGTTTAAAGAGTTACATTGTACCATGTAACCATCGGAAAGAATCATTGGGAGAGATTGAAGTCAGATTCAGTGTTTCTTCTGAGCTTTATGTTATCTGAAGTTGGCATTGTTTCTTTGGTTCAGTGTTAATATGCATCTCTAGTGTTAGAGTACAAAAGTTGAGAGAAGTGTTAGGAGTTTTTGCTGTCACGAGGATGCAATTGTTAAGCATAGTAACTGAGCTCTGATAAAGAATATACAACTCGATTGTAAAATTTGAGCAATCATATGGAATTGTATTGTACGTTTTAACTGTACACTCATGTGGGATTGTGTGCCATGAGTGTGTCAAAGACATCAATCAGATTTTATGATTGCCTGTATTTGAAGTATCAGAGATCAGAAAAGGAGTCCAACATGGAGAAACAGATGGATTTGCAGGTGTATGTTACAACAGATCTCTGACTGGTGAGCCTGCTATTCAGTGGCGAGCAAATTGTTGGAGGAGATCCTGCAGAACAGGAGTTAGATGTCTTTCGAAAGGCGGGAACTGATTAGTCAACATGGCTTTGTGTGGGGGAAATCGTACCTCATTGATTTGGATGAGTTTTTTGAAGAAGTAACGAAGACGACTGATGAAGACAGAGTGGTGGACATGATCAAAATGGACTTCAGTGAGGCATTCGGCAAGGTTCTGCCTGGTTAACCAGTTGGTAAGGTTAGATCACATGGAACACAGGGAGAACAAGGCATTTTGACACAGAACTGGCTTCAAGATAGAAGGCAGAAGGTGATGGTGGGGAGTTGCTTTTCAGACTGGAAGCCTGTGACCAGTGGTGTGTCACAAGGATTGCTCACTTGTCAATGGTACAGATTTGTTCCATCAGGATGGTGGATGCGTGTGGAATATGGCACACTTGCTCTGCTGAGTCCTGCAAGCTTATTTCAGGCAGTAAAAGAATTATTTGAAATTGTGTGTGGTCTGTACCATCCTCCCTTGTGTGGCTGCACCTTCCTCCATGCCCACCCCCCCACCCCCACTTTAATCCTCCCTGCTTCCGTTGAGTGTGTGTGTGTGTGTGTGTGTTCAGCAGGTATTCCTTGTCCAGTTTGCCATGATGGATCAGTGGACTGTCACAGAATAAAGGCACATGAGGATACTGACCTACACAATTACCTGCATACGGTCTGACTGAGTTTGAAAGAGTGGTATAGGACAGACAGGGTCAACGATGCTCAGAAAGTGATAGGTGGGCAGTGCGCACCCTTGCACCCTCTGGATTCTTCAATTGAGCTTCATTTTGCATTCATTTAATCTGCTCATGAGTATGAAATGGAGTTAGCTCTCAAGAGAGAGTTGATGATCTACCTTGCCCCACAGTCAATCTCAAAGTATGAGATGCTGCAAATATGTTCCAAAATGGAAAGGGAAGGACTCATTCAAATCCATTGCCACAATCATTTTCCCAGCTCTTGGCCTTACAGTGTTTGTCCTGGCTTGAATTTGTTGTGGGGGGGGGGGGGGGCTATAAAAGCTGACACACTTCAATCTCCTCCTCAGGCAGGTCCTCAGGATCGGAAATGACTGGGTCTCCACTCAAGTTTGATGGGTTCTGAGATAGTCCAAATTTTCTCAGATTCTGTCAGTAATTTGTCTGAGGTGGTGTACAGTATTGCAGCAAGGGAGATGGTTGAACGGGTTGGTGTACTGATAGAGCCCCAGTCACTGAAATGGAGCCAGTGATGGCTCCATTGGTGAGGATCAGGACTTGCAAGTCATTGTGGACTTGACAGAGGATGGAAATAATATCTGAGGGCAACCAAACTTCAGGAGGTTAGAAATCACACAACATCAGATTATAGGCCAACAGGTCTATTTGGAAGCCACCCTTGCACCCTCTGGATTCTTCAATTGAGCTTCATTTTGCATTCATTTAATCTGCTCATGAGTATGAAATGGAGTTAGCTCTCAAGAGAGAGTTGATGATCTACCTTGCCCCACAGTCAATCTCAAAGTATGAGACGCTGCAAATATGCTCCAAAATGAAAAGGGAAGGACTCATTCAAATCCATTGCCACAATCATTTTCCCAGCTCTTGGCCGTACAGTGTTTGTCCTGGCTTGAATTTGTTTTGGGGGGGGGGCAATAAAAGCTGACACACTTCAATCTCCTCCTCAGGCAGGTCCTCAGGATCGAAGATGACTGGGTCTCCACTCAAGTTTGATGGGTTCTGAGATAGTCCAAATTTTCTCAGATTCTATCAGTAATTTGTCTGAGGTGCTGTACAGTATTGCAGCAAGGGAGATGGTTGAACGGGTTGGTGTACTGATAGAGCCCCAGTCACTGAAATGGAGCCAGTGATCAGGACTTGCAAGTCACTGTGGACTTGACAGAGGATGGAAATAACATCTGAGGGCAACCAAACTTCAGGAGGTTAGAAATCACACAACATCAGATTATAGTCCAACAGGTCTATTTGGAAGCATTGACTTTTGGAGCACTGCTCCTTCATCAGGTGGTTGTGAAGTATAGGATTGTAAGACACGGAATTTATAGCAAAAGATTACAGTGTCATACAGTGATATATTGTACAAACCTGGATTGTTAAGTCTTTCATCTTTTAGAATGAATTTATTAGTATGTAAATCCTAGAACTTCTTTTAAGTCACCTTCTCAAGATAATTTAAGGTTTTATAACAAAACATGATATCTCAGCTCAGAGACTGCATTAAAGGTGTGAGGTCAGATTCTGACTGTATCCCAATCTTACTGGTTCTATTTCCAAAGTGGAATTTATAAAATATTACATGGATTGACTGACTGCATTGACTACCTGCAGATTGTGCATCTTTGGAGCAAAATAAAATGTGTCTGTAAATATAATTCTGCAAATACAAATTCACCCATTGACTTATATGTGTGTTTGTGTGCAAGTGAGAGAGAGAGAGAGAGAGAGAGACAGTGAGTGCGTGCATGTGAGTGTGCGCGTGTGAGTGTACATGAGAGAGTGTGCGCGTGTGTGTATACACGCGCATGCAAGAGTGTCTATGTGTGTGTACAGTGCAGTCGGGTCACCTGTAGTGTGAGCCCAAGGTCCCAGTTGAGGCCATCCCCATTGGTACTGAACTTGGCTATCAGTCTCTGCTCGGCCACTTTGTGTTGTTGCCTATCTCCACCTTGGAGGATGGTCACCCAAAGACCCGAGGCTGAATATCCCTGACTGCTGAAGTGCTGCCCGAATGGGAGAGAACACTCCTGCCTGTTGATTGTTGCGTGGTGTCCATTCACCTGTTGTCGTAGCTTCTGCTTGGTCCCGCCAATATACAAAGCCTCAGGGCATCCTTGCATGCAGCGTACGAGATAGACAACGTTGGCTGAGTCACATGTATAGTTGCTGCTTACACAGTGGGTGGTGCCCCCACGGATAATGGGGGTATCCATGTCAACACTCTGACACGTCTTGCAGTGGCTGCCATGACAGGGTTGTACGGTGCTGTGGTTGATGTTGTCCTGAAGGCTGGATAGTTTACTGCGAAAAATCGTCTGTTTAAGGTTTGGAGATTGTTTAAAGGCAAGAAGTAGAGATGTAGGGAAGGTCTTGGCGAGATGTTCATCCTCATCAATCATGTGTTGCAGGCTGTGAAGAACATGGTGTAATTTTTGGCTCCCGGGAAGTACTGGACAACAAAGGGTACCATATCGGTTACAACCCGTATCTGTCTCCTGAGGAGGTCATTATGGTTTCTTGCTGTGGCACGTCGGAATGGGTGGTTGGTGAGTTGAACATCGTACCCCGATCTTGTGAGAGCATCCTTGAACACCTTCAGTTGTCCATCACGTTCCTCTTCATCTGAACAGATCCTGTGTATGCATAAGACTTGTCTGTAGGGATGGCTGTTTTAATATGTATAGGGTAGAAGCTAGAGAAGTGTAGCATTGTGAGGTTATCCATGGATTTGTGGTAGAGTGAGGTGCTGCGGTGCCCATCCTTGATGGAGATACATGTGTCCAAGAATGAGACAGATACTAAAGATTAGTCCATGGTGAGTTTGATGGTGGGATGAAACTCGTTGATATCACTGTGTAGTTTAATCAGTCACTCCTCGTCATAGGTCCAGAGGAAGAAAATGTCGTCAATGTACCTGGTGTATAGTGTTGGTTGGAGGTCCTGCGTAGATACGAAGTCTTGTTTGAGCCTGTGCATGAAAGTGTTGGCATATTGGGGGGCAAATTTGTTCCCCATTGCTGTTCGGTGTGTCTGGATGAAGAACTGGTTGTCAAAGGTGAAAATGTTGTGGTTGAGGATGAAGTGGATAAGTTGTATGACAATGCTTGGAGATTGGCAATTGATGGTATTGAGTACTGTGGCTGTTGCCACGATGCCATCATTGTGGGGAATGCTGGTGTAGAGTGCTGAAACGTCTATTATGATAAGTGACGTTTTCGGCTCAACCAGTCTGTAGGTGCTGAGTTTCTGTAAGAAATCTATAGTATCACGACAGAAGTTGGGAATCCCTTGTACATGTAAATATCAATCACTGCATGACATTGTAATCTTTTGCTCTAAATTTGGGTCTTGTGATCTTATACTCCACAACTATCTGATGAAGGAGCTGTGCTCTGAAAGTTAGTGCTTCCAAATCAACCTTTTGTACTATAACCAGGTGTTGTGTGATTTCTAACTTTGTCCATCCCAGTCCAGCACCGGCTTCTCCATATCAAACCTTGAGGAGGATAGTCTATAAGTCAAAGATTTGCATGCGAATAAGGAAGGCCACGTACAGCAGTGACGATTCTGGTCTGATAATGTGAAGTCCTTGTGGCAGGTAGATATTTCACACTCTATTCCTCACTGAGCACCTTGGGTGAATCACCTCCAATTGATGGAACTCCCTCATCTCCACCTCCTCCCTCTTCCAGCCCCTTGTTACACTCTGTGCAACCTCTGTCATGCTGTGTTCTAAGGGGGAGTGCTGAGACTAATGTACCCATGTCTGGGAGCAATTGGTCTGTACAGGAGCCTGAAATCACAAAAAGAAAATCAATATCTGCCATGCCATTTCCTATAGAATTCTGCAACTTAGAATGACTAGAAGAAGCACTAAACCCATGTAGAATTGAAGCAACAGCCAGAAGAGGTTTACCAGCAAGTAACTTGCCGGAGATTTCTTTAAATATCTCTGGCAGTTGACCTTGAGAGATGGCGATCACAGTTAAACAAATATTCACTTCATGAGTACTAACACTCTCACCAAAGTGGTGCTCAGAGCAGGGCACTTTTGGTGTTTGTGTCTTTGGTGCCTTTTTGTATCTCAAACAGCACCATTTGTACCCAAATACTGGGCATTTCACCTCACATTTGCTCCCCAAATCTGTACAACCTGACGTTTTACATTCCTCAACAATGTAGCCCTATCAACTGTTTTGTTGATTTTTATTAATCCTTGAGTGAAAACGTTCTCTTTTGCTAGGAAAGCTCTCATTGGAAAATGGAAGGGATAAGCTTATCTCCCAGAGCATGGATCAATAGCACAGTATTGTTGTAGACAGGCTGATTCAGTTTGTTGGCAGGAAGAAGAGATACAGACTTGAAAGAACACCATGACCTTTTCATTCCTGAGTTCTCTCATACAAACAATTTGATGACATGATTTTACTCTGAATTACAGCACTGGAAAGTTAAGTAAACTGAAAGGAGATGTTTGTTGAGCATTTTAAAAGAACTGCCTGCTCTTTTAAGAGGGCAATAATGAGGACTGCAGTTGCTGGAGATCAGAGACAAGATTAGAGTGGTGCTGGAAAAGCACAGCAGGTCAGGCAACATCTGTGGAGCAGGAAAATCGATGTTTTGGGCAAGAGCCCTTCATCAGGAAAAGAGCGCTATTCATGTCAATCCATGTTTTCCTGATGCCGTTAATGTGTTACACATTCCCAAAGGTCTCCTCAGAGTGTACTTCCATTAATTTCCTCTTCCTCTCATAGCATTCTTTATCCTTTTCCACTGAGCACATTTAATTGTTAGTGGATAAGAGATGGCAGGGATGAATTGAGATCTGATGGATTCTGTTTGCAGCTGTAAGCAAAGGAAGGATTGGTGATGGAGACATCAGGGAGGTTGGTTGGAGACATGAAGGACTCTTTAAGACAGCCACTCCAATCGAAATGGGCTGAATGGCCTCCTACCATGCTTTAGGATTGCCAGGGGGAGTTCTCTCAGTAAGTTGGAGGTGGGAATGATGGCAGGGCAGGCTGAATGGGGGGTTGTGGTGTAAAATTATGTCCCAATACATGTGTGAATCATTATGCAACACATGTATTGGGCCAAGCAGTGGAATGTGGTGAAAGGGTTAAAATTGTGTCCCAATACATGTGTGAATCTAACCGAAAATGGAAGGTGTCGCTTAGTCCCGTGTGAATCTTGTTATACACCTTCCCGTGTGAATCTTCTTATCTGTATGTAACCAGAATGGAATGTGTTTTTTAGCCTTGCTCTGCTGTTCACATGAATGTTTATATCTGGAAAAGGGTATATCAGCTGGAGAAGTCTCCAGTTCGGTAGAGTCTGCTCCGGGGTTACGTTTAACCGCCGAGCGTGGGTTGTTGGCAACCGCTCTACGAGAACTGACGGCTCCCAGTTTTGGTAACATGTAGAGTGAGTATAAGCCAGACCCGTTGTAAGTACGAGACTGGTTGTGGGGACACTGCGGGGAATAAAACACTTATATTCTAGCAGACTCGCCTCTTGGCTGTTTGTTCTGTGTCAGACTACTTTCCTGCGAGCCTGGTCCTTGACCTTGAGAATTTTTTAAAACAGGGGTAAAACTGCATCAGGGTGGCTTCACAACTTCAGCCAGAAGACGTTACGTATGGTGACAGCCTCAGCAGGAGGAAGTCAATTAAAATGATTAAGGTGGCAATTAGTGGGTATTTATGGAAGCCTACAAAACTTTGCCAGTTGGATTAACAACAGTGGCAACAAAACTATTGGAAAATATTGGAAGTACAGAATTAATCTCCACTTGAAGAGGCAAGGATTAATCGGGGATAGTCAGCAAGGCTTTGTAAGGTGGTCAAACAAATTTGATCGACTTTATTTTGAGGAGGTGACTAGACGTGTAGATGAGGGTAGTACAGTTGGCAGAGTCTACATGGATTTCAGCAAAGCTTTTGGCAAGGTCTTGCACGGTGAGCTGGTTAAGAAGGTACAAGCTCGTGGGATCCAGGCAATTTGGCAAATTGCATCCAAATTTGGTTTAGTGACAGGAAGCAGATGGTGATGGTTGCAAGATGGTTTTGTGACTGGAAGCCAAGTCCAGTAGCATACCACAGGGCTCAGTGCTGGGACCCTTGCATTAATGATCTAGAAATGAATCTAGGTGGTATGATCAATAAGTTCACAGGTAACATCAAATTTGATGCTTTGATGAATAGCAAAGTGGAAAGTCTTAAATTGTAGGACGATATAAGTGGGCTGGGCAGATGCATTGAACAATGCCAATCCTGAAAAGTGAGGTGACGCATTTTGTGAGGACTGTCAGTGCAAGGGAGTAAACATTAATGGTAGGACCATAGGAAGTACAGAGGGTCAGAGGGAGTTTGATGCACATGTCCCTTGATCCTTGAAGGTAGCAGGTCAACGAGGTAAGCTGGTTAAGAAAGCACGTGGGTCACTCGGCTTCAACACTCAAGGCATTGAACACAAGAGCAAGGAGGTTGTGATGGAGCTGTACATAACATTACTTACAGCACAGCTGGAAGAGCATATACAGTTCTGGTTGCCATACTGTAGATACGATGTGATTGCACGAGGCAAGGTACAGAGGAAATTCACCAGGATGTCACTGAAGGTGAAGTAATGCTGCTATGAAGAGGGACTTGACAGGCTGAGGGTTGATTTCCTTAGAGCAGCGAAGGCTGAAAGGGGATCAGATTGAGGTGAACAAACCCCTGAGGAGCATAGACAAGAGAAAGACAGAGGGAAAAACAGTTGCTCTTACTAAAGGGGCCAGTAACCATGGGTCACAGTTTTAAGGTAAGAGGCAAGATGTTTAGAAGGGATTTGAGGTAAATGTTTTTCACTTAGAGGGTGGTGCTAATTTGGAACTCACAATCAGAAAGGGAACCCTCAAGACATTTAAGAAGTATTTAATGAGCCCTTGAAATGCCATACAAGGCTACAGGCCAAGAATGTAATTAGAAAAGATTGGTGACTGGCACAGACACATTGGGCCAAAGGGCCTCCCTCCATGCTGGAAAAGCTCCTTGACTTAGGACTCCCAATGTATATGTAGTTTACTTTTTACACACGGGAGGTGAGGGCAGAGTGAGAGATGAGAGATGAGAGAAACTGTGAGATTCATATGTTGTAGTCATTTTAAAGTGCAAAATTGGTAATCCTCAAGATGTCCACAAGCAGCTACTTGCAATTATTTGTTTGTTATTTGCAGACAGATCCCATTGGCTCCAAGGAATTGATTGCTTGCACCAATAGTCCAGCACTTCCATCTTATGCCACCAGCCCCTTCTTCATTGAGGTGCACATGGTATTCACTGTGGCTTTGCCCACCACCCTTCACCCTCCTGCATCCCCAGGCTTCCTCCAGCTGGACAGTGCTCCCAGAGGCAGCTTCATGGTTGGTCCATCTCCTCCAGTGGGGTTGAGTTTCATTCCTGGCCATCCGCATGGATCTGGGCTGATGTGCTGGAGAGTAGCCTGACGTTGTGACACAAATAGGAAGCTTTGCTCCTCTGGCTAGAACCTACCCATTTATTTAACGTGCAGGAGATGGGGAGAAGGTCTTAGAGTGTGACTAACTGCGTCACCTGCTAAACAACTCATTGTGACCTTCTGCAAATCACAGGCCTCAACACTGGATCCCAGGCTGCCACGCTCTGACAGCCAAATGAAGGGCCAAGAGTCCAGTCGTCGAGGCCTACACCTCAGGGGATCCAGTTACGAGAAAGTGAATCGTTATACCCTTCCTGTGGGGTGAGGTCATTGGAAAAAGAGAGGTCAGAGACAATATGTATTTTGGTGGCCCCATCTTCATCTTTGACTGCTCCCTCCACTGATTCATCAATCTGGCAGGCAAGTCACCCTAGTTTTTCACCCTCACTGGAGAGATGAGTGATTGGGAAGGAGACAAATTGAGGTCCTTTGGTAGCCACTGATTGACCCACTGCATTCAATTCTGGTCTCCCTGCTATAGGAAAGGTGTTGTGAAACTTGAAAGGGTTCAGAAAATATTTACAAGAGTTTTGTCAGGGTTGGAGGGTTTGAGCTGTAGGGAGAGGCTGAATAGGCTGGATCAATTTTCCCAGAGTGTCGAAGCCTGAGGGGGGTTACAGAGGATTATAAAGAGGTGCTCAGATAGGGTGAATAGCAAAGTTCTTTTCCCCAGGGTAGGGGAGTTCAAAACTAGAGGGCATAAGTTTAGGGTAAGAGAGGAAACATTTAAAAGGGACCTAACGGGCAACTTTTTCACGTGGAGGGTGGTGCATGTATGGAATGAGCTGCCAGAGGAAGTGGTGGAGGCTGGTACAATTGCAACATTTAAAAGGCATCTGGATGGGTACATGAATAGAAAGGGTTTGGAGGGAAAATGGGTCAAATGCTGGCAAATAGGATATCTGGTCAGCATGGACAAGTTGGACCAAAGGGTCTGTTTCCGTGCTAGACAACTCTATGACTCGATATAATAGAATGTTTGATGTTCTGAAAAATAAAGACTTACATGTCGATAGCAATACTTACAATTTCAGGAATTCCCAAGGGGCTTCACAGCCTGTTAAATAATTTTAAAATTGTAGTCATGGTTGCATTGCAACAATCAATTTTCACACAGTAAGATCCTATTCTTGATGCGGAGGAACCGGTGTTGGACTGGGGTGGACATAATTAAATTACATAACATAACACATTACATAACACCAGATTATACTCCAACAGGTTTATTTGGAAGCACTAGCTTTCAGAGCGATGCTCCTTCATCAGGAGCCTGTTAGACAAACCTGTTAGACAAAACAGGTGATTTTTAACTACGATCCTACCAGCATCAATGTGATAATGATCATATAATTCATCTCAGTGATGTCGACTCAAGGATAAGTATAAATCAGGAAAAGGACAGAATTCCCCTGCTATTTCACCAAAATAGTGCCATGGAATCTTTTATGTCCGACAGAGAGGAAGCTCAGGTTTTTGGTTCCTCCAAAAGATAATACTTTTGAAAGTGTAACATTGCCTCAGTAATTGTTGGGGAAAGAAATGTAGAAGCACAAAGAGTAGAGGAATAATTGCTTGGGAGTGTAGAATTCAAGCATAGATAAATGTGACTCCAGACCCACAGCAATGTTGTCGACTCTCAACTGTCTTTTGTTAGGGACGGGCAATGAATACAGGCCTAGCCAATGACACCACATCCCCTGAATTAATAACCAAAAAAAAACTGTAAAGCTTTTCATTTTTCCACTCATCAGGATTGATGCAAGAATGCCAAATTTTGAAAGGACAACAATTGACACTGCATAAGGATCGATTGGCATATAGACTTTGATTAGTTGTATCATTGTTATGGAGAACATACGTGGAAATAGTAATCCCTCAATGTGTTTTAATTTAAAAAAAGCAAGCAGTTCAACACTGATTGTCTGAAGCATTACCATGGGAAATACATCATGCAACTATTGTCCTTTTTCCTCCTTTACTCAGTAGTAGAAAGCTAAAACATTGTCCCCTTAAAATTCTGCTGTTCCAAGAGATCAATCAACATTTTCAAGCCTGAGTTTGATGGATTTTTGTTGGGCAGTATCAGGTAGTATCAAGGGGCATACACCATTGCAGATCAATAATATTGAAGTACAGATCTCATAGGTTCAACCATCTGCATGATTCATTTCACTTTCCGTTAATGAAGAAAAGGAGCTATGCTCAAAGGAAGGTACAATCTCTAGTCAATTTGTTGCACTGGCAAGTCCCCATTAAGTATATATGATAGATTTGCCAGGTGAAATTCGCAGGGGTACAGATTATAATTAAATTTCTATAACTGTCAAGTGTACAGAAGAACTGCTGTGGCAAAAAAGCAGTTTGTAACATTACCCTCTAAGGGATTTCACTTCCCTTCATCAGTTGCATGCTGATTAATAGTGAGCTGCATCAGAAGTCAGCAGGAATTTCAATCAAAGTCCTCAGGGATTTGCTCCACAATTTGCAGATGTTATTGGAATTGCAGAATCAGAGCTCCTGGCCTGCACTCCCTGCTGTTTCTGTACAATCAACGGAAACCCTCACTCGTCACCAACAACGGGCGCTGCCATCTTGCCACTGTCTCACATTCTGAGAAAACTGGCATGTCAATACATCAGGTTAGATATGCAAGACATATTTATGTGTACCATTGCAGTTCTCAGTTTGAACTCCATATTTCTTTGACCCTGAATTACTGCTCAGCTTTTACAAGATCTTCCTGCTCAATTCTAAAAGCAACTCAGCATTTCTGTTCCTTAAACAATCTTCAAAATACACACCGCCTTGACTCATTCCCTCCCCATACCAGAACCACCTCACCCATTAATCCTCCATTAACTAATTCAAATACTGGAGGGCATGCATCTAATACTAAAGGGCATGCCTTTAAAGCGAGAGGGAGAAAGAGATACGAGGGGCAGGTTTTTTACGTAGAGAGTGGTGGGAGTCTGGAATGTGCTGCTGGGGTGATGGTGGAGGCAGAAACGATAAGGGCATTTAAGGGGCTTTTAGATAAGCACATGAATGAGCAAAAAATGGGGATATGACCCAAGGCCGGGCAGAAAGGATTAGTTTAACTTGGCGTCATGTTCAGCATAACATCGTGGGCTGAAGGGCCAGTACCTGTACTGTTCTATGTTTGATGTAATTTCCTTTCTGCTCAAATTCTGAACATCGAGCATAGCATGGTTCCACAAAGAACAATGTGACAATAACAGTGGTTGTTGACTGTGGGAGATATATTGACCAGGCAATTGGGGAGAACTTCCTTGTTCTCCAAGGGGGGGAATGATCTCCTTCAGTTTCTGTTCCCAAATGCATTTTGGGGGAAAATGACTGACTATTCATGTGGCAGGTCCTTCAGAAGATTCTGGTTGACATTAGTGAAAGCACTACAAGAGAGGTATAATTGCTGCAAACAACTTGTATTATCATGAGGTCATCTCGCATTAGTTAACAATGGGCAAATTATACCCAAAATAGACACTACAGGGCAGGAGTACTCATTTATGCAGTGCCTTTCACATTAAAAAATAGAACAGGGTCTTACTAAATAAAGTATAATACTAAGCCACATACTGAGGTATTAGGCACGGTGACCGAAAACTTATTCAAACAGGTTTAATTAACAATGAGAGAGGTTTCAAGAGAAAATTCCAGATCTTAAGAGTGAGCAAAGCCATCATTGCTGGATCAACAAAACTGGGGATGGAGAAATGGCTAGAATTGGAAAAAATACTGGGTTCTCAGGGTGTTTTAGGGCTGAATGAGGTTATAATGACAGAGCGGTCATAATGTGGTGGAGGCAGAAATCAGTCAGCACCACGATCATGAAATGGGCTCATGATAAATTGTCAGCCCTTTTTACCATCTGTACAATGTTCTTTTACAGTAAACCAACTATAGGTGGGAACCAATTTCATCTCACCCTCCCCCATCCTTCAACCTTTACTTTGCATCCTCTTGCTTGGTCTGAGTCAAAGACTTTTACAATAAACAATTATAAATTTCAGCTAGTGGATGTACTGGACTAAACTTGACTTACTGTGGAGTGCACTCTATAGGGTATTAAAACATAATTCCAGCAGTTATTTTCCTGCCGGGATTCTGGCCTGACTGATTGTCAGTCAAACTTCCAGAAATGTATATAAATGTGAGGTTCTGCATTTTGGAAAAGCAAATCAGAGCAGGACCTATACACTTAATGATAAGGTCCTTGGGAGTGTTGCTGAACAAAGAGACACTGGAGTGCAGGTTTATAGCTCCTTGAAAGTAGAGTCACAGGTAGATAGGATAGTGAAGAAGGCATTTGGTCTACTTTCCTTTATTGGTTAGAGTATTGAGCACAGGAGTTGGAAGGTTATGTTGTGGCTGTACAGGATGTTGGCTAGTCCATTTTAGAATTTTGTGTGCAATTCTGGTCTCCTTCTGGTCTCCATTAGAAGGATATTTTGAAACTTGAAAGAATTCAGAAAAGATTTACAAGAATGTTGCCAGGTTTAGATGATTTGAGCTGAAAATGTGTTGCTGGAAAAGCACAGCAGGTCAGGCAGCATCCAGGGGACAGGAGAATCGACGTTTCGGGCATAAGCCCTTCTTCAGGAACTTTGTAGAGGGAGAAAGAGAGCTTCTTCAAGGAAGGCATCCTTGTAAGAGGATTCGCAGTAGGTTGAAATCTTTGAGGAGAAAGTGAGGTCTGCAGATGCTGGAGATCAGAGCTGAAAATGTGTTGCTGGAAAAGCACAGCAGGTCAGGCAGCATCCAAGGAACAGGAGAATCGACATTTCAGGCATAAGCCCTTCTTAGATGATTTGAGCTATAGGGAGAGGTTGAATAGGCTGGGGCTGTTTTCCCTAGAGCATCGGAGGCTGAGGGGTGACCATACAGAGGTCTATAAAATCATGATGGGCATAGATAGGGTAAATAGATAAAGTTTTTTCTCTGGGGTGGGCGAGTCCAGAACTAGAGGCCATAGGTTTAGCATGAGGGGGGAAAGATATGAAAGGGACCTAAGGGGCAACTTTTTCATACAGAGGGTGGTGTATGTATGGAATGACCTGCCAGAGCAAGTGGTGGAGGCTGGTACAATTTCAGCATTTAAAACTCATCTGGATGGGTATATGAATAGGAAGGGTTTGAGGGATATGGGTCACGTGCTGGCAACTGGGTCTAGATTAGATTGGGGTATCTGGTTAGCATAGACGAGTTGGATTGAAGGGTCTGTTTCCATGCTGTATTTCTCTATGACTTTATGGATGTGCAGCTGGCCATTGAAGACCAGGTGGGAGGTGGCAGAATAAGAATGGAGGATGCATATTATTTGGAGATACTGAGAGAGATGAGTCAATGAAATGAAGGTCAACCCTAAGGGAAAAGAGGGGAATCTATCAGAGATTGCAGTAAGAGGGTTGATCCCTGGGAAAAGACATGTGTTGAACCCTATGGGGATCGTGGGAGCCTCATTTCAGGATTTGAGGTCTTGTGATGAAGGCGGAGGTTTTCTCTGGCAGGTACCTGAATAATTGTATTCATTTTTTGAGGGACATGGACATCGCTGGCTGGGCCCAGCATTTATTGCCCGTCCCCAGTTGCCCTTGAGAAAGTGGCAGTGAGTTGCCTTCTTGAACTGCTGCAGTCCACCAGCTGTGGGTTGATCCACAATTCCATTAGGGAAGGAATTCCGGGGTTTTGATTCAGTGATAGCGAAAGAAAGGCAATATATTTCTGAGTCAGGATGGTGAATGGCTTGGAGAGGAACTTGAAGGTGGTGGGGTTCCCATATATCTGATGACCTTGTCCTTCTAGATGAAAGTGGTTGAGGGTTTGGAAGATGGGAGGGAGATGAAAATGTACTCACTTCCTCAATCTATGGAAATCCTGAATCAAACAAGTCAGTGCATTTTTTGACCCTTAGGGAATCCTTCCAAACGTGAATTGAATTAGAAAGCTTAATGACAATCTTTAACTTCCTACCAGTTTATTTCAGCGAAAGCTGGTAGTGAATGGATGGGGATGGAGAATGGATGAAGTCAGAAAACAGATTGCACAGACTTTAACCTCCATCTGACTGACTGGTTAAAATTGAGCCCAACATGTGTTTTGGGAAGAGTCGTGGCTTCTATCCTTGAAAGGATTGAAGGTGACACTTTAAACGTCTCTTTTTAAAAGTTCATTCTGGAGAGATCTACCTTAAGTTTATAGTGCATTAGGTAACTGCATGAAGTGTAGTAAATGAAGTTAGTTAGCTGCAGGTGCAGATAGACACATGGGAACATGATATTGTGCCAAAAAAGGACAACTGTTCAAAAAAGGGGATGACTGGATATGTCTTAAACATTCATTGGCTTTTGGCCTTGCTGGCAAGGGTAGCACTTATTGCCCATCCCTACTTCAGAGGGTGGTTGTGAGTCACAGTCATAAAATCCCTACAGAGTGGAAATAGGCCCTTTGGCCGAACAAGTCCCTCCAAAAAGTAACCCATCCCTCTATAGTTACACTGACTAATGCACTTAACTTACACACCCCTGAACACTATGGATAATTCACCTAATCTGCACATCTTTGGACTGTGGGAGGAAGCTGGAGCACCCAGAAGAAACCCACGCAGACACAGGGAGAATGTACAAACTCCATGTCCAAGGCTGGAATTGAATCGGTAACCCTGGTGCTGTGAGACAATAGTGCTAACCACTAAGCCACCACTCTGCTCCTCTAAGGTACTGTGCCACCTGTGTATTTTTCTTGTACATGTGCTGTAGGCACACCCACACAGCTGTTGGGGAAGGGGTCCTT
Organism: Chiloscyllium plagiosum; assembly: GCF_004010195.1. Lineage (NCBI taxonomy): Eukaryota > Metazoa > Chordata > Chondrichthyes > Orectolobiformes > Hemiscylliidae > Chiloscyllium > Chiloscyllium plagiosum. The sequence goes on from NC_057718.1 coordinate 85,745,273, forward strand.
GGATTTTGAACAACGGACCGTGAATGGCCGATGATATTGTTCCCAGTTGGGATACTTTTTCAGCCAGAGGGGAATTTACAACTGTTCCTGCTCCCATGCATCTGTTGCTGCTTTCCTTCTAGATGATTGATTTCATGGGTTTGGAATGGACTCTCTAGGGAACTTTGACATGTTGCTGTTGTACATGTTGCAAAAAGGTAGCACCCAGTAACTTTCCAGTTGATAAGTTAAGTGGGATACGGTTGAATAAAGAGAATTCGTTAAGTCAATGAAGGAGAGGCAAAGAGAGAGTGAGAAGTGACTAGCAGCTAGCTTTAGAGAGAATCCAAATATAATTATGAACATATAAATATTGAAAGGATTGTAAGAGTAGTGGGGCAATTAATAGGGACCAAAAAGGAATCCTCATATGAAGACCAAAGGCACGGCTGAAATACTAAATATGTATTTTGTAGCTACCTTTTCCAAGGAAGGAGATGTTACCTAAGCCACAGTGAAAGAGAAATTGTTGATTTACTATATGGGCTTAAAAATAATAACGCTGAAAAATGTGTTGCTGGAAAAGCGCAGCAGGTCAGGCAGCATCCAAGGAGCAGGAGAATCGATGTTTCGGGTATAAGGCTCATGCCCGAAATGTCGATTCTCCTGCTCCTTGGATGCTACCTGACCTGCTGCGTTTTTCCAGCAACACATTTTTCAGCTCTGATCTCCAGCATCTGCAGTCCTCATTTTCTCCTTCAAAATAATAATGAAGACATTCTAGAAAAAGTATTTCAAGTTAAGAAGTTGCTAGTACTGGATGAGATGCATCCAAGGGCACTAAAATTATTAGTTAGAAATGCCAGAGGTATTTGCCATAATCCTTCAATTCCCCTTCAGTGTCAGAGTTGTGTCAGAGGCATGGAGAACTGTAAATGTCACACTACCATCCAAAATAAAATATTAGGATAAATCTAGAAACTGCACATTAGTCACTTTAACTCCGATGATCAGAAAACTTATAGAGATGATAATTCTGAACAAAATTGACAAGAGATTTGATGGAAGTATTGAAACTCTTTTTAATGTAGGTGAGTGATTAGTTCTGGAATATAAACCTGAGAATGCAGGTGGGAAAACCAATTGGATGCTCAAGTAAAAGTGACTGAAGAGGAAAATAATTGCAAGGTTATAGAGAAGGGACAGAAGAGTGGGATGAGTGGAATTTGTCATGGATATGACGGTCCAAATGGCCTCCTTCTGTGTTGTCCCCATGCCATAATCCTTACAAGGGTGTCATTTAATTTCCATTCTAGTTACCCAAGAAGGTGACTTTGCCTGAAGCATTGCAGAGACTTGAGAGTCTAGGCATTAATTGCCAGTCACCATATTGATCCGGGATTGCATTTATATATAGGTTAGACTAGGTGAAGAGAAGGCTTTTCTTCTTTAAAAACACACTATATGACAATTCAACACAGTCATTTTCTGTCCGACCAGCTTATTATTTCCAAGTTTGATTAAATTGTATTCAAATTCTCAACTACTACATTGGGATTTATGTTCACACTCTCTGGATCATTAGTCCAATAGCATAGCCACCACACCACCATACGCCCATTATTTGCTAAAACATGCAATTTAAAGCACTGAACAGATTTAGGGGGAGTGCACAGTTGAAAGATGAGCAATTAAAAGGAGAAATTAAATAGGTGGATATGAAGTGGGATTCTAATTGATGAATGTAAAGTTTTATTTAGGATCTACAGAGCTGATGATCTAAGTGCAGCTCAAAGCTGCAGTGTTGGCTGAGATGGAGCTTTGTCTCTCTGAGTCTATTTGACTGCTGCCAAAGTCTGATCGATGGCTCCTGTAGGAGCTTGGTCAAGTCCTGACCCTGACACAAGGACAAACAAACTGTGATGGCAAATGGGAATAAAGATTTTATTTAATCATTTGGTTGTTTTGGCACATGCATTTTAAAGAAAGAAACTTAAAATTCAGCAGCACCTTTCACAACCTCATGACACTTTATAGACAGCTGAGTGTGTTTTGAATTAGATGCAGAACACGTTAGGCAGTCCTTTGGGATCAAGAATAGTCTCCTGAGTTGTGGATTTTGAGGCGACTCAATTGTCCAAGGCTGGATGCACACAAGGGCAGGGCAGAGAAGGTGGTCAGAGTGGTGGGATACTGAGGTTTTCAAATCCTCCTTCAGCTGTTACACTTAGTTACCCTCCTTGAGCTGATAGAGAAGCTCAACATGATTGGCACCTTCACAGATGCTTCACTTCCAGTTTGGGTTGGCTTGGCCAAGAGGCTGCCATGATTCAGTGAGCTATCACGTTTTGTTCAGGGAGGCTTTGAGGACCTTCACGAAGCATTTCCTCTCGTCGTCCAGCCGGGATGAGGAGTCGAAAGCTTGTCTTGCTAGTCCGCCATCATGATGAAGGAAATCTAAAGTAAGCAATTTTCTCACAGCTGGCTCCCATCGACTGTAATGGAATATCTGGCAGCTTTGTGGTCTCAGTGGTAACAATTTTCTTTCCCCGAGATTTACTAAACTGAATAAATTCAGTTAAGTAGATGCTTCTGGGAACGTTCTATAATTAAAGATCAAGTTTTGAAGGGTACATTCATAAGTTTGGGCCTTCGTTCTCAGAAGATGCAATGCTGTTCGATTTTTGGAGGTCAATTTACATCGTTGCCTTTTGGGTGGTTACTTGACTGGCTCCATGAAGTTGGATCTACCAGGTTGCTATCTGTAAGGTGAGGTCAAAACATTGTCCTGTGTCTCTGGTCAGTTTGAACATATTCCGTTCCTGGTTTTGAGACTGATACAGAATATAAAATGACAGTTATTACAAGGAGCACAGAAGAACAGTGAGTAATCTGCCAGCAAATGTCTAAACAAGATGGTGGAATGATAAGCACGCATGACATATGATTTAGCACAGACACTTTCCAATGTGAATCCATTGACACCATACATTTATCCTTAGCTTTCTTCTCTTACAGCTCAGTATACATCTGTGCTTCCTAAACCACTGAGTATATTTAAAACAGAGATAGATAAGTTCTTGATTGCCAAGGGGAATATAAGGTTACAGGGAGAGAGTGGAAAAATGGGGTTGAAAAACCTATCAACCATGATTGAATGGTGGAGCATACTCGATGGGCTGAATGGTCTGATTTCTGCTCCTATGTCTATGGTCTTATCCCACTGTAACACCATTTAGAGACTTGAAAATTGTTGTGAACATCAGTAAAAATGGACAGAGCTGGGAATGAGATGGGGGTGAGAAATTATGCAGGACTGAGAGTTGGGAAATGGGGCAGAGCTTCAGGAGAGCAATTCTTGTCTTGAAACCTGTGATGCCAAACTTTCAGCTCGTGATCTGCTTGGTGTCCCGATGCCATCCCCAACTTTTCCAAGTCCTGGTCTGGCTTCGTAGAGTTTTATTTAACTAGGCCAGCCAGACCAATACTGTAGCTTCAAGAACAGATCACAGGTTGGTGAATATTGTATTCAAAACATTCCACCATTCTAGGTGGTGCAGTGGCACAGTGGTTAGCGCTGCAAACTCATGGTGCTGGGGGCCCAGACTCAATTCCGGCCTTGGGTGACTGTGTGGAGTTTGCACATTCTCCTTTCCTTCTCACAGTACAAAGAAGTACAGGTCAGGGGAGTTAATCATGGTTAAATACCCCAGGTGGGTTGTAAGTCTAGGATGTGATGCTTTTCAGAGGGTTGGTGCAGACTTCATGAGGCTGAATGGTCTCTTTCTGCACTGTAGGAATTCAATGACTGACATCGACAATTTATTTTCACCCTTAATGTGTTAAAACAAACTAAAACATGTTACTGAGGCACATAAGGTGATCGAGGTATCCTAATGCATGAGTGACAGAAGATTAATAGGGAATACAGCATGAAATCCAGAAGGCTAATGGAATGCTATCGTTTATCATAAGAGGCATTGAACAGCAAAGTGAGCATGTCATACTCCAGTTGTAAGGGACCTTGGTAAGACTGCAACTCAAGGACTGTGGTCTCTATATGTAAGGAAGCATATAGATGCATTGGAGGTGGTTCAGAGGAGGTTTACTAGAATGACATCTGGAATGAGAGTGCTGTTTTATGACGATAGATTGGACAAACTGTGCTTGTTTTCACAGGAGTTTAGCAGAGTGAGGGGTCACTTCATTTAAATGCAGAAGATCCTGAACAGCCTTGCCAAGGTACATGTGAAAAGATGTGGATCTGCCCAGAACTAGGGGGATCACTGTTTTGAAATTAGGCGTCACCCTTTTAGGACAGAAATAAGGAATATTATATCTTCTCACACTTGGACTTTGGAACTCTGCCTCAGAAAGCAGTGGCAGTGAGGTCATTAAATATTTTTAAGGCAGAGGCAGATAGGTTTTCAGGCGAAAGTGAAGGCTACAAATGTTGGAGATCAGAGTCAAGATTAGAATGGTGCTGGAAAAACACAGCAGGTCAGGCAGCATCCGAGGAGCAGGAAAATCGACATCTCAGTCAAAAGCCCTTCATCAGGATAGATTTTTGTCAGGAAGAGGAGTTGGGATGGGGTTTGGGTGGGACCCGAGATCTGGATGTGGAATTTGAAATACTAACAGATTGGCCCTTGGTGGGGTCGGAGCAGAATGGACTATTTCCATTTCTATTTGGTATGTTTATATATTAATTAACAGGAACAAAAATCTGCTTAAAGGCAGGGTTTTTAAAACGTTTCTAAGAGGAGGAAAAGAGGGTAGAGAAACGGAGAGGTACAGAGAAGAAATTTCAGAGCCCTAGGGCTCGGCTATTAAAGGCACATCCACCGTTGATGGCAATCAGGGATGCTGAAGTGGTCAGAATTAGATGAGCAGGGATCTGTAAAGTGTATAAGGAATCTAAGGATGGCTGAGGAGCTTTTGAAGCTAGAAGGGCAATTAGATGCTCCTGAGAGCAGCGGCAGGATGCGCTGAAGGTGAGTACAAGAGCAAGTCCTTCAAGGGTGGTCTAAAGGAAATGACTTTGCATCATGCTTGCCACTCCAGGGAATGGGGTTTTGATATCTGTAGGGCAAAATGGACCCCTCAACTTCCAGGAAAATCCCAGTTAATTTCCTTCATTCATCCAAAATTAGTTCGATTAGTCACTCCTGCCATTTCGGCAGTCCCAACCTCCCGCCGCTCCCAGCCTCCTTTGCTCATCACCCTCTGGCAAAATTGGAGACAAAGTAGACATGGAGCAGATGTTTCCCTTGTAGGACAATCCAGATGAGAGGTCATAGTTTCACACTAAATGGGGCGAGGGCAGATTAAAAACAGAGATGAGGAGGGATTACTTCCCTCATGTAACCCTATGGAATTCACTACCTCAGAGTGTGATAGATGAGAACACTGAATAATTTTAAGGAGGAGATAGATAGATTTTTAATCAGTAACAGGTTAAAGGGTTAAGAGGAGCATGTAATTGAGACCGAGATGATATCAGCCATGGGCAGCATGGTGGCTCAGTGGTTCGCACTGTTGCCTCACACTGCCAGGGACCCAGGTTCAATTCCAGCCTTGGGTGACTGACTGTGTAAAGCTTGCCCGTTTTCCTTGTGTCTGCGTGGGTTTCTTCCAGTTCTACAATTAAGTCCAAAGATGTGCAGGTTAGTTGGATTGGCCTTAGGAAATCCAGAGTTACTGGGACAGGGTGTGGTGGTGAGTCTGGGTGAAATGCTCTTTGGAGTGTCAGTGTAAGTTGATGGGCCAAATGGCCTGCTTCCCCACTGTAGGGATTCTATGATTGTATTAAATGATGGAGGAGGCTTGAGGGGCTGAATTGCCTACTCCTGATTCTAGGTCTCATGTTTAAACATGATATGTGCACGAGCAGAAAGACCAAAGTGTTAGAACATAGAACATTACAGTGCAGTACAGGCCCTTCGGCTCTCGATGTTGCGCCGACCTGTCATACCAATCTGAAGCCCATCTAACCTACACTATTCCATGTATGTCCATATGCTTGTCCAATGACAACTTAAATGTACTTAAAGTTGGCGAATCTACTACCGTTGCAGGCAAAGCATTCCATACCCTTACTACTGTCTGAGTAAAGAAACTACCTCTGACATCTGTCCTATACCTTTTTTTTCACATTTATTTTTAGATTAGATTACTTACAATGTGGAAACAGGCCCTTCGGCCCAACAAGTCCACACCTACCCACCGAAGCGCAACCCACCTATTCCCCTCTTTACCTAACACTACGGGCAATTTAGCACGGCCAATTCACCTGACCTGCACATCTTTGGACTGTGGGAGGAAACCGGAGCACCCGGAGGAAACCCACGCAGACACGGGGAGAATGTGCAAACTCCACACAGTCGAGAATTGAACCCGGGTCTCTGGCGCTGTGAGGCAGCAGTGCTAACCACTGTGCCACCTTGCCGCCCACAATACCTATCACCCCTCAATTTAAAACTATGCCCCCTTGTGCTCGTCGTCTCTATACTTGGAAAAAGGCTCTCCCTGTCCACCCTATCTAATCCTCTGATTATCTTATATGTCTCTATTAAGTCACCTCTCACCCTGCTTCTCTCTAATGGAAACAGCCTCAAATCCCTCAGCCTTTCCTCGTAAGACCTTCCCTCCATACCAGGCAACATCCTGGTAAATCTCCTCTGCACCCTTTCCAAAGCTTCCACGTCCTTCTTATAATGCGGTGACCAGAACTGTACACAATACTCCAAGTGCGGCCGACTAGAGTTTTGTACAGCTGTAGCATAACCTCATGGTTCCGGTACTCGATCCCTCTATTAATAAAAGCTAAAGCACTGTAAGCCTTCTTAACGACCCTGTCAACCTGGGTGGCAACTTTCAAGGATCTGTGTACCTGGACACCGAGATCTCTCTGCTCATCTACACTACCAAGAATCTTACCATTAGCCCAGTACTTTGCATTCCGGTTACTCCGACCAAAGTGAATCACCTCACACTTGTCCGCATTAAACTCCATTTTCCACCTCTCAGCCCAGCTCTGTAGCTTATCTATGTCTCTCTGTAACTTACAACATCCTTTTGTCACTATCCACAACTCCACCGACCTTAGTGTCGTCTGCAAATTTACTAACCCACCCTTCTATGTCCTCATCCAGGTCGTTGATAAAAATGACGAGCAGCAGTGGGCCCAAAACTAATCCTTGTGGTACACCACTGGTAACTGAACTCCAGGATGTACATTTCCCATCAACCACCACCCTCTGTCTTCTTTCAGCAAGCCAATTACTGATCCAAACTGCTATATCTCCCACAATCCCATTCCTCTGCATTTTGTACAATAGCCTACTATGGGGAACCTTATCGAATGCCTTGCTGAAATCCATATACACCACATCAACCAGTTTACTCTCATCTACCTGTTTGGTCACCTTCTCAAAGAACTCAATAAGGTTTGTGAGGCACAACCTACCCTTCACAAAACCATGCTGACTATCCCTAATCAAATTATTCTTTTCTAGATGATTATAAATTCTATCTCTTATAACCTTTTCCAACACTTTACCAACAACTGAAGTAAGGCTCACTGGTCTATAATTACCAGGATTGTCTCTACTCCCCTTCTTGAACAGGGGAACCATATTTGCTATCCTCCAGTCTTCTGGCACTACTGCTGTAGACCTGTAGACAATGACGATTTAAAGATCAATGCCAAAGGCTCGGCAATCTCCTCCCTGGCTTCCCAGAGGATCCTAGGATAAATCCCATCCGGCCAGGGGACCTATCTATTTTCACACTCTGCAGGATTTCTAATACCTCCTCCTTGTGAACCTCAATCACACCTGGTCTAGTAGCCTGTATCTCAGTAATCTCCTCGACAACATTGTCGTTTTCTTGATTGAATACTGTTGAAAAATATTCATTTAGTATTTCCCCTATCTCCTCTGACTCCACACACAACTTCCCACTACTATCCTTGATTGGCCCTAATCTTACTCTAATCATTCGTTTATTCCTTAAATACCTATAGAAAGCCTTAGTGTTTACCCTGATCCTATCCGCCAACAACTTCTCATGTCTCCTCCTGGCTCTTCTGAGCTCTATTTTAGGTCTTTCCTGGCTAACTTGTCACCCTCAAGCGCCCTAACTGAGCCTTCACATCTCATCCTAACATAAGCCTTCTTTTTCCTTGTGACCAGAGATTCCACTTCCTTCATAAACCACGGCTCCCGCGCTCTACAGCTTCCTCCCTGCCTGACAGGTACATACCTATCTAGGACACACAGCAGTTTTTCCTTGAATAAGCTCCACATTTCTAATGTGCCCATCCCCTGCAGTTTCCTTCTCCATCCTATGCTTCTTAAATCTTGCCTAATCGCTTCGTAATTTCCTTTCCCCCAGCTGTAACTCTTGCCCAGTGGTATACACCTATCCCTTTCTATCACTAAAGTAAACATAACAGAATTGTGATCGCTATCACCAAAGTGCTCACCTATTTCCAAGTCTAACAATTGGCCGGGCTCATTACCCAATACCAAATCTAATGTGGCTTCGCTCCTTGTTGGCCAAATCTAATGTGGCTTCGCTCCTTGTTGGCCTGTCTACATTCCTGTGTCAGGAATCTCTCCTGCACACACTGGACAAAAACTGACCCATCTATAGTACTCATACTATAGTGTTCCCAGTCAATATTTGGAAAGTTGAAGTCCCCCATGACAACTACCCTGTCTCACTCCTATCGAGAATCACCTTTGCTATCCTTTCCTCTACATCTCTGGAACTATTTGGCGGTCTATAGAGAACTCCTAACAGGGTGACCTCTCCTTTCCTGATTCTAACTTCAGCCCATACTACCTCAGTTTACGAGTCCCCAAACATCCTTTCTGCAACT
>NC_057718.1:85754207-85807793 GCF_004010195.1 Chiloscyllium plagiosum
CCCCAGAAAAAGCCCCAATTATCCAAGAATCCAAAACCCTCCCTCCTGCACCATCCCTGTAGCCTTGGGGCTGCTCCCCCTCCCCCTTAAGGATCCCAAAAACACGATCAGACCCATCACGAACCCTGGCACCTGGAAAGCAACACACCAACCGTGAGTCTCTCTCGTCCCCACAGAACCTCCTATCTGTCCCCCTAACTATGGAGTCCCCAATGATTACTGCTCTGCTCCTCTTCCCCTTTCCCTTCTGAGCAGCAGGGACAGACTCTGTGCCAGAGCCCTGTACCCACTGCTTTCCCCTGGTAAGTCCACCCCCTCAACAGTATCCAAAACAGTATACTTATTGTTGAGGGGAATGACCACAGGGGATCCCTGCACTGCCTGCCGGTTCCCTTTCCGTCCCCTGACTGTAAGCCATTTGCCTTTTTCTTGTACCTTAGGAGTGACTACCTCCCTGTAACTCCTCTCAATAACCCCCTCTGCCTCCTGAATGATCCGAAGTTCATCCAGCTCCAGCTCCAGTTCCCTAACGCGGTTTTCGAGGAGCTGGAGTTGGGTGCACTTCCCACAGATGTAGTCAGCAGGGTCACTAGTGGTGACCCTTACCTCCCAAATTCTGCAGGAGGAACATTCAACTGCCCTCACCTCCATTCCCACTCTTCTAAATTCCCAAAAAGATTGATGAAAAAATAAGGAATAAAAGAAAATCTCGTTACCTTACCAATCTGGCGCACAGGTCATTTTTTTGGTTAGAGGAGGAGGATGGGTGGGAGATACTACCCGAGTAGTGTTTCGTGTAATGCCACCACACAAACATATGACTTCCCAGAAGTCCTTTGCTCCTCCCTCGCACCTCTCGGTAAATGGAGGCCCGACTCCCGAGGTAAGTCCCTTTTAATGTGGGAAAACTCACCCTTCCCGGCAGCCCTCGCTTCACCTCTCCTTTTCTCCTCGCCGCTCTGGCAAAATGTTAATGTAGATAAGTCACTAAAGGCGGAAAGACAAATAGAGGGAACTTATGAAAGCATAAAGTGTTCTAGGCCCCATACGTGGGGGCATAGATTACAGGGAGGTTCTGATGAATTATATAAGGCACTAGTTAGGCCTCAGCAGGAGTATTGTGTACAATTCTGGGCACCACACTTTAGGAGGAGAGAGTGCAACAGTGGGTTTACAAGAATGGTTCCAGAGATGTGACGCTTCAGCTCTGAAGAAAGATCGGAGTGGTTGTAACTGTTCTCCTTGGAGAGAAGAAGGCTAGGAGGGGATTTGATAGAAGTTTCAATATCACAAAGATTCAAAATCATAACATCTAACACCCTCCAGGGAAGGAGTTTGCCTTCCTTACTGGTCTGGCCTATATGTGAATCCAGATCCACAGCAAGATGGTTGACTCTTAGCTGCCCTCTAGGCAATTAAGGATGGGCAGTAGGTGCTGGCCTAGCCAGCAACATCCTCATCCTGTAAATGCATTTTAAAAAATCATAAGGGGTCTGGACAAAGTAGATAAGGGGAAACAGTTCCCAGTCGTAAGTAGATCGAGAACTATAGGGTATAGTTATAAAACATTTTGCAAAAGGGGCAAGTGCAAGATGAGAATAATAGTTAGGGTCTAAAATGCACTGCTTGGGAGAGTGCTGGAGGCGAGTTCAATTGAGGCAATAGATAATCGTTTTAATATTAGATTTTGATTTGATTTGATTTATTTATTGTCACAAACATTTTGTTGCAAAATACAGTGAAAACTGGTTGTGCAGCATTGTCACTCTCTGGTGCCGCCTTAAAACACAGAAAAATGAACCAAAACACAGAACATGAAGACATAAAAATAAAGAAATAGAGAAACAAAGTTCATCTCCACAGCCCTTCTTGCTAAACGCTCAGCCATAGGCTTGGATCTCCCCCTCCATGAGTTCTTGCTGGACGTGTCCAATGCAGCTACTACTGATGCCCCAGGGTCTCACCCTGGGCAGTAACTTGCCTCTGCTGCAACCACCAAGAGTCTGCTCTGGCCCACTTCATCGATGCAGAAACCACCAGGAACACCTCAAAGGTTTCAGTAAAGATTTACAAGGATGTTGCCAGGGTTGGAGGGTTTGAGCTATAAGGAGAGGCTTAACTGGCTGGGGCTGTTTTCCCTGGAGCATCGGAGGCTGAGGGGTGACCTTATAGAGGTTTACAAAATTATGAAAGGTACGGATAGGAGTAAATAGACAAGATCTTTTCTCCGGGATGGGGGAGTCAAGAACTAGAGGGCATAGGCTTAAGGAGAAAGGGGAAAGATTTAAAAGGGATCTAAGGGGCAACTTTTTCACACAGAGGATGGTGCATGTCTGGAATGAACTTCCAGAGGATGTGGTGGCAGCTGGTACAATATTAAGATTTAAAAGGCATCTGGATGGGTACATGAATAAGAAGGGTTTAGAGGGAAATTGGCCAAATGCTGGCAAATAGGACTATATCAGTTTAGGATATCTGGTCAGCATGGACAACTTGGACTGAAGGGTCTGTTTTCATGTTGCACATCTCTATCACTCTATGACTCTAATACTTGCAAGTTTGTGTTATCTGCAAATTTTGAAATTGGACCACAAGTTTACATCATTAATATATATCAAGGGAAATATTGGTGCCAGTCCTGACCCAGAACAAACTTATTATATATTAGTCTTCAGTCCAACAAAGAACTGTTCACCACTGTTCACCACTGTTCACCTCTGTGAATATCGTCTGTTTCCTGTGGCCTTGCCAATTACATATTCATTCATTATTTATTCTGTGGCTTCAATTTTGCTGACAGTTTTATTATGAGACAATTTTGTCAAATGCCTTCTGGAAGTCTCTATATATCTCATCAAGTGCATTATCCGCATCAATTCTCCTTGTTACTGCTTGAAAAATCTCATCCAAGTTAGTTTTGTACAATTTGTCTTTAACAAAGAAATAAATCTGCTTCTTTAAAAATCTTGATCCAAGTGCAGTCTTCTGTATTGGAATGAAATGTTATTTTTTGCACAGTTTTTCAGTCAGTTTTAGCAATCTATTTTAATGCATGGTGCAATGCTGGGTTGCTACTCTCTATGCATAATAATAACATTAATCTCCTTGAAACTGAGAAATCTCAGTATTCTGTGTAATATTGATTTACTCTTTTATTGTCAATTTAATTCATATTGTGCTTAAACTAGAATTCCTGTTAGTTCTTCATTACAATGTATATTGCAGAGGCCCATCTGATTAAATAAGTTTGTGTCCATGCAATTGATATGTCTTTGTGAAAGGTACAATGAGGGGAGGAGGCCGGTTGCAGAACTGACACAGCTCTCCACAGCCAGGCTCTCTCTTGGAATGGAATTGCTGGCCAATTCAGTAACTTATTTCAAACACATATACTGCAATAATTGATGCTGCACAGTTGAAGGATCCATGTGCTTTATCTGACATATGAGGAAAAGATGGATCAGTTTTGAATAAAGTCCATGCCAACAGTTAAAGATTCTTTCATTCAGTGATACCTTGAGTCAGAAGATGCAGGTTTTTTTAGATTAGATTACTTAGAGTACAGTGAGGAGTCCTGGCGAGCATCCAGTTGATTAGATTCCCTTCGGCCCAACAAGTCCACACTGACCCTCCGAAGGGCAACCCACCCAGACCCATTCCCCTACACCGAACACTACAGGCAATTTAGCCTGGCCAATTCACCTAACCTGCACATCTTTGGACTGTGGGAGGAAACCGGAGCACCCAGAGGAAACCCACGCAGACACGGGGAGAACGTGCAAACTCCACACAGACAGTTGCCTGAGGTGGGAATTGAACCCAGGTCTCTGGCACTGTGAGGCAGCAGTGCTAACCACTGTACCACCATGCTGCCCACTTTTAAACACTGTCATTGAGAGTCACATGAATGGAAACAGGATGTATGGATCCCAATTCTAGATCATCAACCAACAGTAGTGGCTGTGGATGATTCCTCCTAAACTTCCATCATACAGGTTGTGAGAGCACAGAAAACCTACCCAACACAGAGGTCCACCATTTGGGATAAATGGGTTGAATAGGCATGGAAGGGAGTTCATGTTGTGACTTATCAGACTGTTAATCGGACCATAAACATTTCAAATTTCACTCTGCTTTTCCAAAAGAACACTTTGGAGACACAAAAAATAATCAAGCTGCCATCCTGTGATATTATTAATCAGTTTATGAAGGTATAAAGTCAACAGAAGCTTAGTTTGCACAGCACACCCAGGGCTGGAATTGAGAAGGCAATTGAAAACCCATCTAAGTTTGGCAAAAGTTAATAAGCCATGTGTATCAATCTAAAATATTTGACCTGATTGGTTCAAGTGAACCTCGAGAGATTTCAGATTGATCACTGATGTAACGTGTTAGAGTATTATTGAAGTGGCTCATATAGGATTATAAATGCTTTCTCCAAAAAAACAGATATGGAACCATGCAATAGTGGAGAGTTAATTTACTTTGGCTGCACGATGAAATGGAAAGGATATTTGAAAACAGAACAATTTGATTTGCATCCATGACTGAAGTTTTTCTCTGAGAAGATGTTTTATAGTTTATCTGTAAATTCTGGGCCACACAACACCACTGCAAACATTGGTAACTAGTCATTTTTTTAAAAAAACAAAAACAGAAGTTGCTGGAAACGCCTCAGCAGGTCTGGCAGCAGCTGTGTAGAGAAATGAAAGTTAATGCTTTGGGTTCAGTGACCTTTGCTCAGGAGTGTTTTTCAAATCCTTTTTGAGATGTGGCATTTATTATCGATCCTTACTTGCTAATATTGGTGTCATAGAGTCATCCTTCACATACCTAATGGGCTTTACACAAAATAACATAAAATGTTTTAATTAATTATGTGGTTACAGGACAGGAACAGGCAATTCAAGCAAACAGGCCTTTGCTCTGTTTATGCTTTGCCTCTGCCTCCCCACATTCTTCCTCATGTCTCCCTATTAGTGAATCCTTATACGTCTTTCCCCCTTGTATAATAAGACCATAAGACATAGGAGTGGAGGTAAGGCCATTTGGCCCATCGCGTCCACTCCGCCATTCAATCATGGCTGATGAGCATTTCAACTCCACTTACCCGCATTCTTCCCGTAGCCCTTAATTCCTTGTGACATCAAGAATTTATCAATCTCTGCCTTGAAGACATTTAGCGTCCCGGCCTCCACTGCACTCTGTGGCAATGAATTCCACAGGCCCACCACTCTCTGACTGAAGAAATGTCTCCGCATTTCTGTCCTGAATTGGCCCCCTCTAATTCTAAGGCTGTGTTCATGGGTCCTAGTCTCCTCGCCTAACGGAAACAATTTCCTAGCGTCCACCCTTTCCAAGCCATGTATTATCTTGTAAGTTTCTATTAGATCTCCCCTTCTAAACTCCAATGAATACAATCCCAGGATCCTCAGCTGTTCCTCGTATGTTAGACCAACCATTCCAGGGATCATCCGTGTGAATCTCCGCTGGACACGCTCCAGTGCCAGTATGTCCTTCCTGAGGTGTGGGGACCAAAACTGGACACAGTACTCCAAATGGGGCCTAACCAGAGCTTTACAAAGTCTCAGTAGCACAACGGTGTTTTTATATTCCAACCTTCTTGAGATAATTGACAACATTACATTTGCTATCTTAATCACGGATTCAACCTGCATGTTTACCTTTAGAGAATTCTCGACTAGCACTCCCAGATCCCTTTGGACTTTGGCTTTATGAATTTTCTCACCGTTTAGAAAGTAGTCCATGCTCCTATTCTTTTTTCTAAAGTGCAAGACCTCGCATTTGCTCACATTGAATTCCATCAGCCATTTCCTGGACCACTCTCCCAAATTGTCTAGATCCTTCTGCAACCTCCCCACTTCCTCAGTACTACCTGCCTGTCCACCTAACTTCGTATCTTCGGCAATCTTCACTAGAATGCCCCCAGTCCCTTCATCCAGATCATTAATATATAACGTGAACAGCTGTGGCCTCAACACTGAACCCTGCAGGACACCACTTGTCACCGGCTGCCATTCCAAAAAAGAACTTTTTATCCCAACTCTCTGCCTTCTGTCAGACAGCCAATTCTCAATCCATACCAGCTTAGCCTCCTTTTAACTTCATCTTCCTGCATTCAAGAATTGAACTTGGCCTTTGAATCCTTAATAATGAAAGTTAGAATTCTAAAAGATCTGCAGATCCACGTTCAAAAATCAATTTGCTTCAACATTAAGTGGCAGATTTATTACATTTGCTCTGATGTGTGACCTCCAAAAAGGAATTGCATATATATCTGGATTAGCTGGATCTTCGTTATGAACTGGCTTGATAGACTTTCAAAAAACGGAATGTGTGGAAGAATAATTGTCAGGGTTCTATTGTAAAATCAAATGCAACTTACACAAACCTGAACATAAGCAATAACGACTAATGTATATATTGAACAGGTTTTGGAACTGATTCTAAACCAATACACTATATATACAATTTAGACTCTAATATTCTGGATATACATGAGGCAAATATGGGTTAATAGACAAACTGTGGCTGAACACTCCTCAGACTGCACTTTAAATGGCTAATATTTCAAGGCAGATCCTACCCAAACATATTGGTCACAAATCACCAATAAAGTTCTGTCTCATTTGCAAGGGATTCCAAGTCTTCAGTTGGAAGATCCATCCTTGGAATGTTTTGATGGTTTGATCTCTTATTTCAAGCCTCAGTTCTCCAAGACTCCTGAGTCTACTCCCAAAAGTCTAAATACCAACAAAATGTCAGCTTTTATTCAACATCTGCTTTATCAGGTGTCTCTAAGTTTCTTTAAACTCTAATCTTTCTCTATCTACACCAAGCAAATACAGCTTGTGGGCTTCCTTCATTGCCCTCTCAATTGTACTGAACTTTCAATGGCTTCCAGGGATTTGTTTTAGCCCGATCTTTCTATATGGCAAGGTGGCACAATTCCCTTTGACTTCTCTTGAGCTTTAATTGCATAGTCGCTAAAACTCTTATGCTTAGTAGGCACTTTGCATCCTCACTTCCCACACCTCGACCTTTGAGCTCCACCCCTTCAATTGCAACAAAAACTGAACCTTCCTGGTCCTCACCTTCCACCCCACCATCCTCCAGATCCAACGTATCATCCTCCACCATTTCTGCCACCTACAAACAGATTCTACCACCAGAAATATATTTCCCTCCCCATTCCTCTCTGCATTCCACAGAGACCATTCCCTCTATGACTCCCTTGTCCAAGCCCACCACCAACCCACCCACCACTCCTGGCACCTTCCCCTGCCACTGCAAGAGGTGTAAAGCCTGCGTCCACACCTCCCACCTCACCTCCATCTAAGGCCCCAAAGGATCCAAAGGATCCTTCCATATCCAGCAGAGATTTTCCTGCACCTCCAAACACCTCATCTACTGTGTCCATGACTCTTGAGGTGGTCTCTTCTACATTAGGGAGACAGGATGCCAACTTGTGGAATGTTTCAGAGAACATCTCTGGGATACATGCACTAAACATCCCCACCGCCTTGTGGCCGAACACTTCAACACCCTCTCCTACTCCGCCAAGGACATGCAAGTCCTGGGCCTCCTCCACAACCAAATTCTAGCCACCCGATGCCTGGAGGAAGAGAGCCTCAGATTCCGCCTTGGGACACATGGGATCAATGTTGATTTCACTAGTTTCCTCATCTCCCTTCCCCCACCTTATCACAGATCCAACTCTCAAACTTGGCACCGCCCTCTTGAATTGTCCTACCTGTCCATCTTCCTTCCCACCTATCTGCTCCACTCTCCATTCTGACGTATCACCATCACCCCCACCTTCATCGACCTATTGTATTTCCAGCCGCCTTTCGCCCAACCCCATCCCCCCTCCCATTTATCTCTCAGCCCCCTTGGGCCTCCCCACATTCATGATGAAGAGCTTATGCTCAAAATGTCGACTCACCTGCTCCTCAGATGCTGCCTGACCTACTGTGCTTTTCCAGCACCACACGTTTGGACTTTGCATGCTTCAGCAATTTCCCAGCTCCAAAACTTGCAATGAACTGATCTCCCAGCAAACACACAGATTAATTGAAACTAAACAGTGAATGGGATTTTTTGAGGAGTGACGATCTCAATCTCAAGTAGATTGTCACTGTGGTCCTCTTCTTACAAAAACAAGGGAGCTCTGCATTTCCGAGAAGAGATTTCACTTGGGGATCCCACAGAAATACAGAAGCATTCTTCCACCACATGTTGAACTGTCAGATGTAGGTAAATCATGTCCCCTCTCCACAGCAGTCAGCTGCCGTATCCTGAAGTGTAAAGGTTCTGATGGCCACTTTGCCAGTTACTGTCAAACCGTATGTACAGAAGGGCAGTGTGATGTTAAGATGCCAATGGATAGGGCTAAAGGTCAGTAGGATGCCAGCTGGGAAATCAGTCAGTTGTCGAGTGGTGGGGTGGCATGTGAACATTCCAGATGAGTAGGAAGTAAGGTGCTAGGAAAGTAAGGATCCAGACAGGAAGGGGATGGGTGCCAGGTAAGTTGGATGCCAGGAAAGTAGGGACCAGGATAATAACTGTGTAGGGTGTCAAGCTGTGTAGGAGGAGGATAAGGTGTTAGGTGGATAGAATGCCAAAGGTGAGGGGGTAGCATGCCATGCAGTAGGGAACAAAACTGTAAGGTGGCAAGGTAAGTGATTTCGGGTAGTTAGGGCTATCGGGCAAAATTGGGTTTGCAGTGGAAGGTGGGTGTTCGGATCTGAGTGTTTTGGGGTTGGCAGGTTTTGGGGTTTTGAGTCAGTTTGAGTAAGAGTGGTTGTAGAATTGGCTCAGGTCTAATGGCAGAGGGGGTCAGGATGTGTACAGCAATGGGAAGGGGAGTGTGGGAATGGTGGGCTGGTCCCAGTGCGGGGAATTGGGTTGGCATTGGATTGTGTATGACAGGAGGTGCAGGTTGGGTCCCACTGTGGAATTGGGGAGGGGTGTGTTGGGTCAGTTTCAGGGGCAGAAGTGTGGGGGGTTGGGTTCTATGTTGTGCCAGAGACTCAGGGGTGTAAGTGGTTTGGAGAATGTATGGTTGGTTTTTGGGGGCTATGAGGTATGAGTGGTGTCTGTTAAGTAATTACTCTGAAGTTAGACTACATATGTAACAGTTTAACACTTCCTGAGTCACCATCTTACTTAATTTTACTGTAAACCTCCAAAGTCTTCTACATAAGTGGACACTTTTGGAGAGTTCCAGATATTGAGGAATTTCCCAGTGGGAAATTCAATTTCCTGCACAATTCCTTTGGAGTCTGCTATAATGGAGATTCCCAATCTGCAATTCCTACAACTCTGGAATAATGACTGCCTGGCCCATGGAAAAAAACTGGGACAGCATTCCTCAGCTTTATCCAGTTCTCATCTGTCCTTATCCTATCTTTTACTTTAAATGTCCCTCATGAACTGTTTCTTTGCAGCCTTTTAAGATTCATGGAATACTTTTGCTCTCAAAACAAACAATCTCTCTGCACTGCTTTGATTACGAAAAGCAGCATAGACACCACGAGCAGAACTTTTATCAATAATCAGCCAAGTGTCAATCGTGGGGAATTTCATGGGGTGGAAAGGTGATCTCTCTCCATGAGTTTTAGTGAGTTTTCTTGTGCTGTTCTCTGCCTCATTAACTACGTACCACACCTCCATGCTACCCCACACACACTATCTTCCACTCAGCGATGACAAAAATATTCGCTACTGCCCGGACTTCCTGGAATTCCTGACACTGGTGTCATTTTTATTACCAGAAATGGTCGAAAATGATAACTTCTATAGAACGTCAGCACAAAGAATGAAACAAACACATGCTGTAGTGGCTTCTGGTACAAGCACAGGGACCACTTGCTTGTTGAGCATTAACAGATTTAGAGTCAGTGTGATCTCTGCACCCAACTCACATCTGTTGGAACTAGATGTCAATAAAATCCTGTCCGACTTGATATGTCTGAGACTGCAGCACTCTATCATGCAAAAGGCGATGTCTCTCCTGCATGGTGTTGCTGCTGCTGCTTTCCCAGCTCTTCGCAGTCCATCTCATTCACTCCTTGCCTCCAGATGCGCAGTGCCCAGCATCCTATGATTATGCGACACAGTCTTCAGATCGTACTGTAAGGACCCCAAACCCCTCCTGCTCCCCAGACTTAACCAGGCATCAAAACCTCATTTTCAGGAGGCCTTTTATCTGCTCTATGAGAACCCTGGTTGAAGAATAGGTTGCAACGTATCTACACTCAGCCTCAGTCAGGGTGTTGCATGTTGGAGTCACCAGTTGCCAAGGAGAGCTTTTGTCTCCCCATCTCCTGTTAACCAGCTTGTAAAGCATCTGCACTTTGAAGCAAGAGCATGAGAGTCCTCAAGGATATTGGGGTAAAGGCAGCTCTCAGGTTACCTGCTGCATACCTGTATCAGTCAAAAGTCAAGAGTAGCTTTATTTGTAATTTCTACCTTATATACAGTAAAAACAAGGCAGCGTTCCTATAGGACCAGGGCTCTACATGGACAGCTCAAGCTCCATGATCATATGCAAGGAGGCATAAGGAGCATAAGAAGTGCAAAACATGCAAGGCAGCACAGTAATACCTGACTCTCAAGACAGTAGGCAGAGTGGTGTACAAATTACAGTGTTATAAAAGAATGATAATGAATAAAACATTGTTCTAGCAGCAATTCAAAGTCTTGCAAAGAATTTGAGATGGAATAGAGTCCGATCATGCTGTGTTAAGGAGCCTGATGGCTCGGGGGATGAAATTGTTGCAGTCTGGCCGTGAGAGACCAAATTCTCCAGTATCTGCTGCCAGATGGCAGGAGGGAGAAGACTTTGAGTGAGGGGTGTGTGGGTCTTCCACAATGCTCTTAGCCTTTCGGATGCAGCGACTGGTGTCAATGTCTGTAATGGAAGGAAGAGAGACCCTGGTGACTTGTTTATTAATTGAATAGAAATCTTTTCTGTGGATGAAATCAATTGCCTGATGATACAGTGCTCTCAATGTGATGTGTGTACACTCTATGGCATCCTGGCCCTGGGGGAGGGCAGCTTTGTTTGTAAAGTTAACTGCCCGGGCTGCAACACTGACCGCGTCACGGGGAAACTCAGGAAACATGTGATCTGGCACAAATTCCATCCTTGATCCATTTCTGGATTGAGGATTGTGAGACCCCTCACAGGTCCCCAATGGAACCCCAGAAGCAGCCAGTTGTATAAAGTCTAGCATAGGTCTCACCTTGACCACTTGACCAACCACTCCATTAGGCCCCACTCCAGCAGTTCTGTGATGGTGCCCTGGAACATTCACAGCATGTGATGGACTTGCACCCTTGGGCACCTGGAGGAAATGACATCGAGGATGATAGACTCTGGGCCTCCTCTGCACCTGGAGATCTTCAGCTGTGACTTCATCCTGTAACTGCTGCTGACTATGACCTGCTGAACTGTTGCCATCATGTTCAATATTTGCCCTGCTGCTAAGTTTTGAATCCTCCCCAAACTTTGAAATGATGTTCCAGGCCTAGGAAAACTATAGTGGCAATACTGACACCTGTGGAGCTCATTATGAGCTTCTGTCTACTCTGAAAAACATTTGTTCATCATTACCTTACAACTATGTGCGCCGGTAATTACCGGTCTCTTTAATAACGTGTTTTTCTATTTTTCCAATGAAACTTTGAAAGTCCATGTGTGTAACATCTGTTGCCTACCTCCATGAACCATCTGTGTTACTTCATAAGAGAACTCAGTCAGGTTCGTTGGACATAATGTTTCATTTACAAATTCATCCTATCCTTTATTGATTTCTGTTTCTGCGAGAATTAATTTAGTCCTTGACAAACGGGTGCCTGGTAGCTTTTCAGAATAAGTTAGTTGGACTGGCCTGTCATTATCAGACTTAATTCTTTTTTTTCAACAAGAGTATAATGTTTGTAATCTTCTGCTGTGACTCCGATTGGAAGGAGGAGTGAAATACTGTGGCCAGAATGTCAGTTATCTCCATCTTACCTTCCCTCAGCAATCCCATCTGGACCAGGTGGCTTGGTAACTTTGGATGATGCCAAATTGTCAACACTTGTCTATTCAATGTCACCAACCTGCTTCCTGTACTGTGATATTAATCTCCTCTGCTCTATTTTCTGAAAACAGTCCATCCAGTACTACAGTAATGTCCTTTGGCTCTACATGATTTTCTTTCTTACCCTTAAATGACTTTCTTGTCCTCTCTATCTATAAAACTAATTGTATTATTTATGACTTATTTATATCACAACATTTCAGAACTGTTACAGTACAGAAGATACTGTTCAGTTTCTTTTGGTGGTCTTTACTTGAATGGATGTTAGTCACTAGTCTAAGAGGCACTCTATGACCTTGTTTCCTTTAACACATGAAATAAGAAATTTCTTTAACTTCTAGATAATGGGAACTCATTCCTCTTCAATGATTAATGAGAAGAATCATTGTCTGTGGGAATAAAACAGAATTGCGAAGACGCCTCAGTGTGAAATGTAACTCATCATTATCTTGTCCTTGAAAGATAAGGTGCGTTTAAGCCCTGGCACATGAGATTGGTTGGCAATGTCAAATTGTTAATAACTGCGTTTATATATGATGACTGCGGCAGTGCTAAAGCAAGAATGATGTGGATCCTGTTAAAAATAATCCAGTCAGAAGCCAAACTGTTGATGAAAGAAAATGTTCTCTTATGACTAGAATGCCAATTCAGCAAGTAATCCATTTAAAAAGTAGGATTTTTTTTTAAAATAGCAAAAATTGCAAGCAACCATGATGCTTTACCAAATAAAGGGATAACTCTCACTTCACATCATGGTTCCAGGATAGAGTTAGTAAGAGAACAATGTACAACATTAAAGACAATAACTAACATTTATATAGCATACTTCCAGGCCACAGACAACCTTCTATGGCCAATTAAGCATTGTGGGTGTGTGGTCACAGCTGATGTGGAGGAAGCAACTGAGTTAATTTGTGCAAGCTCCCACAAGTCCTGATGTGACATATAACTGGATGCCCTGGTTTCCAGAGTGGTGGTTAAGTTGTTGAAGGTGATTCTAAGAGAGGATTTATGTGCATTTGGAAAGGCAAGGACTGATTAGGGATAGTCAGCATGGCTTTGTGCTTGGGAAATCATGGCTCACAAATTTGATTAAGGTTTTTGAAGAAGTAACCAAGGAAACAGATGAAGGCAAAACCTACATGTTGTCGTTTACAGGGACTTAAGCAAGTCCTTCAACAAGGTCCTGCATGATAGATTGGTTGATAAGGTTAGATCACATGCAATCCAGGGAGAAATAGCCAATTGGATATAAAATTGGTTTGATGGTAGAAGACAGAGGATGGTGGTACAGGGTTGTTATTCAGACTGCAGGCCTGTGACCAGCGGTGTCCCATAAAGATTGGTTCTGGATCCACTGTTGCTTATCATTTGCATCAAAAATTTGGATGAGAAAATTGAAAGTATGGTTAGTAAGTTTGCGGATGATACCAAAATTGGTGGTATAGTGGACTGTGAAGAAGGTTATCTAAGAGTACAAGATCTTGAACAAATGGCCAATGGGCTGAGAAGCGGCAGATAGAGTCTAATTTAGATAAATGTAAGGTGTTGTAATTTAGTAAGGCAAAACAGGACTGGATTTACACAGTTAATGGTAGGATTCTGGGGAGCGTTGTTCAACAGTGGGACATAGGTGTGTAGGTTCATGGTTCTTCGAAAGTGGAGTTGCAGGTAGACAAGGTGGTGAAGAAGGCATTTGGCATGCTTGCCTTCATTGATCAGAGCATTGAATATTGGAGTTAGGATGTCATGTTGCGGCTGTACAAGACACAGGTGAGACCACATGTGGAGAGCTGTGTACAATTCTAATCACCCTGCTATAGAAAGGATGTTGTTAACCCAGAAAGGGTGCAGAAGAAATTTACATAGATGTTGCCAGGACTGGACAGTTGGACTTGTAAGGAGAGGCTGGAAAGGTTGAGACTTCTCTTCCTGGAGCGTAGAAAGCTGAAGGGTGACTTGAGGGGTTTATAAAATCATGAGGGTCATGAATAGGGTGAATAGCCAAAGTCTTGCCCCCAAATGTAGGGGAGTCCAATACGATTGGGCTTATCTTTAAGAGGGGAAAGATTTAAAAGGGGCCTGAGGGTGGTGCGGGTATGAAACGGGCTGCCAGTGGAAGTGGTGGAGGCCAGTACAATTACAGCATTTAAAAAGCATTTGAGCAGGTACATGGATAGGGAAGGTTGAAAGGAATTTGGGCCAAATGCAGACAAATGGGACAACTTCACTTTGGGAAATCTGATCAGCATGGACAAATTGGACTGAAGGGTCTGTTTTAGTGCTGTATGACTCTAAGACTCTCCTAAATGTCAGCCGCAGCAGTGCACTTCAAGATAACACCCTGGAATCTTTCCCTTTTTCTTGCAGAAGCTGATGAAGCCTCATTTTAAAACTCATCTGAAAATGGCCACTGTGGCATCGGGAGGGTCAGCTGGATCCTAGGCTCACGGTTCTGTCGCTGGACAATAGCTGGGCTTTCACAAAGGCAGAACTAGGAAGCCAACAAGCTCCGAATGCATCGGTGCTTTGAGAAAGGTAGGCCTGATGAGCGCCAAGTGATGGAGCTCTGAGAATGGGCTGAATCTATACAGAAACATAGTGTACTTTGGAGGTGGTGGGCAGTGAGACAACTTTCTCGGGAGGGAGGAAGGTAAAAAAAAATCCTTGCAAGGAGTTAAATCGGGGGGGGGGGAATGGGTAAGGACTATTGAGGAAAAAGAGTCCAATGGAACTGTGGGTATTCTGAAGACGGTCACTCAGCTGAAATGTTCAATGGAATTTCTCTGTCGCCTCGCTTGTGGTGTATTTGGAGAGAGGGAAGGGTATTTAATTAGTTGAGATGGTGGCACATCTTCTCATCTGCATCAGGTAAGGGGCCTGTGCTTGGACTTCCTGACCCTCTGCCAATCGAAGGCTTTAAGTAGATAGTCAATGATAACATTAGGGCCTCCTCCCACCAGTGCTGCCACTATGTGGCATGAGTGAAAGAGAAATCTATGTGGCTGTGTGACAACCTACCCCCCCCCCCCCACCCCCACAGACACACATTCTTCTCTCTGTGACAGCCCCTTTCCTGTATCCCCCTTTCCCTCTATGATTTGTCTATGAACTGGGTTGATCTTTAGTTGGGTGGATTTGACTTGAATTCCAGACAAAGAGATGATTTTGGTGGATGGACATGCAAAGCTGAAGAATAGACAATATTCCTTCATATTTTGCGTTATTCTCTGATGTGTGAAAATAAATTGCTTAAGCCATCTGGCAGATGGCCAACAGTGAAATCTCAAATGAATGCATAAATATTTGCAGGCCATCATTATCAATGGTGATTGTTCGTTCAAAGCGTATTGGTGAAGACCTATCTAATCCTTGCTTCTAAGTCCACATGGAAAAACACAGATAATGATTTATGATCAGAAGGTTCTGAGACACTGGTTTCCCTAATAGAGCTCCTTCAAAGATGGCCACACATTTTCTTCATCTTTCAAGCTGCCAGAACATTTTTTATTTCACAGTGTCATTTTATTTGACATTAAGTTCCATAAATCTACAATCCAAACCAATGCTTGATAAACAGTATTGGCCCTTTGGAAAAGGTGCATCCTTGAGTGAGAAATGACACAAACAAGTGGAAGGATGTGAGTCAAAAGGTGAGGAAAGATCTATTACATTCTGCTATTGGTTAAACATCTCTTCTGTAATGATTGCATCTTAAATTGAGCTCATGGAAGCAAGTCATAATTAAGAGGGTTTCAGTAATTGGAGGGGTACAAAAAGTATTTACCTGTGAGATAGTCTGCTGTTAGCTTTGCTGTAAAATCTGTGGAAAACTGCTACCTCTGAAACAGTGAAGTACATAGAAGGTCTTATTTTTGGTAGTCACTCATTGCCTACAATGGGAAGAGGCTTTGAAAGTGACATTTATGCATTTTCCAGATTGTATTATGACATAATTAGTTACATTGAAAGGTAACAATTCAATTATTTTTTTTTTGTGTTCCGAACGTCTGTTGATCCCAAAGGAAGAATTGTGTGCCAGTTACTCTTTGTGATGCGATCATAAATTTATTTGCCAAACTCTCTATTGGTCAGCGCTTTTACTACAATCACAGTCTCCACTCTAGCATCCTACAAATAGGACAGAGCAACATTCGTCTCAACCACAACTTCTATCTCTGCGCAGAGCTGGCTGGACAGGGAACGTGATTATTACTCTTGTCCTGCCTCTTGTGTTCCTACGTGCACAGTGAGAAATTCAATCAGCAAATTTGGTGTTCATCAAAATCATCTCTGTTGGGTAGATTTGGGGGGGGTGGGAACAGTGAAGATTTTGCTTGAAATATTAGGGCAAGTGCAGTGGCTCAGTGGTTTGCACTTCCCTTACAACATCAGGACCCAGGTTCGATTCAACCCACAGGTGACTGTAGAGTTCCCAGGATTACCCATGGGAAATGCAGGGCTACAGAAATAGGGTAAAGGGATGGGTTTGGGTGGAGTGTCATTGTGGACTTAATGGGCTGAATGGCTTGCTTCCACACTGTAGGGATTCTGCCTTAGTTTGAAATCTGTCTTGGGTAATAGCAAATGGGCTGCCCATTGATTTCATTTCAGAAGGAAATGATGAAGTATTGAAATGGGCTGCCAATTCATTATTACCTGTTTTATGCTGTCACTGTAAACCTGTTTCAGCAGTTGCAACATTATGCCCCACAGATACCATAAAAACAACTGTGTTTTCTGGGACAATGAGGAGGTCTCTCAAGATCTGAATGTGAGTCATATCTGACTTGAGACGTTAACTCTGTTTCTTTCTCCACACTTGCTGCCAGACCTGCTGAGTTTCTCCAGCATTCTCTGCACTTTTGTTGCTTCTTTAGGGTAGAGCAAGAAGACAGGAGGTTTTATTTTTTTCAATGCATCACAAGAAATGCAGGAACACAGTTGGTTTATTACAGATCAGGAAGGGACCCATCAGCTTCTTGAGCCTGTTCCAACAATCCATTAGATCATGGCTAGTCTGTACCTTAACTTCACTTTGCTGGGATTTTCTTTCCTATGTCCCTTACCTATTAGAAGATCTGTTAGTCTTGGATTTAGTAGCTCCAATAGATCCTCAGGATCCACCCATATTTTGGGGAGTGGGTGTCAGGTTTTCAGTAGCCATTCTGCAAAGTTCTTCAATACAATCCTAATGTTAGAACTCAAATTTTAAGATTGTATGCCTTATCTGGATTTACTGGTCTGAGGAAATTGTAATCTACCTTATTAAATCACTTGATCCATTTTGAACGGCCTCCACTTGGTGATCATACTACCCTTTTAACTCAAGGCAACTCACGCGATGTTTACATGACCTGTCCTTAGAATTTTGCTTTTAAGCACTGGAATCATTTTGATAAATCTGTGCTGCATTCCTTCCAAGGCCAATTTGTCCCTCTTGAGGTACAATGCCAATGAACTGAATGCAAAACTCTAAAATTAGTCTGACCCATATGAAGTGGGTGCAATTTTGTCTTAGCTCATAGTGTAGAGTGGGCAACAGTGAATTGGCAGTCTGTTTTATACTCTTCCCTTGACTTCAGTTTATAGCATGTTTACATACAAATTGTAGGTGCTTATGAAAAACCAAATCATTAGAGACATGACCAACATAACTTCGTAAAATGTCAGGATCAGAACAACTTTAGAATTGAGATTCACAATTAGCTAGAGTGATGAAATATAGCAATTACATTTATGGAAATGTATTTAATTTTGAAAAGTGACACCCTCTCATAATCTGTAAATTAAAGTGCCTGACTGTCAGTCCTTATGAACAGCACTGGGCATTAATCCCAATGGTACTCATAGTTTGTTTTCATCAACCTTAGTCAAAAATTCTTCACTCAATCCAACTGTAGATGGACACACCCACAGTTTTCCAGATGCCATATTTTGTGGACGTTAATCACAATTTTCCAGAATCTATCCAGTCCGACATGTTTTGATAGACATTGGCCACCAATTCTCAGGAACTACCTGTTTCAATGTGCATTATGCAGGGTCATCGCCGGAATCATTTTAATCAATGGTTTTGATGATCATTGGTCATAATCTCTCACAGGCTAATAGGTGGACATTAGCTGCAGTCTCTCTCACTGTTGAGATTTCATTCCAATGCAAACAAAGTATATAAGAAGTTGTACTTTGAGCACTGAAGCTAAAGCTCATCCAAAAGTCTCAGAAAAATATATACATGTGCCAATTGTTCTGTTTTATATACACACACATATATATATATAAATGGGTAATGCATAAGGACTCCTGTGATCTCCTGCATGTATTCTGATTAATACACATCCAATTTTACATGCAAGTAGCTCTTAAACCATTGTCTTAACAATAGGGCATTCATGATTTATAGAATTTGAAATAACATACAATTACCTTTATTTAATCTTCTGCATGCTTGACTTTCATGAATGTATTCAGTGACCAAATCAATTTCTTTTTAAGTTTTGCGTTAGCGGACAGTTCTACATGCTCCAGTTAAATTGTTCAACTCCTGGTTTAAGCAGGTTTCACATTATCTGATCGGCCAAATGAGTATCCAGCAAAGAAAAACATTTCAATCTCTAGAGGCCGCAGTTAGCATTGGGAAAGGATTTGTTACTGACTCGCCTTGGTGGAATACGGTTATATGTGTTATTGGCACTTTCAGGAACTCTAGTAATAGCCAACAGGACTTTGTTGTATATCAGTTATTGTTGATGTAGATCTGTTCAGCATGAAATGAAGACCGAGATTTTGCAATTCATAATTTTGCTTTTCCAACTTCAGTAATTTCTCTGGAAGATGTGATTGTTGGCATGGTGTCATCACTGATTACATAGTTGCAGACAATTCTGATCAAAGGTCTTGGTACAGTAATATTATTTCCAAAGACAATGGGTTGTAGTCTCCCCTTTGTGAATACCTTTACTGGATAGCAGACACAAGGAGAAAACAGGGCCATATCAGCTAATAGGTGCACAGCCACTTTGAAACGAGAGCAGTCCTTTAAGTTCCCAATTCTGTTAACTCTTTAATTAGTTACATATCAGGGATTAAGACATCCTATCCAGTTTCAACTTCCAGAATGTTAGAATGTCTTATATAGCAGAATTTGATTTCGTGATATCAGATTGTATTTGGCTCTGCTTCTATAAAGAAATTGGAAGCCGTTTGATTTGGAAGATAACATTTTTAACCCTGTGGAAAAGGTTACAATGTTGGGATGAAACGAACGTTGCCCCATACTAAAACAGAAATTGCTGGAGAAACTCTGTGGGTCTGGCAGTATCTGTGGAGAGAAAGTAGAGTTCTGAAATTCTGAAGGAGAGTCACCAGACTCAAAACTTTGCTTTCCCTCCACAGATGGTGCCAGACCTGCCGAGTTTCTCTGGCAATTTCTGTTTTTGATTCAGATTTCCAGCATCTGCAGTTCTTTGTTTTATTGAAGGTTATCTCATTTCTGTTTCAATTGTGTATTTGGATCAATACAAACAAGGATTGTGTAGGAACAGGAAGAGGTCATTCAGTTGCTTAAACCTGCTCCACCATTTGTGACTAATCTGTATCTCAACTCTGTTCACACAACTAATTGTCTGCAACTCTCAAAACACTTATACTACAAAAATATACCAATCTTGGTTATGAAAGCTCAAATTGAACCATCAAGAGGTTTTCTGGGAGTATTCTTAACATGGTGGCTCATAGTGTCAAGGACCTGGGTTCAATTCCGGCCTTGGATGCCTGTCTGTGTGGAGTTTGCATGTTCTCCCTCTGTCTGTCTTTGTTTCCACTGGATGTTCCAGTTTCCTCCCAAGGTCCAAAGATATGCAGGTTAGGTGGCTTGGCCATTTCCCATAATGTCCAAGGATGTGAAAGCTTTATGCATTAGCCATGGGAAATGTGGGAGTTTAGGAATAGGGTGGTGGGTCTGGTTGGGATGCTGTATGGAGATCAATGCAGACTTGATGGATTGCATGGTCTCTTTCTGCACTGTAAGGATTCAATGAAATTTACTGCATATTACGTGAAAGATTCTTCCAATGGCTTTGTTCTTAGATTTTACCATTGTTCTCCTTTTTGCTCTGAAGTAAAATTGATTCATACTGTAATAGTTAGCTTCAAACAATTATTCCTTTTTGCTAAGGAGATGATAAAATGACAGATTATTAATCCCCAGGATGTGGAAAGTGGAGATTCAGTGGTGGCAATAATGGTGAATGTTAAGGGAAGATGGACACATTCTGTCTTGTGCAAATGCTCAATGTCTTACACTTTTCTTCTACAAATATCACTTGCAAATGACCAGCCCCAATAATTCAGGTCTTGCTACTTGCAGGCGTGAACTACCTTATCATCTGGGGAGTGGTGATTGGGAATGAATGATGTGCATTCATCAGCAACTATCCCATCTCTGAGTTGGTGATAAATAGAAGATCATAGATGAAAGAGGTAAGGATGGTTAGTTCAAGGACACCACCCTGAACAACTCCTGCTATGGGGACCTGGTGCTGAGATCATTAACTCTATGGTCCTTTGAGATAGGCATGATGATAACCAGTGGAGAGCTTTTCCCTGATTCCCGCAGTAATTTTGCTGGGGCTTCCTGATGCCATACTCAAGCATTACCTCAAGGTCAAGGGCAGTAACCTTCACTGCACCTCTGTAAATCAGCTTTTCGCCAATGTCTGGAGCAAGATTATAATGAAGTCTGGTGCCATTATGCATGATGGTGCATCGACCTGGATTATTGGCAAGCTATTCCACCATGAAAGGCATCAAAGTCTCATCACAGACCCGCACTGCATTCTTTCTCTGGGCTGGAGTATGCACATTATATCACAAACTAGATCCATCTTTGGCACTACCAACAGCTGGCGACATAGTCCCTATGTATCCAGCTGACTGGCAGCAGGACTGAGATGCCTCCCTCGGTGGATTCTGTAGACTCCTTCCCAGTGACATCAGACTCAGGGCAGACCAGGGAAGGACATGCTTTGGTTTAAATGGTGTCCATCATGGATGCCCCGTGGCAAGGAAACTACAAGTACTCCTGGGA
Organism: Chiloscyllium plagiosum; assembly: GCF_004010195.1. Classification (NCBI taxonomy): domain Eukaryota; kingdom Metazoa; phylum Chordata; class Chondrichthyes; order Orectolobiformes; family Hemiscylliidae; genus Chiloscyllium; species Chiloscyllium plagiosum. The sequence goes on from NC_057718.1 coordinate 85,775,412, forward strand.
AGGCAGATTCTTGTCAAAGATTCATTGGGCAGTACAGTCACACCCTGGTTGGTCTGATGGTCAATTGGGGAGTGCCATTAACCAGAGGAATACGTTATTTACCTATGAGGAGATCAACAGAAGCTGACAAGAGAGAATGAAATTGATACCTATTGCAGAGCCTCGTCTTCACAAAATGTTTATAAAGTTACCATAAGCTTTGCTTTCTGGGCAGTCTGAATACTAGCGACACTGCCCTGAAAGGCTCCCTTGTATGTGGGACAAAGCTTCCCCTCTCTTGAGGTGATTAAATTACCAGTTTGGATAAAGGCCATTTTAAGGAATTTGATTGTCTGTCCTCCCAATACTGAACATTGATGCAATTGATCGGCACAATGAACGCTGATGAGTTTTGTTGTTTGAATCAAATGCTCCGTCGGCCATGTTGGAGTTGATCAGTTCGACTTCTGATTTCGAGGCTGCTCTTCCACGGTTCAATAGGTCATAGGTCAGAGGGTTTTATGCGTCCACATTGGGCAGAGTCCTACAAATGGTTGTTCTTGGACAGGTAGGCTATCAGTGCCACGGCAACACCCACGTAAATGCCAGTTCCGATGGTGATTGAGAGCACAGCCAAGAACAGCGCACGTCTGGAACTTGAGCTGGCATGGTGGTAGTCTCCCTTTGCCACACCCTTGTTGGTCTAAGGAGGAGTGAATAGAAATAAATGGTTTTAGTCAGTGAGGAATGGCACATTTTTCATTCACGATCAAACACATCTTTAACCAAAGAGATTTTAATCATTTTCAATCAAAACGGTATTGTATCATAACACCTTTAGATATGCTGCTGTTTACAAAGTATTTATATCAAGGAAATCAAACCCTTCACAATGTAATGTACTAACAGTCAGGTATGGAAGATTTCAGTACCTAGTGTTAGCATAAGCTCTGACAGCAGGTTCAAATAAAACAATCACATTACTCAGTGTTAGTTTTTCAATAAGATAGCTTTAGGTTCAACTCCATTGGAGAGATGCCGGCCCAGTACTGAGGGAGTGCTAGGCAGAGGTGGGTACTTCAGATGCTGGGGACTAGAGTCAAGATTAGAGTGGAGCTGGAAAAGCACAGCAGGTCAGGCAGCATCCGAGGAGCAGGAAAATCGACGTTTTGGGCATAAGCCCTTAATCAGGAATGAGGGAGTGCGGCTTTGTTGAGAGGCGCTTGTATAAAACAGTGAACCAAGATCCTCTCAGACGGACTTAAAAAAAATCCCCAGGACACTATTTTGAACTAAGCCGTGAGGAAGCTTGAGGATTTTCAACCTTGGAAGACAGTTTCTGAGATTTAGTTGCACAGAGGGATTTAAGATTGCAAATTGTGTGGAAAGGGTGAATTTGAAATAAATCGCAGTGTCAGTTTCAAAATGCCATTAGAAATTATTTTATCATTTCCTAAGTAAAGAAGTGGAGGTGAAACCCCTTGAATCATTTAAAACAGTCGGACCATTCCAGATGGATGGCGTAAGATGGGCCAAATAACCTGTCCTCCTTGGGCTTATAATTGTTGGAGTTCAGAAGAATAAGAGATCTTCTAGCAACATGTAAGATTCTGATGGGGCTTTGGTGGTGCGATGTTAGTGTCATGGGCCAGGAGGTCAGAGTTCAAGACCCATCTGATTCCAATTTGTGTACGAACAAATTGACTAAACTAACTCTAAGATACTGAGATTGTTTGAAAATCAAGAGACTGAAAAATTGTTCTCTCTTATGTGGGAATCTAGAATGAGGGGAACAGCTTAAAGATAATGGCTCTTCCATTTAAGATGAAAATAAGGTGCAATTTCTTCCATTAGAATGTGATTGGTCTTTGGAATTCATTCACACACATAAGCATTTCACATATTTAGATATAAATATTCCTTGAATATATGGAATACAGGGCTTACAATCATGTTTCATTAGTGATGTGCAAGCATTGATTGATTATCCGTGACAGATTCAGATGTGCGACAATCTGGAGATGCACTGATCAGTAAAGAAGCTAAAATTTAACTTTGTTTTGCAATTTTTTCCACCTTGAAAATAAATTTCTGCCATCCAGGGAACAAAATTAACAGTCAATATCTGTAGGACTCCACAGTAAAGAAAGCAGCCACTGGGCCCCACAGATCTATACAGGTATTGTTCCATCCTAGCATCTTCAGTGCATAATATTAACAGCCTCTATCCCATTCTCCCTCATGTGGATATCTAGATCCCCCCAAGCAATCCATGTAGCAGCAAGTTTCACATTTACACCGCTCCCCAGGGTGAAAGTCTTTCTTCTGAAATCCTTATGAGGTATGGTAGTTTGTTTAGTACATTATCTGCTATCTATACTTTACCTTTGGTGCACAAAGATGGGGTTCTTTGAAAGAATGTAGAGGCTACTTGAAAAGGTTAACCAGAGTTTTCAGGAAGGTTGGAAGGTAAGACAACAATTCTTGAAAACAATTCAGCCCTCTCAACTTCACAAATCTCTGGATGGATCTCAAAGAGCCAAGAGAAAACAAAGCCGCTGCATTCAACCTTCCTTCTCTTTACAGGACTCGAGCAAAAGTACATTGTAAACAGCATCAATCTCCTCCTGTGTGATTTATGTGTTGGACCGTACGGGTGCATTGCTGTCTCGGTTGTGAGTTAGGACGTTGTTACTTCCACTGAGGGCATGTTGCACTTCCAGCTTTCCATTGAGAGGCTTCACCAAAGTCTATCCTCCTGGGTGTTTGCACAAAGATATTTTGTGGTATCTTCCCAAGAGTAGGGGTGGGACCTCTTCAGGGCCCCGATTGCTATTTGCCCTTGAACTCAGCACTGAAATAATTCAACAGATGCTAGTATCCTGTCACCAAGTCACCCCTTCTTTATACATGGAGAGTCCTTGACACTGATCTAGCTCCCTCAGATCCAGCTCTCAGAGTGAACAGAACCTCTGACACTCACGTTGATATCTGTCTGCAAGGATTAACAGGCCCAATTAGGGGACTCATGTTCTATGAAGTCCACCTGGCTGACTTATTACAATCACCACAAACACCACCAGAACAAATGTGGCTGTTATTGTATTGCTGTATTTGGGATCTTGCTGTGTCCACATTCCTCAAATTAGAAACACTGCGTGCACTTCAAAAGCACTTAATTGGCTGTGAACTGAGATGTATCAAAGTTGTGAAAGGCGCTCTCTTGCTGGAGCCCCTCTCACTTCATTTTTCACCGGGTAAAATTCTGGAGCGACAGATTTTAATTATTCATGTGCACACTCTGCAGCTGCCTTGGATGTAAATAAGTCATATTTACGGCATAAAGAGCATTACAGAAATAGCTGCACAGCAGCAACGTGAAGCTGCAGTGTTTGACCCTTTCCTGGCTGGATGCCATTCCACGTTTTCAGTCTACCGGCTGCCTATCACACTTGGGAGAAAGGGAAAGTCACTGCGCAGACCCTCAAGAAAATCCCTGGGAAAAGGATGGGGGAAATCAAAGCTGGGAAGCCACCCGATCGCTCTCTCTCAGGAACGTTACAAAGCTGGGTTGAATCACTTTTGCTCTTGACCCTTCTAGAATGATATTTTAAAATAAGGATTTCATTGGAAGTAGTTGTTGAGGAAACCAGTGAGGCCTCTGCAGACTAATTCAGAGGATGGACTTGCTACAGGGACTAGGCCTTGCATTTCTGTGCATGAGAGATCCAAGGCTGATTTGAAGTGCCTGAAAAATAGCCTAATATTTCCCAAGAATCCCTGAAGCACAGCTAATTGAACCCTGAAATCAGCAGCATTGGGTCTGTTTTATACCTCTTCAAAGGGCACAATGATGCCTGATTTTTATCTGTACACTTCTATAGTAAAGCACCATAAATAAAAAGCATAACAGTGCTACAGCAGGGAATGGATAGATAAAATATACACACAAAATGATGCATAACACATACCAAGTTTTTTTGTGTTGAATAAAATCACTACAGCATTTTTTACGAGACAGTGGAATAACCCACTCCATCATCACTTATACAACAGGCCATTGCACCAGCTGCTTTATTTAATTGACAGGAGGTCATTGCATATGCCAGAAATATTTCACACGCAATTGTTTGGGGGGGGAGGTGGGCACACAAATAGCTGAAGAAGATTGAACTCAAGCAGCGACTCAGCATAATCCAAGGTTGGTGAGATAGTGTGAAGGGCTCGTTCCTTTATTGCCTCACATTTATCTCTGTCAGGTGTGTGTTCAATTCACTTCCTGCTCCTGTTGGCCAGAATCAAAACTTTAATCATCATTGTTTCCTTTGCAGGCAAAAAGCCATTTTGTGTTCACACAGTCAGCTAAGCCTTGCCATGGTTTGGCGAAGTGTCAAAGGTGTTGGATTCCACTGAGGGTTTTTCTCCCTGCCATCCAGAGAGATTATTGGTCATATTACCCCAAACTTGTCTCACTAATTCTCTACAAACCAGTACCTTCCCACCTTGCCTCCATGGCGATGTTCTCAATGATATTCTGCCACTCATCTTGCCCAGAAGAACTAACTGCCAACATCCCTGGCACCCACGCCATCTTTATGCACCTGGACAAGCACTGGCATTCTATAGCTGTTCGGCAGTGGCATCAGTCCTGGACATGGTAGAGAAGGAGGCAATCAGCATCTCACTTGGTGGGTGGGCACTGGCAGGTCCTTCTACACAGGGTGGTGCTGAAGAGGAAAGGTCCTCTTTACCCTAGATCCAGCAGTGTAGTTAGGACACCAGGTGATCTCAGCCGCTACCCGACAGTGGCAAAAGAAGCTCAATGACCTTCTCCACTCTGCCATCATATTCTCTCTGCTACCTCACCCTGTCTCTGTTACTGTTCCCATCTCCCATCAAGGCTCATACTCTCCCTCTCTCTGGCACCCGCAACTCTAGCTGACCTACTCCAATCCTGACACCATCAATCCTGCACACCCCTGTGCTGCCAACTCTCTCCCCTGGCACAACTCACCAACTTCCATTGGTCTGTATCAACGCAAAACAGCTGTGCCCCCCAACTCTATCTCACTCAGCTCTTCCCTTTCTGTCGTTACAAGTGAAATCAGACCACTATAGGGCAGAAAGGGCCAGGATTGGGGTAGGGGGTGGACTGCCAGACTTTGAGTTCCTAGCACTTTACAACACAAGGATCCTGATCCTGACTGCCCTGAGTCAGTGAGTGAGTGACTGCGTCCAAGCCCAGGGGCCAGGATTGGAGGCTGCCCTTGACTTACTGCATTGGGATCCCCTGAATACAGACAGTCTCCCTGAAGACTAACCACCACCACAAGCTCCCTTGCTTTGTGTTAACGCCAAACAACACAGCAAGACACAAGTGATGGGAGCCTAGTAGCTCTGGCGAAGTCAGCAAGTGTGGAAAAGCAAGGCATGTGCCTGTCTCTGAGCACAAAGTGCCCTTGCAGCAGCAGCATCACAGTGCAAATTACTGCTGGGCCCCAGAGGGTATTGAAGACAGCAGTGGTCTGGAGGCTGATCAGGGGATTGTTGGTGAGAGGCTGGCAAGAGCCAATGCTACTGACCATGGATGGACGGTGAGGGCAACGTGTCCCAGAGCCTGTCCTGAGAGACTCGGTATCCAAGGTGAGGACCCAGAAGAGTAAACACCCAACTGGAATTAGCAGGTACTGTGATCCAAGTGAATGGCAGGGCAGGCTTGATGGGCTGAGTGGCCTATTCCACAAACTAATCACCATCCTGACTAAGAACTTTACAACGGATCGTTCACAGTTGTTGAGCCAAAATCCTGCACTGTTACCATAGATGGACTTCATTGATTCAAAATGGCAGCTCACCACCTCCTTCCTAAAGATAATCAGGTATGATCCACAAATTCAGGCCTTTCCAGCAATTCTCACATTCTGTGGAAGAAGAATAACCAATCACAACTTCAAAGATTTCTAACCACTGTACTGACCAATATTCATCACTGATTCCAACATCATTTTGAAAATAAAAATGTCATCATTATCGCCTCGCTTTTCTGGGATCTTGACATTTCTGGCACATTTCCTGCAGTCACTGCACTTTGGAATATTTCAATGTTTTGAAACAGGAGTTCAGTAAAGGTGATAGCGTTTCCCACTGATCTATGGCTGAGTGCATGTAGTGAGGCCATCTCTGGGTTCTTGGTACAAGGTAGTCCACAGTCAGGTCATTGAACAGGAACAACCTTTATTAAGTGCAGGTTGCATTATGTATACAGCAGAATGTGAGAGGGGAAATCTCTGGAACCCTACACACTCAGGTCCCAACTACTTATGAGACATCATCGTGACATTTTTCCTTTTGTATTTGCTCAGTTAGTAACGCAAGTAAGTACAGTCTCCATGGTCCCAGATTTTGAAAGGCTTTTAATTACTAGTCTTAGAAAATTCTTCACTTACAAAGACATCCAAAGGGATTTTATGAACATTTTAAAGGAGAGAATAGGTCCCCTTAAAGACCAACAAGGCCATCTAATATATGAAACAGCAGGAGATGAGTGAGATACAAAATGAGTATTTTGCATCAGTATTTATTGTGGAGAAGAATATTAAATCTAGAAAACTCGGGGAAATAAATAGTGATACCTTGAAAACTGTCCTTATTGCAGAAGAGGAGACATCTTAAAATGCATAAAGGTGAATAAATCCCTGGGACCTGATTGGGTTTATCCCAGAACTTTGTGGGAATCTAGGGGAATGATTGCTGAGCCCCTTGCTGAGATATTTTTATCAATAGCCACAAGTGAGGTGCCTGAAGACTGGAGATTGACAGCACAATGTTAGTCAATCAAGAAAGGTGGTGAGGGAAAGCCAGGGAACTATAGACTAGTGAGGCTGACAGCAGTTGTTGGAGGAGGGTGGGGTTCTGAAGGATAGGATTTACATGTATTTGGAAAGACAAGGACTGATCAGGGAGAGTCAACATAGCTTTGTGCATAAGAAATTGTATCTCACTAACTTGATTGAATTTTTTGAAGAATTGACAAAGAAGATTGATGAAGGCAGAGTGGTATATGTTGTCTATATGGACTTCAGCAAGGTGTTTGACAAGGTTCCACATGATAGATTGGTTAGCAAGGTTATATCACATGGAATCCAGAGGGAACTAGATAATTGGATACAAAATTGGCTTGAAGGTAGGAGACAGAGGGCAGTGGTGGATTATTTTTTGGACTAGAGGCCTCTGATCAGTGATGTGTCACAAGGATCAGTACTGGATCCACTGCTATTCACATTTATTTAAATGATTTGATTATAAATGTAGGCAATGAAGTGAGGAAGTTTGCAGATGACACCAAAGTTGGTGATGTAGTGGACTGTGAAAAAGGTTGCCTTAGATTACAAAGGGTGGAGGAGAGGCAAATGAAATTTCATTTAGACAATTGCAAGGTGTTGCATTTGGGTAAGGCAAATCAAGTGCAGGATATAGACAGTTAATGGTGTGGCCCTGGGAGTGTTGCCAAACAAAGGGACCTTGGAGTACAGGTGCATAGCTCCTTGAAAGTGGAGTGGCAGGTAGAGAGGGTGGTGAAGGTGGTGTTTGGCAAGCTTGCCTTTATTGGTCAGTGCATTGAGTATTTGGAATAGTGCCTTGAATTCTTCTCTCCCTGCTATAGGAAAGATGTAGGTAAACTTGAAAGGATTCAGAAAATAAATTACAAGGATATTGTCTGGGTTAGAGGGTTTGAGCTAGAAGGAGAGGTTGGATAGGCTGGGGCTTTTCTCACTGGAGCATTGGAGGCTGATGGGTGACCATATAGAGGTTTATAAAATCATGAAGGGCATGGATAAGGTGAATAGTCAAGGTGTTTTTTCCCCAAGTGGAGGAGTCCATAACTAGAGGGCATGGATTTAAGGAGAGAGGGAAAAGATGGAAAAGGGACCTTTGGGGCAATGTTTTCACTCAGCAGGTGGTGCATGTATGGAACAAGCTGCCAGAGGTAGTGGTGGAGGCTGGTACAATTACAATATTTAAAAGGCATCTGGTTAGTTATACGAATAGGATGGGTTTAGAGGGATATGAGCCAAATGCTAGCAAATGGGACTAGATTGATTTGGGATATCCGGTCGGCCTGGATGAGTTGGATGGAAGGGTCCGTTGCTGTGCTGTATAACTTTACGACTCTCCGACTGTATAAATGAGAAGAATTTGACTCATGATTTATTCTTGTAATATTCCTGACTACATGCAAGTTATTAATATCTGATGGAGGTCTAGTGCTCAATTCTACAATTTTTCAACAAATGGCCATGAAATTGTTCAGTGTATTGCTGATGGTACATTAAAACATGAGGGGTTTCTTAGCAACCAAGTAGGTTTCTAAGCAACAGTCATGTAAAACAATTGAACAGATAATGAAGAAGTACATATTGAAATGTTTGTGAGCTTTTCTCAAGACATTCAATTTGTTTTCCCAATGGGAAACTGAGACCAACCTTGTATTAATTTATTGAACATTTTCAAATTTGGATCAAATTCAATTTCTTACAGTCAGTGAGATAAATGGAGCTGGGTGTTTATCCTGCGAATGCTGAATGTCTCCATATCAAGTGGTATCAGCTACGGTTCAGTGATAGCATCTTGCTTCTGAGGTAAAAGTGGTGGATTCCAGTCCCAGTCTAGAGAACTGGGTCGGCATTCTCGCTCCTGCATCAGGTAGTGCAGTGTTGGGCAATTTCCTGGTTCATCTGCACTCACATTTGGAAGCTATGCTCTGAATCTTTGTTCCAGGGGTGTATGTGGGATGGAGACACACCCACCACCCATGCATATGGATCAAAGGAGCTGCAGATTGGCAATCTCTATGAGTTTGTCTTGCTTGTTTTCTTGAAGCAAGGCTTTTTAGGTCTTACTATTCATATGTCTTCACTCTATGTCATACGTGCTAACCCAAGAGCCCTAGCTATCTCCTTAGCTCCCACGGCAGCTTAGTGCCAATTCATGCCAAATACGCTAACTACTTCTAATGGCTGTCATATATTCCATTCTGACCCAATGCTCCAACTTATCCCCATGGCTCCTATCGCCTCTGTGCCACCTTATTGCCAACTCATGTCACTCCCAGCTGTTCCGTTTTAGATTCTACTGGTACTTAATGCCAATTCACAAATGCACCTAGCACTCTTTGTCTTTACATCCTCCACATCAACCAACTCAGGGTCTACCTTGGGCAGATCTGCGATTAAACAAAATTCTAAATATCTGTTGCAGAGTTTACTATTTTCTAATCAGGGGAAGCTGGTGGTTTAAATGTGATATTACTAGACTAGTAATTCAGCAATCCAGAGCTAAAACTGTAGGAGCACAGATTCAAATTTCAACATGACAGTAAAAGAAATTTATATTGAATCAAATATTTAAAGAAACAGTAAGAGAAAGCTAATAAAGATGGTGGTAACCGTAAAGCTCACTGCTTGTTAAATTCCATCTCGTTCACTGTGAATTAATGCTTTTTAGGGAGGCAACTGGGTCATCTTTACTTAGTCTAGCCTACATGAGATTCCAGACCTAGATTAATGTGACTGATTTGTAACAGTCTCCACGAGGACTTAGTAAGCCATTCACTTCAAATGCAATAAATACTAACCTGGTGAGCAATCCCATGAAAAAATAAATTTTAAAATCCATTTGAGAAAACCTATTTAAATACCCCATTCCAAACCAATCCCTACAGTACTCAGTCCCTTACCAAAGCAGGCAGAAACCCACATCCTTAAATAACCTCTGAATTGTTAATTAAACTCTGAACTTGTAACTCACCCATTGTGATAATGATAGGTCGTGGAAAGCAAACAAGCATTCATAATGTTGTAATGATCACACTTATGATTTTGTTAATAAGCAGTCAGGACAGCTTTCTTTTCAAGTTTTTTAAAAGACTGGCCCTTTAACTAACTTGACAGTTTTACAAAGCTCACCTGTCCTTCATTTATAATTTCTGTAAAGATTTGTAACTCCCATGTTGCAGGTAAAGACTCTGGCTCTAGCGAAAATTGAGTCTGTCTGAACTTAGCGCTGAGTTAATATGGCCCTGTTAGGTTCAGGAGTTGGATATGTAAGAGTCACGTCATATGTCCTCAGCAAAAACGGGATCTGTCTGTAAATGGATCTGGACATCGCTTCTAGTTTGGAAGATCCCTGGTACCTCCATGAAAACCCAGCCATTAAGCACAAAATCTTAGCTGATGCCCCAATGCAGAACTGAAAACGCTGCCTGGTCAGACATATCACCTTCCAGATAAAATGTTAAACCAAGGCCTATCCTCGCAGAAGGATGTACAAAGTCCATTTGCACCAATCAATAGCAAGAGCAGACTTCCTGGTGTCTTGGCTAAAATTTATCCTTTAAGTTAAAACAAATGATCTGGTACTGACTTCATTTGCTGCTTTTTGGATCATGTTAATGCTCAATTTTCTTGACTTGTTTCCAACATTAAAATGTTGACTCTATTTCAAATGTACTTTGTGGGGTGAAGGAAAATCTATTTGAATCTTTTTTCCTCATTCTTGGGGTGCACCAGTGCTCATCATCCACCGCAAAGGAATTTGCTACCCTGACTTCCTGAGAGAGAACGGAGAGGAGCCTAACATTTTTGGGCTGGACAATATTCACAAAGCAGCAGACTCAACTTCCTTTCCTACTGAACTTTAGTAACCAATCAGATTCTCTTTTCAATAATCTAATGCCATGGTCACTTTTACTGAGACCAGCCTTTCATGGTCAGATTTAAGAATAACAAAAATAACTTGCATATCATGGTTGGATTTGGTTTATTCCAAGCCACCGCATTATTAAACCTGTCACAGGCCGTAACCCATAATCTTTTTACCCTCAATATATCCTCTGCTAAAGACCTTTCTAAATATCATTTGAATCCATTTTTATTTCCTTCCTCCATCCTTACACAGGTCTGTTACCCTGATTTGAAAAGGTCTAGCTATTTCCACTTTCCTGTGCTTTTGTCTTCTTATGTGTGAAAAGAATGAACTTGCATTTATATAGCATCCTTCATTATCTCATGACATCCAGAAGTACATTACAGCCAATAAAACATTTCTTGAAGTGGAGTCACTGTTGTATCACACAGCACTGCAAGGCACAGCATGGTCTCAGTCAACAAATGCATTATACAATGTATTTTACTGATTTGGGCCAGGACTTCCCCCTTCTATGAAATAAAGCCATACATTTTCACATTCATTGGTGGAGACTAGGGGCTTGGTTTAACATCTGATTTGATCCACCTGTAATTATTCAATATTCTCCCAGGACAGAGCTGGACTGGATGGGAAACTGACTCAGAATCCAGAGTACCAGCACTGAGGCACAGGTAATACTGATGGCTTGGAAAAGGGAAGCTGAGAAATGAGAATTTCACTCACCTTCCCCCCCACCCAACCTCCCCGGTGTTAGTCAGCCAACTGGGAGGAGAATGGATAATGTTCAGTTTAGCACTCTATGCCATGAGCACATGAAGGGAAATAGATTTTTGGTGTGAATACAAAACAGATGGCAATCTATTGGACTGATGCCCTAAAGGCAGACTGAGTTAACAGATGGACAGGAATTTTTTTTGCCACTGTTTTTCCATCTCTGCACAAGGTTTTGTGATACCTGGTAATGCCAATGGATCAAAAACTCCACAATGTTACCTAAACAAACTGCCTTCAGGTATAAATGGGTCAAGAAAATTATTCAACACTTTTCATGTGATGGATAGGTCGTGTTAAATCTCAAGGGAAGATGAATTCATGGAGACCTTTCACGGTGTGACAAAAAGGCTAGCTAGACAAGGGAAGGAACTTTGACCTTGAGATTTGGGCAGGTTCCAAAGATAGAGTCATGCAGTCTCAAAGCTTGGACTCCAACTAGTCCATGCTGACCATGTTGCCAAAGTAAACTAGTCCCAACTGTCTGCACTTGGCCCATATGCCTCCAAACCTTTCCTATTCATGAACTTATCCAGATGCCTTTTAAACATTGTAACTGTCTGCATCTATCACTTTCTCTGGCAGTTCATTCCACATATGAACCACTCTCTAAAAACATTGCCCTCATGTCCTTTTTAGAACTTTCTCCTCTCACCTTAAAAATATGCCTCCTAGTTTTAAATGCCCCCACCCTCAGGAGAAGATCCTTGTCATTCACCTTTGCCTATCATCCCTCATGATTTCATAGACTTCAATAAGGTTGCCCTTCAACTTCCTATGCTCCAGTGAAAACACTCCCAGCCTTTCCAGTCTATTTTTAGATCTCAAACCCTCCAACATCCCAGTGCATCTTTTCTGAACTATCAGTTTGATAATATCTTTCCTAAAGCAGGGTGGCCAGAACTGTACACAGCACTCCAGAAATCAGGACAGGACTTAGAAACACAAACATAGAAGATGGGAGCAGGAGGTGGCCATTCAGCCCTGAGAGCCTGCTTTGCCATTCATCATCATGGCTGATTGTCCAACTCAATAGCCTAACTCAATAGCCCAATCCTGCTTTCTCCCTATTACCTTTGATCCCATTTGCCTGAAGTGAATCTAGCCACCCTTGAATACATTCAATGTTTTGGCATCAACTACCTGTGGCAATGAATTTCACAGGTTCTCACCACTCTTTGGGTGAAGAAATGTCTCATCTCCATCTTAAATAGTCCACCCCAAATCCCCTGGTTCTGGACATACCCACCATTGGGAACATCCTTCCTACATCCATCCAGTCTAGTCAAAGAATCAGTCATAGAGATGTACAACATGGAAACAGACTCTTTGGTCCAACCTGTCCATGCCGACCAGATAGCCCAACCCAATCTAGTCCCAGCTGCGAGCACCCAGCCCATATCCCTCCATCCCTTCCTATTCATATATCCATCCAGATGCCTTTTAAATGTTGCAATTGTACCAACCTCCACCACTTCCTCTGGCAGCTCACAGTGGCCCAGTGGTTAGCACTGCTCCCTCACAGCACCAGGGACCCAGGGTTCAATTCCCACCTCAGGCAACAGTCTGTGTGGAGTTTGCACATTCTCCATGTGTCTGCGTGGGGTTCCTCCGGTGCTCCCGTTTCTTCCCACAGTCCAAAGATGTGCAGGTTAGGTCAATTGGCCATGCTAAATTGCCTGTAGTGTAAGGTGAAGGGGTAAATGTAGGGGAATGGGTCTGGGTGGGTTGCTCTTCGGAGCGTCAGTGTGGACTTGTTGGGCCGAAGGGCCTGTTTCCACACTAAGTAATCATACACGTACCACGAGTAATCATTTCACGCCTGCATGAAAAAGTTGTCCCTTAGGTCTTTTATATCTTTCCCCTCTCACCCTAAACCTATGCCCTCTAGTTCTGGACACCCCAAACCCAGGGAAGAGACCTTGTCTCTTTATGCTATCCATGCACCTCATGATTTTATAAACCTCTATAAAGGTCACCCCTCAGCCCTGTTAGAATTTTATAAGTCTCTGAGATTCCCTCCTCCTTACTCATTTGAATTCCAGCGAAAACAATCCCAGCCTAGTCAATCTCTCATAAGTCAGTCCTGCCATCCCTGGAATCAGCCTGGGAAACCTTTGCTGGACTCCTTGGAATGCAAGAGCATCCTTTCTCAGAAAAGCAGACTAAATCTGCACTCAATATTCTACATATGGCCTCACCAAGACCCTATAGAACTGCAATGATACATCCCTGCTTCTGTACTCGAAACCTCATGCAATGAAGGCCAATATACCATTTGCCTTCTTTCCTGTCTGCTGCAGCTGCATGCTCACCTTCACCAACTGGTACACGAGGACACCCAGGTCCCTCTGCATACTACCTGAATGGCTGTACATTGAGAGAGGGGAGTAAGCTGCCTTCTTGCTTTTGCTTCCAAAGTGAATACCTCGCATTTATCCAAAATTATTCTGCATCTGCCATTGATTTGCCCACTCACCCAAACTGTCTAGATCATGCTGAAGCATCTCTGCATCCTTGTCACAGTTCACTCTCCCACCCAACTTGGTATCATCTGCAAACTTTGAGTTGTTACATTTAGTTCCCTCATCCAAATCATTAATATATATTGTGAGTACCTGGGGTCCCAGCACCAAGCCCTGTGGCACCCCACTAGTTACTTTCCTCCAATTTGAAAAGTAATGATAAATGTATAAAGTAAGGTCCTGGGGAATGGTGCTGAACAACAACACGAGTGCACATTCATTGCTCCTTGAAATTGGAGTCTCAGGTAGACAGACTAGTGAAGGCGGTGTTTGGTATGCTTACCTTTCTTGGTCAGAGTACTGAGTACAGGAGTTGGGAGGTCATGTTGCAGCTGTACAGGACATTGGTTAGGCCATTTTTGGAATATTGCGTGCAATTCTGGTCTTCCTGCTACAAAGAAGGATGTTGTGAGGGTTTAGAAAAGATTTACAAGGATGTTGACAGGTTTGCAGGGTTTGAGCTATAGGGAGAGGCTGAATAGGCTGGGGCAGTTTTCCCTGGAGCTTCAGAGATTGAGCGGAGGTTGATAAAATCATGAGGGGCATGGATAGGGTAAATAGACAAGGTCTTTTCTCTGGGGTTGGGGAGTCTAAAACTAGAAGGCATAGGTTTAGGTGAAGGGGGAAAAGATTTAAAAGGGACCTAAGGGACAACTTTTTCACGCAGAGTGTGATACATTTATGGAATGAGCTGCCAGAGGAAGTGGTACAGACTGGTACAATTACAACATTTAAAAGGTTCTGGATAGGTATACGAATAGAAGCAATTCACAGGGATATGGGCCAAATGATGGCAAATGGGACTAGATTTCTTTCTGATATTGGGTCGGCATGGGCGAGTTGGATCGAAAGGTCTGTTTCCATGCAATACAGCTCTATGACTCTAAGAGGTCTCACCAACAGTCCTCTTCAACCTCAATATGATGTCCCAACTCCTATACTCAAATGTCTGAGCAATGTAGGCAAGCGTGCTAAACACCACCTTAATCACCCTGCCTACCTACCTGGGCCACAAATTTCAAAAGAATTGTGTGTTTGAACCCCTCAGTCGCTCTCTCTCCCCAAATCTGTGGATGATTATGGGTTGGGAACAGTGATACTGTGTCTAGGAGGTTGCAACCACTGAGACAGAGGGCTTTAGGATCTAGTGGTGTAATAAGTCTGAGGAGAGAGATCCGGAGGTCCAATAGTGTAAAAAGCAACCTGGGAGCATGGGATGGTAGTATGTTCCAATATTGTTGGCAAAGGAAGATCTATTATCCTCTTGGGAGAATGGAACTCAGGAGAATGGGACCCAAATTGTTAGTGACACTTATCAAGCTATCAGATTAACAGTACATTGAACATTTTCCTCGTGAGTGGTGGGTGTCCATATTTATGTTGCTGCTTTTAAGCATTTAAGGATTTTTTCCTTAAATTAGTGAATAGAAAAGAGCTTTATTCATACAGCACCTCTAGACATCCCAAACCGCTTTACAAATAAAGATGTTCTATTGAAGTGTACCCATTATTGATACAAGAGAGATTTGGAAAGGTTTTTAAAAAGATTTTCAATGAGTTAAAAATTCAAGCAGGGCTTTCACAGTTACAAAGGATTGAGTCAGCCAATTATTAATCTGCTGTCAAAAACCAGCCTTTCCTTTTAAAAAAAAATCACTTGCCATTTTGTTTAAAAAAGGATCAAATGCTGCCTTTAATTTAACTCCCGTCATTCCTGAGATCAGACAATGTACAGGGTGATTTCCTCTGAACCTGACTGGTTCTATAAGAGAGGGAGAGTGGGTAACGAGAGCTCAGTAAAGGGGAGGCAAGTGAATGGTAGTAAAGGTGCATCGGGTGGGTGATGGAGAGCGAGGTGGTGAGGGCTTAAGGCAAACCAACACAGACAGAGTTGTAGGGTGAAAGTGAGGACTGCAGATGTTGAAGATTAGAGTCGAGAGTGTGGTGCTGGAAAAGCACAGGTCAGGCAGCATCTGAGGAGCAGGAGAATCGACATTTCGGGCAAACTCCTGATGAAGGGCTTTTGCCCAAAATATCGATCTTCCTGCTCCTGTGATGTTGCCGGACTTGCTGTGCTTTTCCAGCACCATACCCTTGATTCGTTGATGGGTGCATGGCAGAGGTGGCATAAACTGTGCAGTTTCTGGCGAATGCTCTGGGTGCCAGCTACAATAAGCACATATAGGGCAGCACGGTAGCACAGTGGTTAGCACTGCTGCCTCACAGCTCCAGAGACCCGGGTTCAATTCCCGCCTCAGGCGACTGACTGTGTGGAGTTTGCACGTTCTCCCCGTGTCTGCCTGGGTTTCCTCCGGGTGCTCCGGTTTCCTCCCACAGTCCAAAGATGTGCAGGTCAGGTGAATTGGCCATGCTAAATTGCCCATAGTGTTAGGTAAGGGGTAAATGTAGGGGGTATGGGTGGGTTGCGCTTCGGCGGGGCGGTGTGGACTTGTTGGGCCGAAGGGCCTGTTTCCACACTAAGTAATCTAATCTAATCGCGGTTTGTGACTCTGGCCTGGTTGGCGTTGGGAGTTACAATATGGTCGACGGGTAGAGCTGATAATCAAACTGTGCCTTCTCAAACTG
This sequence comes from Chiloscyllium plagiosum, assembly GCF_004010195.1. Taxonomy (NCBI): domain Eukaryota; kingdom Metazoa; phylum Chordata; class Chondrichthyes; order Orectolobiformes; family Hemiscylliidae; genus Chiloscyllium; species Chiloscyllium plagiosum. Next base: position 85,791,980 of record NC_057718.1, read on the forward strand.
CTGTTGCCCTCTCAATGTCGAGTTTTGAATCGGTTTCAATTGACCAGAATGGAAGCAGATTGCACAACATCACTACGCTCCATGTGAAGAAGCTACGATGTTACTTACTTTCATTTCAGGGACAAACAGGGTCTCTGTCAAGCTGTGGGTAACTAATACTAGAGGCTTGAAATATTTCCAATTAGGGTTGCATGCAGAAAATTCACAAACCTATTGCTGTGATGCCTCAGTGCACAGTGCTTGCAGAAAGTTATTTCCTTTGAGGTTCTTAGACTGCAATTTAATATAGTCCTGAATTTTACAGTGTTATCTACCTTAATTGTAATGCAATCCTAGGGACCAGTCCTATAACGCACAAAGTGCCAGGCTGCACACCCACAATACAACACAAAAATCAAACTGCATCCGATAGCTTTAGAAGAGACTTTACAATTATCTTTAATGAGAGTTACTGCTGACCATCTAAATATTACTGACAACACTGTACCTCCCCCTCAGAAATACCAGTCAGATTCACCTAAAGTAATCGCTTGCTTGCATGCAGTAGAATGGTTGTCAGAGTTATTCCCTGTTTTATACACAAAGGGTTCACTGAAATGAAATGTGACTGATGCCAAAAATCCTGGGATGATGACAAAAAAAAAATGTAGTGGAAAGATGCAGGAGGTTGGGTTGTCAATGTAACATTTAAACGACTCTCTTTCAGTCATTTCAGTGAAGATCTCTGTTCCTACTCTGCAAACCAGGCTGTGGGGTGAATACGGCCTGTTAACAAGGAGACGGATAAAGCAATGGTTAGAATTTTCTAATCATAAATAGACCAAGAGGAGAAACGACTTTTCATTGTTTATGTGAAAAAACAAAGCTGCAGCTTACTGTTCCTGTTTCAATAGTCACAGGGACCACCCAATCAAAAACTGGGGGGCTAACTTTCAAAGGATCTTAATGGTCAGCCTGTTATTACATTTAACCTAAGTTGCAGTTAATGCTAATAGTCATTATCCACTGCTCTCAACTCCTCTTGTCCATGAGGGGATAAATGTATATGGCATAATCACAACAAAAGCATCCACGTCTTGTAAGGGGTGTATCTTCAACTGTTGCCGATCACTACCACCTTGACAACATGTGATGCATTAATCCCATGACTTATACAGATAGCAGTTGTAATCTACTTAGTCCCAAGTATATACTCTCATTTCCGAGTGAAGAACACACCTTGTTTCATCTGTCCTGTGATTGGATTTGATGTCAAAGAGAACAACGTATCATGTTGGCAGCATGTCTTTCTGAAGATTTGACTATTAGCCTCAACCTTTCAAACATTGTAGAAGAACAGGTATGGAAGGGAAATGACTAGCAAGTTCCAGTTCACCATGCATTAGCAGTTCAGGAGCTCTGTACATACCTGCCTATCATTCCTTATTTAGACCCATAGAGTCATGGAGATGTACAGCACAGAAACAGACTCTTTGGTCCAACTCATCCATTCCAACCAGATATCCTAAATAAATCTAGTCCCATTTGCCAACATTTGGCCCACATTCACCTAAACCTTTCCTATTCATAAAACCATCCCGGTGCCTTTTAAATTGGATCAGCCTCTTAGTTCCTCTAGTAACTCATTCCATACATGCACCACCCTCTGCATGAAAAAGTTGCCCCTTAGGTCCCTTTTAAATCTTTCGGCTCTCACCCTAAACCTATGCCCTCTAGTTTTGGACTCCCCCAGCCGTCTATTTACTCTATCCGTGCCCCTCATGATCTTACAAGCCTCTATAAGGTCTCCCCTCAGCCTCTGAAGCTCCAGGGAAAACAGCCTCAGCCTATTCAGCCTCTCCCTGTAGCTCAAATCCTCCAATCCTGGCAACATCCTTGTAAATCTTTTCTGAACCTTTTCAAGTTTTACAACATCCTTCCTATAGCAGGGAAATCAGAGTTGCACACAGTATTTCAACAGGGGCCTAACCAATGTCCTGTCCAACTGCATCATGACCTCCCAACTCCTATATTCAATGCACTGACCAATAAAGGAAAGCATACTAAATGCCTTCTTCACTATCCTATCTACCTGCAGTTCAAGGAGCTATGAACCTGCACTGCAAGGTCTCTTTGTTCAGCAACACTTCCCAGGACCTTACCAGTGTAAATGTCCTGCCCTGATTTGCCTTTCCAAAATGCAGCACCACACATTTATCTAAATTAAACTCCATCTACCACTCCTCAGCCCATTGACTCATCTGATCAAGATCCTGTTGCACTCTGGGGTAACCTTTCTCTGTGCCTACCACACCTCCAATTTTGATGTCATCTGCAAACTTCTTGGATCACAACTCACTCTAAGCAATAGGTCAGGCCCCAGTAACTTGTTTAAACCTGTAACAGATTAAGAGGTATATGTTTATCTATTGTGAAGTTTAAGCAGTATTAAATAGCTCACTCTGGAAAATCTAATTTTAAGCAGAACTCATTGGCATGGAGACTCCATTATTATTGCTTAAATATAGTCATATCATGACTGACTAATATCTTCCAATGCCATGTCTACCTGATCTCTCTCTGGCAATAAGGAATCAAACCAATTATTTAATACTTCTCTTGTTTCACAATCATTACATGGAATTTTATCCAACACATCCTCTTGCAGCCCTATTCCAATTTTCATTTTGTACATTATTAATACAAAATATATTATTTGTTTGCTTTATGCTTCCTGCCTTCCTATTAACTGTTTTAAATGTCTCTAATTTTCATTGCTCCCTTGTCCATTCTCACCCCTTTTGTCCATGTCCTTGCCATCGCTTTTCCCTGTTTGTATATTCAGCCCTTGATTATAATTAGTATTTCTTTTTTCTTGTTTTTAAACATCAGAACTTATTTTTTCAATGGAAACTGAACAGTCTAAAATGTTACTGATCATTGTTCCCCATCATTGTTTGCTAATTTTTTTTCATTTTATTTGCAGTTCTATTTTGAGTTCCTTAAAATAAACTTTTCACCAATTTATTACCTTGGACCGGTCTTTCTCAATTATTACCTTGAAGCATATTGCATTAAGCCCATTATTGTCTAGTTGTTCCCTGCTTTAACTTTACTCATCTACTTTGGTTAATTCTCCCTTAAAATATTCAATAGCAAATGTTCCTTTGCTGAGAGTTTTGGGTTTAGAAAGGTGTCTGAAAACACATTAGAGATTTAATTCTCTTACAGGCATCAATGGAAACAGAAATAGCATCGGCAATTCAGTCTCTCAATCACTGCTCTGACTTTCAATTAGATCATAGTTGATCTTCCACCTCAATTTCCATTTCCTGCACTATTCCCATTCCCTTCATTGAGTCATAGAGATGTACAGCATGGAAATAGACCCTTCGGTCCAACTCGTCCATGCAGACCAGATATCCTAACCTAATCTAGTCCCATTTACCAGGACTTGACCCATATTCCTCTAAACCCTTCCTATTCATGTACTCATTCAGATGCCTTTTAAATACTGCAACTATACCAGCCTCCACTACTTCCTCTGGCAGCTCATTCCATACACGCACCACCCTCTATGTCAAAATGTTGCCCCTTAGGAGCCTTTTATACCTTTCCCCTGTCACCCTAAACCTCTGCCCTCTAGTTCTGGGCTCCCCCACCCCAGGGAAAAGGTTTTCTCTATTTACCCTATACATGCCTATGAGGTCACCCCTCAGCCTTCGATGGTCCAGTCTATATCTTTCATATCTTGTTTCAATTTGCTCACTGACTGATCTCCATAGGCTTCAAGGTAGAGAATTCAAAACATTGCCATCCTCTGGGTGATTAGGTTCCTCCCCATCTGAGCCATGAATGAGCTCCCTCTCATTCTGAGACTGTGCCCCCCGACCAAAGACAAGTAACTGAACAGTTCAGCATCCAGACAAATTGGTAAATTATTTCATCAATAACCACTACAGAGTATTGGTAAACTTTGACTACTGATCTTTGAAATCAGGATTCATAAGATACACAACTGTTGCTGGAATTATTGTTGAGTCTTTATCAGATTTATTGCAGCCTAAGGTTCATTTTGGACAAAGCTAGTCAAGTTGTGTGGAAGAAGAAACTGAAGAGGTGAGGGGGTAACATACTCTTGAGAGAAAAAGAACCTATCTACTCGACAAGGTGCAAATAGCCTACTTACACATTTGACCAGCCAATGCAAGACTAGGCACAACAGCAGATATGAAGAGTTAGTGCCAATGGAACAAAACAAGCCTCACAAACAAACAGTGCCCAGCTATGGTAAACAAAATGCTATATCTGAAACTACAGGTTATTTTCATATTTAAGATACAAGGCTTGGGGCAGGGAAAAGCCAAATGCTTAGGAGATTAATGTGATAGCACCTCCAGTTCTGGAAAAGATATCAGAGGCATTCCAAAGGGAAATTAGTTGTTCAACTGATCCAGGTTTGATAGATAGTTTGACAGGTTTGAAGGGCTATGAACCAAAGGCAGGTATATGGTGTTAGGCCACAGATCAGACATGATCTCATTGAATGTTGTAGAACAGGCTTGAGGGGCTGAAAGGCCGACTCCTGTTCCTACATAATCCTAAGATGGTAAGAGTAACCAAAGTTGCCCGAAAGAAACAAACATTCTGAACAAAAATGAGCAGTACAACCCACTTGAGCTCAGCAAGGAATCAACTGAAGTTGATCAGACGGTGAATAGACTTGTAAACAAATTGGTTTAAACTGATACAAGCTTAAAAATAAAGGTTCTGGATGGAAGTGTTGAAAGATGTCACCAATAGTGCTATCAAGCAGCACCTGCTCAGCAATAACCTGCTTCCTGGCAGCCAGTTTGGGTTCTGTTGGAGCCACTCAGCTCCTGGGTTCATACATGAACAAAACAGCTGAATTCCAGAGGTGAGGTATATTAAGGCCATATTTTACTGTTGCCACCTAGAAACCCTAGCAAAGCTAGAATTAATGGAAATCTGGGGCAAACACTCCACTGGTTGGAGTCATACCACATAGGAAAATGATTGTGGTTGCTGGAGGTCAGTCAGCTCAGCTCCAGGAGTTCCTCAGGGTACTGTCCGAGACCCAACCATCTTCAGCTGCAATGACCTTCCCTCCATAAGGGGTCAGAAGTGGGAATGTTTGCTGATGATTGTACAATGATCAGCAACATTCACAATTCCACAGATATTGGAGCAGTTCATGTTCAAATGCACCAAGTTCTGGACAATATCCAGGTTTGGACTGATAAGTGGGAAGTAACACTCCATCTAGCCAAATGCCAAACAATGGCTATCTCCAATAAGTGATAAAACATAGAGAACAATACAGCACAGAACAGGCCCTTCGGCCCTTGATGTTGCACTGACCTGTGAACTATTCTCAGCTCGTTCCCCCTACACTATCCCAAAATCATCCATGTGCTTATCCAAGGATTGTTTAAATCTCCCTAGTGTGGCTGAGTTGACTACATTAGCAGGTAGGGCATTCCACGTCCTTACCACTCAGTCAAAAACCTGCCTCTGACATCGGTCTTAAATCTATCACTCAATTTGTAGTTATGCCCCCTCGTACACGCTGACATCATCCTAGGAAAAAAGACTTTCACGGTCTACCCTATCTAATCCTCTGATCATCTTGTAGGTCTCTATCAAATCCCCTCTTAGCCTTCTTCTTGCCAATGAGAACAGGTTCAAGTCTCTCAGCCTTTCCTCATAAGACTTTCCCTCCAGACCAGGCAACATCCTGGTAAATCTCCTCTGCACCTTTTCCAATGTTTCCACATCCTTCCTGAAATATGGCGACCAGAACTGTACACAATATTCCAAGTGTGGCCGCACCAGCGTTTTGTATAGTTGCAGCATGATATTGCGGCTCCGGAACTCAATCCCTCTACGAATGAAACCTAGCACACCGTATGCCTTCTTAACGGCACTATCCACCTGGTGGCAACTTTCTGGGATTTATGTACATGGACTCCAAGATCCCTCTGCACATCCACACTACCAAGAATCTTTCCATCGACCCAATAGTCTACCTTCCTGTTATTCTTCCCAAAGTGCATCACCTCACATTTAACTGCACTGAACTCTATAGATGATCTAACCATCACCCTCTGACATTCAATGGTGTCACTATCACTGAATCCCCCACTATCAACATTCTGGACCAGAAACCCAGCTGCACTCACCACACAAACACTTTGGCTATAAGAGCAAGATGGAAGTTAGTAATTCTGCAGTGAGTAACTCATCTCCTGACTCCCTGAAGGCTGTCCACCATCTGGAAGTCAGGAGTGTAATGGAATACTCCCTACTTGCCTGGACGAATGCAGCTCCACCAGAACTCAAGAAGCTTGACACCATCCAGGACAATGCAGCATGATTGGCACCACATTCACAAACATCCATGCACCCCCCCCCACCACCAATGCTCAGTAGGAGCAGTGTGTACTACCTACAAGTTGCACTGCAGAAATTCACCAAAGATCCTTAGACAGTACCTTCCAGCTCCATAACCACTTCCATCTAGAAGGACAAGGGCAGCAGATACATAGGAACTTCAGCCATTACAAAGATCCTCTTCAAGCCACTCACCGATCTGACTTGGAAATATATCACTGCTCCTTCACTGACGAAGGGTCAAATCCTTGAATTCCCTCCGTAAAGACATTGTGGATCAACCTATAGCACATGGTCTGCTGTGGTTCAAGAAGGCAACTCCTTACTAGGGCAAATAGAGATGGGCAATAAATGCTGGCCAGCCAGTGACGCCCATGTCTACGACAGAATTGAAAGTAAGTGTCAGACAATATTTGGTAAATACCATTTCTCTAATGCCACAGATGACGATATGAAAATTCCTAGTCAACCAGGAAGCCAGACTAACATCCAAGGATTCAAGACATGATTGAGAATAATATCCTGGTCTGAGAAGCTAGGTTATTACTATATGTTTCAACAGAGCAGCCATCTTCCATGATGGACATCAATAAAAGATTAAAGGTCCTACAAATGAGGTTATGTGGAAACTAGCTGAGATCACAGGGAAAGATTCAACTGTACAGGGGGAGGAGAAAATTAAGGGTCCTCCAGATAAGGGATGGGACCAACTATTGAGTTTAATAGGAATGATATCCTCCATAAAGATAAAAGATCTCTAACTGGGAAATGATTTACAGTGAATCAGTATCAAGGTCTTCATTTCTCAGGTCAAAGCCCAGACAATCTTCCAACTCCAATTCTGGAAGAACTGCCCGAGTTTGTGAAGTCAGAGACAAGAGGAAAGCTGGGATGTGGTAAATATTATCTGTAAGGAAAAGAGAGGTCCACATTATACAGTGTAATGGCTAGGAAAGGTTTCATTTTTGTGATGGAGTACCATATGTGGCTCCTGTTAAAATTTAGACAACTTAGTTAGGCATAAGTGCAGTTTGTATCTACTTCTATGATGCAGGAAAGTGAATTTTGTTAATACTCATGAACGTTTCCTTTTCAACCCCCCCAACAGGTTCTTAGACTTAAAAAGGAAGATTAAGAGCTGTTGTGACACAATGGTTCCAGTCCCACCTGCTCCAGAGGTTTGTGATAACATATTGATCAGAGAAAATATCTAGAAAGAGAGTTAGTGTAAGTACTCTACTCCAACTTTAATCTGCTAGTGGATGATGCTGCAGATATGTGATAGGTTCGAGACTCTCCAGCTAGGGAAACATCCTTCTTGCATCTACCTTGTCAAGCTCTGCTGGTGTTTGATATACTTATCACCTTAACTACCTCTTCTGGCCAACTAATTTCAGGATTGTTGAAATTGGCCAATGACATCTTCTATTAACCATTTTTTTAGATGTGACATTAAACTGAGATTCCCCCTGCCCTTTCAGATGAACATTAAAGATCCTGTACTTGACTATTTCAGAGATGAGCAGGGGAGGTATCCCAGTGTCCTGGCCAATCATTATCAATCAACATCACAATAAAGGTCATCTAGTCATGTGTGCTCCATAGAGGTTTGCTGTGTGTAAATTGGCAGCTGTGTTTCCGACATTACCATCGGGACTGTACATCAAATATTATTGCATTGGCTGTAAGGCATTTTGTGAAGTCTGTCATTTGTGAAAAGTGCTATATAAATGCTAGCCTGTCTTTCTTTTGATTTCCCTGCATATTTCTTCCTTCACCTCCCTTCATTATTAGGTAATCTGCAGAATACACATATTATCCTTTTTTTTTTAGAAAGAAGTCTCCACCAATATAGACTCTATTTCCCGTTTACAGATTATGCCACTCATTTTATTGCAATTATGTTTTCTGTTACAAATACTCTTCCCTCATCTCCTCTTTCTCCCCTCCTTGCCTTTATAAATAAATTATGCCTCTCAGCGCTGGGGGCGTGGGTTCAATTCCACCGGCAGGCAATTGTCTGTGTGCAGTTTGCTACATTGCCCGTAGTGTCCAGGGATGTGCAGGCCAGTTGGATTAGTCATAGGAAATGCCAGATAATAGGGTAGGGGGCTGGATACGATGCTCTTTGGACGGTCAGTATGGAATCGATGGGCTGATGGCCTGCTTCCACACTGCAGGGGTTCCATGACTATTTTCGTAACTGTGTCTCCGTAATTGTTATTCCATTTGGCTTCTTGCAATATATCAAAGCTTCTACTTTCCCATTCTGTTAAGGACACTGTGTACAAAGCTGTATATGGATGACTTAACTCATTTTAACAGCAGTCTGTTTTGCTTTACTTTTAACGATTTTTTTTATATGTACATGGGAAATAGGAGCAAGAGTAGGACATTGAGTCATTTGAAACTGCTCCAGCGCTTAACAGGATAATTACTGACCTTGTACCTCAACTTCAGCCTCCCTCACTATCTTTTTATTTCTTGATTTTGATAATATCCAAAAGCTATTGACCTTGATCTTGAATATTCTCAACTACTGAACATCTGCAGCTCTCTGAGTAAAGAATTCCAAAGGTTTATATGACAAAGTTTTGTTTCCTCTCAGTCCCAAATGGACAGACTCATTATTGTGAGACTCTGACGCATATTGTGGGCTGCCCAGCCCTGGGTAACATCCTCCCAACATATAGCCTGTCAAGCCGCTTAAGAATTTTATACATTCAATGTGATCACCTCCCACTTTCTAAACTGCAGGGAAGGTTGGCCCAGTCTACTCAATCGCTCCTCATAGGTCAAGTCTCTCATTCCAGGAAGCAGTCGAATGAACCTTCACTGTACTCTCCTGGTGCAAGTATGTTCTTCCTTAGGGAAGGAGATCAGAAATGCATAAACTGCTCCAAAAGTATCCTCACCATTTCTCTGTGTAATTATAGTAAGCTTCTTTAGTCTCATACTCTTTTGTAACAGAAATTACTTCGCAATTTTTCTTCCAAATTGCTTGCTTTAGCTGCATGTCAATATTCAGTGATTCACTTTCAAGGACACCCAAGTCCATTGGAATACAAATATTTTCAAGTTTCTCACCATTCAAAAAAAAAAAATTTTTTATTATTAAAACCAAAAAATGTTTTTATTCTCCTGTCCTAAAATGCTTCATTCTCAGACCATTCCCCGACTTGCTTTAGTCTGTCCACTGCTTTTCTCCTTAGTTTCATTTCTATTGAGCTTGGCTTCATTTTCCGGGGACACTTTCCTCCCTAATACTACTTTGAAAAGCTTTGTTACTCCAATAATTCCCCATTTCGTTGAGACACTGGTCCCATTCCATTCCAGGGGAAATCTGTCCCATTGGCATACTGGGTCAAGTTGGAACAGTATCAATGGATAGAAACACCCCTTTCCTACTGCAGCTTTTAGGCACAGCCTTTTCGGGGAGACTAGAAGTAGAGAACATTGTTTCCAAATAACAGGCTTCACATTTAAGAGTGTGATAGGGAGAATTCTTTCCTCTCAGTGGATCGTGAATCTGTGGAACTCTAGTGGAGGCAGGGTCATTGAATAATTCTGATAATAGTAAGAATGTATCTAACTCAGTGAGGCAGTCAAAGGGTATAGGGAATAGGCAAGAGAATGGAATTTGCAATCCAAATAGATCAACCATGTTCTGATCAAATAGAGAGCAGGTTTAAGGACTTACTTTTGCTCCTGTTTATTTTTTTTTAAGTTAATTATTGCTCACTATATCATTTTAATTGCATGACACTGTGAATGTTTACTATAAATTCCATGACTTATAATCCTGCCCCACTAGTTACCGGATGAAACAGCGCTCTGAAAGCTAGTGCTTCCAAATAAACCTGTTGGACTATAACAGGGTGTTGTGTGATTTTTAACTTTGTACACCCCATCTGGTTTTATCAGAGACCGCCACAATTGGATTTTCCCTGTCCTTTCCAAATTCCTCTCCAGAAGCCTCGAGATACTATGTACTCTGCAACCGAATGGGTAACACTCACTTCAGGACTGAATAAACCGGTGGATCAAAGGGAATCAGGAGAAGCTCCATGAACTGTGATCGATTGGCCTGATAGCATTGCTGCTGCTGGAGCGGAACAAGGCTTTGGTAATCAGTAACCACACTGATGCCAGCCAAATGTTTGATGATGTACAGTGACGTTTCCCTTCATTGAACTGTCCTTGGGACCTTTCATCTCTACTTACTTCGTGTGAAAGGTAGAAGGCAGCGATTCCCAAAGGCCAGAAGCAGCAGAGCATGGAGAAAACGCTAAGGCCCAGATGGTCCCTGGGTGGTATCATCAGAAAATTGTCCTCACTTTCCGTCTCACTTGAGTAATCACTCTGCACAAAATCAAAAAAGCAAGTTAATTGCACACCTCTGTATTGTTTCTTCATTTCAAAACAGAATGGTCAGTTCATAAGGACATCCAGGAATCAGGTAAAGAGTCAATGAACTGTGATGGAATCTCACAAAGGCTGAAAGCTTGCACTTTAACATCAGGACGTATGAAGGAATTCCCAACATCAGTAAGTCTCTGTTAATCACATCTGCTAAATGCCAATCTAAATAAACAGAATCCAGTGGTGATGTCACTTGACAATTGCAAGTCCAGAGCCTCGACCAGTCTCATAGGATCTCTACAGTGTGGGAGCACACCTTTTAGCCCATTGTGTCTGCAGTGACCCTCTGAAGAGCATCCCACCCAGGTCCATCCCCCTTACACTATCCTTGTAACTGCATTTCCCGTGACCAATTTACCTAATCTCGACACTACAGAACAGTTTAGCACGGCTAATCTACCTAATCTGCACATCTTTGGACTGTGGGAGGAAACCGGAGCACCCAGAGGAAACCCATTCACACAGACAGTTGACCAAGAGTGGAATCGAACCTGTGCCCCTGATGCTGTGAGGCAGTTCTAACTACTGTCTCAACTGAGGTTAAAGCAATTCTTAAAGAACTATGTTTGTCAATCTTCAATTTTGCTTTTCCAGGGAGGCAAAATTTGACTTAAGATCCTACAATTCTTTGCCAATTGAGAAAGGTGCACCACTGATGCATTCAGAAAACAGGTAGAAATAGATTGTGCCAACTTGAGAAATACAAAAACTAGAAAATAGACTCAAATGAGGAGAATAGGAACTATTGTGAATTGTTATGAAAAAGAGTCGTTTCAGATTTGAAGCATTAGCTTTTTCTCTCCCCAATACTGCCAGACCTGCTGAGTTGCTCCAACATTGTGTTTGTTTCTGATTTCCAGCTTCTGCATTACTTTGTTTTGATTTAGCTACAAATTCCTTTGAAATTACTCCACTCCTATGCTTTTAACAAAAAATGAATTGGTGCCAATAACATTTGACTTTTATTGTTCAGTTTAATTTTCTTCCCATCTTTTGTTCACAGGTTTTCATAACCAAGTCTGACATTTCCTATTGAAGGGAAAAACAGAACAATTGGATTGATCCCAATTTTATCTCCGGAATAAAAGTAGTGGAGCAGAGAACCTGCTTAAATCACACGTATTTGAACAACCAATTTAATCAAGTAGTAAGAATTGGCCATTGAAGGTCAGTTTTCAAATTATTTTCTTCCCCCGCCTTTACTCATGAGGTAACCTAGTTCGATTTGAAATGAACTTTAATGTGAAGTATTTCAACCAATATATACGTTCTAGGATAACAAGACATAATATGTTTGGTGATTCATTTCACTTATAAATAATTGAACATAGGATTGTTATGACGATGTGGGTGTCTGTACCTTTAAGAAAGGTAAAAGCTTGCAGAACTACCTGACCAAGTAACCTTTTGGTCCAGCAGTTAGTGAAGCTGGTTGTCTGGAGACAAAAACAAATTTGAATTAGGTCAATCAGTTTAAGTGAAACCTCCCCAAAAAAAAAATACCAAGCTCCAATCAAGTTTGAATTGAGTATATTGACAATATTAAAAGCCAATTACATAATCCAATGCTTTGGGGGGTATGAGACCAGGGAAAATTGAACAGTTGGGAGATAACTGCCAAAAGTCCAACAGACATAGGCTGCTAGTCAGAACTGTCTGAGGGGAACCGGTGTAGAGAAGGAGTTTGCACAGAGAAAGACATCAACACTAACCTGCAGAGCAAATCTATAGAGGAAGACATAAATAGAAGATTTGACCACTGGCTGGTTTTGATATTTGAATTGTTCAGTAAATCTTAATCAGGGGTGTTACCAGACTAGTATTATAGAAGGGAAAGTAAGAGATAGGTTAGAGGAAGTTGTTGTAAATAATTGTTAGTTAATTATTCTCGGTTATATTTTAAGAAATAAACTTGTTAATTTTTACTTGAAATAGTTCTTGGCCTCTCGGACTTTCATAGATTACAGCATGGGATAAATCTGTGTGTTGCTGGTTTAAATGAAGGAGCGTTTACCTCATATTGTAACAGAATAAAGCATTCATCTTAAACACCTTAACCAGCCAAAGTGCTACATGCCCTACCGAGAATTAATGTGTGTTTTTTTAAAAAATAAGGGCTAGAGAAAGAGGGCTTTGTCAACCTTTATCACTATCCAAGATCTCAAAAGACAGTAGTGGTCTTCCTGTCTTCTCTTCTTACTAGGTACATAAGACATACTCTCTCTCTCTCTCGTAGAATTTTATTGTTTTATACTTCTCTTCTGGTTGTTTGAAATCCTCTCTATTTTACCATTACCTGTTGCTTGAAGGAGTTGCCAAACAGATTTGAAGTTGCCATGTGACTTTGTGCAAGAATGTTTGTGAACAAATGTAGATGCTCCAGCCAATGGTCACAAAACGAAGGAACGATTGGTGCTGTAATGATACTGGACATTGATCTAGCTGACTTGCTGTCAACGGTCACATATCACCTGGGCATGGAAACCCTTTCAATTCCGTTAGTGGGCAGAGTTGACATGTGATACCCAGAAAATGCTGTGCAGGTGGTGTATGGCACCCTTTAATCCTGGTGGAGACATAGATCACTGTACAGGGGTCTCTTTAGCAAAGAGAATGAAATGTAGAATGCCAGTGACCTCTCTTACGTAACAGTGGATGGAAGACTGAGATGCTGTAAACATCTCCAGTCCCAACTTATAGAAAGAAAGACACAGGCACAGTCATTCTCACTGGCACTGCTGCTCTCACCCATCTCCTATAATTCTATTGTGGCGTTTGCAGGTAGCAGATTTCAGTAAGAACCTCCTAAAGTAGGATGGAAACCCCAAGACAAAGATGTTCATCTGCAGAGGGCTCTTTCTCCACCTCCTCCTCTTTACTCTTAAAGCAGCCTACCCTACTCTGTGTGACCTCTGTTCATTCTCCCGATCACTGTCTTTTCCAAAGGAGAACGGTAACAACTGAACTCATGCCTGGGAACAAATGGTTTATGTAGAAACCATAAAGTCAGCACAAATTCCTTCAACAAGAGCCAAATCTGGTCACTTGTAATCTTTTGCAGCTTTAAACTTCAGAAAGCTCAAAACATTTGTAGAATTGAAGTCAAACCTAGTGACTAATCTGTGTTGTGGAAGAGGGGTGGAGGTTACCTTCCTTATACATATCAAACTGTGAGAGTTTAAGCTTGAGTGTGAGAGATTCACTGCAGGAGTCACATCAGTGTTTCCTGTTGATTAATGCCAAGATCTGCCTGCCCTGTGCATTTACTCAGCCTTTCACTTTGACTTTGTCTCAACGCAGTGTCCAGCAAAGCTCACCCAAAAGATATATGTGTACCCCATTAGCTGCCTTTCTGATCCTCAAATAACAACCATGGCATCCAAACAGTGAAGGTTACCCATCCCAATGTCAAACAGCTGAGACCATCCTTCCAACCAATTATTTCTGCATTATAGTTTAGGCTCTATTGGAAACAAAATTAAAAAAAATAAATTGTTATTCTCACAAAAGGGCATAAAAAACATTCAATTGTGGACTACTTCAGAAATCTTATTCAATCAACTAACATGACTTTGAAACTAAAACGGAGTAAAATCTGATTAAGATGTTCATTTCTGAAAAAGGAGAAGAGAACCACCTCATGCTGGAAATCAGAAACAATCTCTGTTTTGGTTTCTGTTCATTCCAAAGTTTATGAAGTGATATTATAAATAATGGGAGGGTGTTGGTGGTGTAAAAATGATCTCACTATAATGGGGTAAATGTGCATCATCCCATTATTTGGGGAAGAAATGCAGTGCACATTCTATACCCGCAACTAAATCAGCTGGGTCAAAGGGCCAAGCAGTGGCAGATGCAGTTTAATTTAGATAAATGTCATTTGTTGCATCTTGGAAGGCCAAACCAGGACAGGACTAACACAGTTAATGGTAAGGCCCTGGGGTGTGATGTCGAAAAAAAGAGACGTGGGTATGTAGTTCCTTTAAATGATTCCCTTCCTGATGTAGGGCTTATGTCCAAAACATCGACTCTCCTGCTCCTCGGATGCTGCCTGACCTGCTGTGCTTTTCCAGCACCACTCTAGACACTGATCTCCAGCAAGTGCTGTCCTCACTTTCTCCTCATTCCTTTAAAGTTGTGTGACAGGGTGGTGAAGGCAGCATTTGAGATGCTTTCCTGCATTGGTCAGAGTATTGAATATAGGAGTTGGGACGTCATTTTGCAAGTGCACAGGATGTAGGTGAGGCCACTTTTGGAATACCACATACAGCTCTGGTCGCTCGGCTTTAGGAAGGATATCATTAAATTAGAAAGGGTGTAGAAAAGATTTACAAAGATGTTGCTGGGATTGGAAGATTTTAGTTGAGAGAGACCAGATAGGCTGGGACTTTTTTCCCTGGAGCATAGGAGGTTGAGGGGTGAGCCTATAGGGGTTTATAAAATCATGAGGGTGGGGTGAAAAGCCAAGATCTTTTCCTGAGGGTGGGGTAAATTCAAAACTAGAGGGCACAGACTAAAGGTAAAAGGGGAAGGATTTAAAAGGAACCTGTGGGACAGAATTCTCACACACAGGTTGGTTTGTGTATGGAATTAATTGAAAAAGGTGTTGCTGGAAAAGCACAGGTCAGGCAGCAACCGAGGAACAGGAGAATCAAAGTTTTAGGCATGAGCCCTTCTTCAGGAATGAGGAAGGTGTGCCAAGCAGGCTAAGATAAAAGGTAGGGAGGAGGGACTTGGGGGAGGGGCGTTGGCAATGCGGTAGGTGGTTTCAGGTAGGTTTCCTGAAGAAGGGCCTGTGCCCGAAACGTCGAATCTCCTGTTCCCTGGATGCTGCCTGAGCAATAAAGTTTCAACTTTGATCTCCAGCATCTGCAGACCTCACTTTCTCCTCCGGAAAGAGGTTAAGGTGAGGGTGATCGGCCGGAGAGGGGGTGGGGGCAGAGAGGTCGGGAAGAAGATTGCAGATCAAGAAGGCGGTGCTGAGTCTGAGGGTTGGGAC
>NC_057718.1:85808050-85832814 GCF_004010195.1 Chiloscyllium plagiosum
GGGGTCTGTTTGGAGGTGGCGGAAATGACGAAGGATGATACGATGTATCTGGAGGTTGGTGGGGTGGTAGGTGAGGACCAGTGGGGTTCTGTCCTGGTGGCAATTGGAGGGGCGGGGTTCAAGGACGGAGGAGCAGGAAGTGTACTTCATTTTAAATGTAAAACTAGGCCATTTAATAAGTAATTTCAGAAGGTACTTTGTGATGCAAAACATTAGAAATCTGGAATCAATGCCCTCAAAATATGATGGATTCTGGGCCAAATTGTATGTTCAGGACTTGAAAGTTTTCCACAAATTTTGTGGGATAAAGGTATTGGTAGATATAGAGCAATGGCAGGTCAATGGAGTTAAGGTGCAGATTGGCCAGGACCTATTACAATGGAGGAAAAGGGGCGGAATGGCTGACCACTATAGGTTAGTGGGACCCTGATTTTGCTGCTGTATCAGGCTGGGATAGATAAAGAAAAGGAGACCCAATTCTGCGATGTCTGCTCCCATTTCCACCTTCTTCCATTTTCAAGGACGCGGGACATTGGTGAAATGTTGTTAGCGTTCATTCAGAAATCCCCAACACTACAGGTTTCATTGCAGGTGTGGCGCTTTCTGAGCTCTTGCAATCTCCAAGGGGTTGCTGCTGACTTTGGAAATCTTCTCAAGATGATATGGTTCATTTCAGGTCAGATGCGTTGTGAAATATGTCAGAAGCCTATCTAAATTTTGGGTCCTATTTTGCAGGTAAATTTAAAAATGCGTTGACAACTTGACACTTGAAAAAAATTCTTCAACATTTAATTAAAGTGTGATTTCATTACTGTGATTGATCATAGGCATTTGTTCGTACAAATGTAAGTGGCCATAAAACTGACCAGCAAAGTGAAGGCATTCAGACGCTTTAGGGTACTTTATCCAGTGGATCAATATTCTTTTGCATTGAACAATATGATTACGACTGTCATGTATTAGTTGAACCAAGTGCTTTTTTGCCTTTCATTGGCAGGCCAGCCATCTGATCAGCCTTTGCTCAGTGGAACAGATGGCTGAGTTTTACAACTGACAACTCAGTCATCTTTTCAGCATTTGAAATGTGAAACCCCTGGGATCTGTTTCACTGCATGAAAGGCTTTAATATATTCAGACCCTAGGCTCTTTGCCGACCAGCCTATGCCATGAAATCTCATTATGAAAGTTTGGTGAAACTTCAAGCCCCATTAATGGGGCCAATTTTATTTCTGGCTAGACATTTAATGAGAGGTCTATTTTCCATCCTTTGGGGAAGAAATGCATTTTAAATGTCAGCTTAAGTGACTTGTGGTTTTCAGAGATCATAGAGCCGAGAGATCAGAGGAGAGGCAATGGGTTAATGGTATTGTCACTGAACTGTTAACCCAAAGACCCAAATTCTACTCTGGGGACTTGGATTTGAACCCTACCACAGCAGATGGTGGAATTTGAATTCAATAAGGAAATCTGGAATTAAGAACCTAATGAGGACTGTGAATCTATGGCTGATTGTTGGAAAAACTCATCTGGTTCACAAAACTGCTATCCTTACCTGGTCTGGCCTACATGTGACTCCAGACCCACAGCAACATGGTTGACGATTAACCATCCTCTGGGCAATTAGGGATGGGCAATAAATGTTGGCCTAGCTAGTGACACACTTGTCCTGTGAATAAATAAAAAGAAATCCCACTGCTCAAGTGATGCTGGCCAATCACAGGCCAACAGCTCTTAATTATAGGCAAAACTACTGGGAGTAGTAGTGGCAGCCACTGCAATGCACCCATCTTAGGGCTCAGAATTGGCAAGGAACCCAGGCCATAAATGAATGAAGGCAAGATGCAGGTGAGGAAAGGGGGAGGGGATGCCTGAGAGTCACTCCCCCTTCCTGATGCAAGGTATGACTGAAAATGAAGACCTTGTTGGGAGCTCATGAGTCAAAACAACTAGCAGAAGGATCAATGGGCATTAACTGCCTCCTTAAGGACTCCAGTGGGTGGTGGTAGTATGGGAAAGCTGTCTACCTATGAGCACTTATGCCCCTGCCCCCACCCCCCCCCCCCCCCAAAAAACCCGGCACCATCTTACCCAATGAAATGCCCCTCAACCTCCAAATCCTATTGGCTGAAGCATTAATGACCCAGTCACCGTACAGGAAACTAAAACCATCGCATCTCTGGACAGCAATGATGACTGAATTATTTGGTTTTAACATAATGGAGATACAGGAAGACATCATGTAGAAGGTGACTGGCTAATGTTATTATTGCTGGATAATTAATCCAAAGACTTTGTTAATTATCTGGGCACCAGGGTTCAAATCCTGCAGATGCTAGAATCTGAATTCAATTTTTAAAAAGAATCTCGGATTAAGAATTTAATGATAATCATGAAATAGTTGTCAATTGTTAGGGAAAAAAAAACATGTGGCTCGCTAGTGTCTTTTAGAGAAGAAAATTGATGTCCCTACCTGGTCTGGCCTACATGTGACTCCAGACCCACAACAATGTGGTTGACTCTTAACTGCCCTCTACGCAATGATGGATAGACAATAAATGCTGCACTAGCCAGTGAAGAGCAAATCCTGTGAATAAGTAAAATGTAATAAGCCCCTTAATCCCTATTTTGCCAACCAGACCATGGGTGATCCAAATTTTACTTCCATTTCTCCACTTTAGTCCCATATCTCTCAATGACAAAAATATATCCCTTCTGAATTTCGCCATTTTGAACTGACCTAATATGATGCTGGTGGGTTGGGAAAGTTTCAGAATTCCACTTGCCTTTGAGGAAATCCTTGCTATCATGAACAGACCAGCTGTAATTTTAAAGTTATGCTCTTTGTTCTTAAATGTCACCAGGAGGAAGTAATTTCTCTCTTTAATCTGTACTGTAGAAGAATGAAGGGGGAGTCTTACGGAAACACAATTTTATAAGGGAATAGATCAGATAGGATCAGGGAGGTTGTTTCTACTGGCAGGTGAAACTAGAACTGGGAGGGAATAGCCTCAAAATAAGAGAGCAGATTTAGGACTGAGTTGAGGAGGAACATCTTCCCACAAAGGGTTGTGAATCTGTGGAATTCCTTATGCAGTGCGGCTACCTCACTGCATGTTTTTAAGGCAGAGATAGATTTTTGAACAGTAAAGGATTTAAGGGTTATAGTGAGTAGGCAGGGAAGTGGAGCTGAGTCCACATAAAGATCAGACATGATCTTATTGAATGGCGGAGCAGGCTCAATGTGCCAGAAAACTTACCCCCGCTCCTAGTTTTTATGTTCTTAATCACCTCAATGAGGTCACCTTTTAATCCATGACAATTACTCAAGAGAATACAAATGTGGTCTATGCAACCTGAAGCCTTTTTAGCTGGTGAATCTGCCTGGGAAGGGCTACATATTTTCTGAGGTGTGGTGCAGAGAACTGGGTGATTTGAAATAACTTGGGGTAGCCGGTACTAAAGACTACATCTATAACTCTCACACAATGACATGTGCAGAGCAAAAGAATTGGAGAAATCTCTTTCAGAGAGAAATGAAGGGAGGATAATTGAGGAATTTTGACGGAATAATGCTGATCATGCAAGACTGAAATTTGTCTAAGATCCATAAGCTCAGAGGACGTTGCCCAGCCTGAAGAGCTTTGGATCTGAAGAGAGATTGGACAAACTGGGATTATTTTCCTTGGAGCAGAGGGGACCCAGGGACAACATGATTGAGGTGTATGAAATGACGAGGGTCATAGATAGAATAGAGAAGTAAAAAAGAGCCTTGATGATCAAGGGCATTGATTTAAAGAAAAGGACAGGATGTTTAGAGGGGATGAAAGGAAAAAAAAGGTGAAAATTTGGAACTCACTGCCCGTAAGGGTAGTAGAGGCTGAAACACCCATAACATGTAGGTCATATTTAGATGCACACTTGCAATGCCAAGACTTAAAGCTGTTTGTTTACTGCTGTTGCTCTTGACTGGCACAAACTCAATGGACCAAAGGACCTTTTTGTGTACTGTTGACCACCAGGAGTAGGTAACTCCTCTCAGTGACATTGTTTGATGGATAATTGTTGATTAGAATATCAGGGATTCTTCCCCTGCTTTATCTTTGAAATTGTTAATCTTTTATGTATCTCTTATGCCCATCTGGGAGGATGGACGTGGTATCAGATTATTAATCAGAGCAAACACTGACAGCTTTACGCACACACCACTGTCTCTGTACTGGCACAGGGTTTCAGCCTGGATTGTGGGCTCCAGTCTTTGAAGTGCAGGTTGAAGCATGACCTGCTGACTCAGCCAAGACCAACTGCACGGAGATGAAAGCTGATAAAGCTGTAGGAGGAATGGCTACGAAAGGTGGTAAGAAATGAAAAGTTCCAAGTGTTTAAAACAGAGACTCTGCATAACATTGCAAATATTCTGAATGGTAAGTTCCTCTGAGTAGTCGCAAGAGAAGGCATGAAACACACGCCTTCTGGGAACGAAAATAAAATAATGACCTTCACTATGGAGCTACCAATTGGGCTTAATAGACTCAGAGGAACATATCTCCAAGAATACATGGCACTTATTCCTGAGAGTTAAGAGACACTATACAGAGTGGATTTATGAGGGATGAACAATTATCAGACAGCTACTTTGAGCAATAGGTAGTACCAGCCATTTGGGTGACATGGGGGCTCAGTGGTTAGCACTGCTGCTTTACAGCACCAGGGATCCGCATTCGATTCCACCCTTGGGCGACTGTCTGTGTGGAGTTTGCATATTCTTCTTGTCTCTGCAGGAGTTTCCTTCAGGTGTTCCCATTTCCTGCCACTGTCCAAAGATGTGCAGGTTAGGTGGTGGGGCCATGGGAAATTGCCCATATAGAGTCCATTGATGTGTAGGATGGTTGGGTTAGCCACGGGAAATTTGGTATTATCAGGAGTGGGGAGGTGGGTCTGGGTAGGATGCCCTTCAGAAGGTTGGTGTTGACTTGATGGGCCAAATGGCCTACTTACACTATGTAGGGATTCTATTTCATGCTGCTATAAGGCAGCAACACTTATGTTAATTTCTACTAACAGGATTCTGCCAACCACACCAAATGACTGTATGAACTGCAATGCTGCTGCAATGTCAGGCCTGTAGGCCATGAAAGCCAACAAACTGCAGACCATATTAAACAACACATCCCTTTGGCTGTTTCCAATAGGCAGAGTGCTAACTACAATCAACCAGCCTAGTGTTTCAAAACTCGGAATATAATGTATTTTGTTGAATGTGATTTTGTGGTTGGACAGCACTTGGTGAACAATTCTTAATGCACTGCTAGCTAAACTTATAACTAATTTAAAACTACCTGGCTGACTTGCAAAGTAGCTCACATACTCTTGTTAAAATCAGTATATATTCATGTGGAAGACTCTGCAAGTTAAGGAATAGGTACAGGGATTGCACCTGTTTTGAATTCAACAAGTGCCTGGGGAGACCAGGTCGCTGGTGATTTCTATAAACCAATTGGCATTCTTTTCTGAGAAGTAGAAATTGTTACAGGATGAAAAGATTTGCTATGCCGCCACTTTTTCAGCAATACTCATTATCAGTGAATTAATGGACACTGCACAGACACAAGCAGCTGAAGGAGATGGGAAATGGGAAGCAGACACAGGCAGTTATAGATCTACTAGTTCTACCTTAAATCCCATAAAATACACTGACTATCTGAATGAACAAGACAATAACAACAACCTGGTAAACAGTAGTCAGCATGGGAAGATGCTGGTTGGTTAACATGTCAAATTCTTGATGAGTAATAACTTTAGTGTCGCTGAACTCAAATGTCAAAAACTAATTGGATAATAATAACACCAGACACTTTAGTGTGTCAGGGATAGCAATGGGAATAGATTGCAATAGATCAAAGGCAGACCTAAAAGGAAAATGGGATTGATGCAGTCAAAAGAAATTGTAACGGATTGAAAACTCTTGCTATTAACTTAATGCTCAACACAGACAGTGAAGCCAATAGCATGGTTGGATAGTCAATGCAGCAGAGGAGACTAATGTTGTCATGGGACACTTCAGAATCCCAGACACTGCAGACTGTTGTTGGAAGTTCCCAGAAACTGGAAATTCTGCTGGGCAATTCTCCTGCACTCATATGCCCCTGAAATAATTCATCATAAGGCAGAGAACAGGGAGAGTCTGGTTTCCATTGAGTTACCTGGGACCAATAAAGACTTCTGGTGAAATATTAAAACCAATTTATAGCACCACCCACTCACCCAGCTATAGCTTCCCTGAACCCTTGCATCCTGCAGATTTCTGACAACAACCCTGTCCTGACTAGAACCCTCAACCCAACCCAACGCAATTCCATCCTCTTGACAGAAACCCCTCCTGCCACTGGTCTGAAACCCCAGCATTAACACCACATTTTCCCTCAAGCCTTAACTCCCACTGGCCTCAACATCACCCCAATCCTCTACCACCTCTGACCCTGACATAACCACTCTCACTTGGCATACCCACAGCATACCATCACTTACCTAGCACCCTAACCCCACACATGCCTTAAACATTTACCCTTTTACAGCAGTCTGCTGGATATTGAAATCTCAGAACTTGGCACACAGTCTGTTGTAAAATCAAAAGGGATCTGGCTCGACATTCCATAGTTTCCCCTGTAGTGCAGGATAACCATGTCCAGCTACACTCTGCATTCCTAAAGGAGCCAGGATCACAACTCCTAGATTGGAAGAGGAAGCTCATTACTAAAGAGCAGAGTAGCAACCCGATTCCAATATCTGGGCTATTATTGCCACAGTAGACTGGAGATAGGGGAAGCCAATCATCAAACAGAACTCTAGGTAGACTGCACGTTGAGAATTGGATCCAGTTCTGATCACAGAAACAAGGGAGACATTTAAATGGTGAAGGCAGCACATTGAAGAGCTATGGGGCAGATAGCTCAGACACTAAGTTATGAGGCAGACCGGAAATCATTGGCTTATTTGCCTGTAGAGGTGGTGTCTGAGAAGAATAGATTAGAGTCATGGGGGTGGAAAGTGTAAATTATTCCCAGCATTAATTTAAAGCAATACATGGGTTCAGGTTAGTAAAAAACATACATTTAAGACAGACCATTATTTATGGAAAATTCTCATTATTTAAACAGATACTGGAGGTGGGAAAGGTGGATAATTTTATATAGATGTGTATATGCACACATTATACTCATATCTGCATGCATACAGAGACATACATGTCCTTTGAAAGGAGCTACCCAATTAGTTCCACTCTCCTGCTCTTTCCTCACAGCCCAAGCACATTCCATTCATTTTTAAAATTTATTGTGGAATCTATTTTCACCAGTTTTTCCAAAGAGTTTGTTCCAGTTCTTAATTTTTCAATCTGCGAAAAATAGTCTCACCTTGTCTCTAATTATTTGTTCAACAACCTTAAATCTGTGTTCTCTGGTTAGATGGTTGAAGATATTTTTGAGGTTAAATGGTTAAATCGCCTCATTTAAATTCAGAAAACTACAAAGTTTTTCAGGGAATGACATTGTTAACATGACTTCTTCCTACAATCAACTCCCACACAGTAATTACTGGCAATCTGATTCACATCACAGAACTGTGTTTGCTTTCGCTTTCATCAAAAAAAAATTTAATGTGAGAACCAAAAGGTAATTCTATGACTTCAATAATAGAACAGTTCATCAATCTGGTCTTGATGATAATGACACCATTTTTGACTGAGTTTAGTTTAATAGGGAGAGGCTGGAGGGAGCCCTGACATGACTTGTAAATGTGGCTCTGGCTCAGTGAGCCGAATTCTTACTCGAGCTAAAAAGGTTGCAGGTTTAATTCCCACGGCAGAAACTTGAGCAGATGATCTAAACTAACACCCCAGTGCAGCAGTAAATTTGTGGTACTGGTCAGTGGGTGTTGTCTTGTGGATGGAACATTAAACGGAGTCCTCTCTGCACTTTTACATGGACAGAATAGATCCATTGAAGTCCAGTGAAGTTCTCTTCAGGTTTCTGGGCAATGCTTATTCCTTGACCTAACACACATGATCTGGTTCTTATCCTACAGCTGTTCGTGAGAACTGTTCATGACTGCCATGTTCCCCTGTATTGTGAAAATGATACCGCTTCAAAAGCACTTAATGGGCTGTAAAACTCTGCGGGAATGTCCTGGAGGTGGTCAAAAGTGTGATATCACTGAAATGTTATGGTGCAGAAAGAGGCTATTAGGACCATCATCCCTGCACTGGCTCTCCCAATGAGAAGCAGGAATTAGTGCCATTCTCCTGCCTTTTCCCTGTACCTTTCCACATTGTTTCTTGTGTAAATAAATAGAATGCCCTCTTGAATGGCACAATTAGATTGGTGTCACCGCACTTTCAGGCAGTGCATTCCAGACCTGAACAATTCATCGTTATTTGTTTAATGACCTTAAATGTTATCTGCTTACAAGGTTAAGGATATTTTCTGGAGGTTAAATGGATAAATTGCCTCATCACATCACCTTTGCTTCTTTTCCAAGTCACTAAATATGTGCCTTTTCATTCTTGATCTTTTTAATCAAGAACCAGGCAGTAGAGTTGCTCAGTGGTTAGCATTGCTGCCTCATAGCACCAGGGACATGGGTTTAATTCCACCCTCAGATGACAGTCTGTGTTGAGTTTGCACATTCTCCCTGTATCTGTGTGGCCTTCCTTCAGGTACTCCAATTTTCTCCCACAGTCCAAAGATGTGCAGATTAGGTGGAATGGCCATGGGCTGGGTCTGGCTGAGAATCACTTCAGAGGGTCAGTGCAGACTTGATGGGTTGAATGGCCTCAACCTACATTATACAGAATCTAGAATTCTCTCAGTTTCTCCCTATCCTCCCTCTCTCTCCAGCCACCTCACAAAATTTAGAAAATTTCTACCACATTGCTAAGCCTTCTTTTCACCCAGGAGAACAACCCCAAATTCTTCGATCTACATTCATAACTGAATGTTTTCATCGCTGGAACCATTCTTATAAATATTGTCTGCACTCTCTCACATTCTTCTTATAGTATGGCACCCAAAACTGTGCACAATACTCCATCTGAAGTCTAGCCAATGTCTTAAACAGTTTTGGCCTAACTTCCTTGCATTTGTAACTTCTGTCCATGTTAATAAAGCCCAGGATGCTTTATGCTTATTAACTGCTCTCTCCACCTGTCCGGCCACCTTCAATGATCTGTGCACATATACACTTCGATCCAACTGTGCAGCCTTTCCTGTTGGACTAGACACATACTGCTCTAGGAAACTCTTGTACCTAATTAAGGAACATTTTCCCTTTACTGCTCTTCACCAGTATCCTTGGTTGGGTAATTGAAAATCACTCATTAAAACTAATCTCGCATCCAATTGGTTTGAACAACTTGTACCCCAAAAATATTTGGCACGCAGTCCTGCCTCTACTTGATCCAGGTCCCTGTTATCACCAAAACATCAGACTCCCAACATGGTGATCTGCATCTATAAACTCCCCAATCCTAGTAACACTAAACTATACTCTATGAATTCACATACATGCACATTAATGTTGATTTAGAGGATATAATGCAAGTTGGTCTTTTAAAAAAACTAGTTCCTAAAACCCCTTTGATTATTCCTCAGTGAAAGTGGGAAAATGTACACTGAAATCTGCTCAGTGAACACAACCTTCAGTACATATTGGATTGTTGACAATTTTTACAACACTGTCAAGGGTCTTCCCAGCTTCTGGCTCTGTAGCGGTGAGAGATCTCTGTCCTCTGCTTATCCAGCCCATCTCTGACTCCCTTCACTTCACTGTTTGTCTATTAAGCATTTAGCAGCTCAAACCCAGGACATCGAGCTTGAGGTAACAATTTGAAAAATGTTTCCTACCTCCAGCTCTTGGAAGTCATCCTCGTCGTCCACATCGTAAGACAGGGTTTGGACTTTATTGTCATCAGCTGATAGGTCGATGAATTGGCTGTCTCCAAAATCCAGCCCATCCTTTGTGGGGGATCTGCTTTCAATGAAAGTTGTTTCACAGCAATCTGAACTATTGCTCTCACTCCAGGGTCTCAGCATGCTCTCAGAGTACAAAATGATATTGGGTCGGTACTGGGCCTCAACGGTGTGCTGCAAGGTGCTGGGGTTGAGGACTTGTTGCTGGCCAGAGTCATTCCTGCTCCTCTCAATGTAGTTGTGAGATGGGAAACTCCCCAATGTGTGTTCCTGGTATTGAGGAGCTGAGTAAACGGATCCCAATCCATCCTTGCCATCTATCGCCAAGTCTTT
Source organism: Chiloscyllium plagiosum (assembly GCF_004010195.1). Classification (NCBI taxonomy): domain Eukaryota; kingdom Metazoa; phylum Chordata; class Chondrichthyes; order Orectolobiformes; family Hemiscylliidae; genus Chiloscyllium; species Chiloscyllium plagiosum. The sequence goes on from NC_057718.1 coordinate 85,818,346, forward strand.
GGTGTTGATTAGACCATTCCTCTTCCCAGTCTCATTGGCTGCTTTATGACTCAAACTCTTGCTTTGCTCCACAGGATTCTCCATTTTTTGTGTGTCACCTCTTGATTGTTTTGACTTCCCAATGCTGTCCAAGAGGAAGAGTTATTTAAGTGGCACCTGCATTCCTCCTCTAGATCTTCCTCCTGATGAAAAAACAGAATTTTTTTTTGCTCATTACTTCAAAACCAAGTTAAGACTCTCCATAGATTCCTCAGAGTTACTAGGCCCTCAATTTGCTCCCTCCCTAAAGTTTCTCAATTTTCAGGTCTCAAATCAACAACTCACTTTTATATAAAAAAAAAAGGGCCTTTAATGCAAAAAAAAGGCATGAAGATGCTTCAAAAGGAGCATTATTGAGCATAGTTTGAGGCGGAGACACAGAACCAGGTATTAGGACAGGTGACCAAAAGCTCAGCTAAATAATTAGGTTTGAGGGAACATTTTAAAGAGAAAAAGAAGAGGCAGATGGCAAGCAGAAAGGGTATTCAAAATCTGCCAATGGAAGAGGAGGTGGAAGTGAGGGGTTTGCATAAAAGGCTGCATGATCATGTGGTCACTGGAGACTGTAGTGAGGCTTGAAGCAATAGGAAGACTTGTTAGTGCTGGAAACCATGTTAGTGCTGGAAACCATGCAAGGGTATTGGGGAATTGAAATCTGGTGCAATTGGGACACAGGCAACAGTATTTTGAATATCTTCAATTTTAGTCTTCTAAATCATGGGAACTTAGGCTTGTTGAATTTTGCCCTGTTGATTGTGCACTGATCGGGTGATAACTTTGGAGATCATGAATTAGGCCAGGCCTTTTTTTTTTTAACCTTCCACCCCCCCACCATTGTGGGTAGTTCTGGCTTGCAGAAGAGCAAATCAGTATCGCAGTGGAGGCCTCAAACAGGTATTAGGCCTGTTATTTGCATGTGGTAAAAGGGTCTCAATTAATAGACAGAGTTTTTGCAATTAAGCAATACGATAGATGGTGGACTTTTACCGTGCACTTCCTGGCTGCCATATTGAAAGTTTCAGTCACTTTGCAAAAATACATACACTGAGTGATCAATTTCCTATTTCATTTTTCTTTATATTTTATTTTACAGTTAATATGAAGGTCACTATTGTATTGCCAGGGAGCTGCTTTACCATCATGTCACAACCACTGGTTGAAACTGGGCTAGTTCACATCACCAATCCTTACTTGTGGATTTAAAAAGAAAATCAACCTGCATTGATGAGTTATGACACCTCTCGGGTAGAGGGGATGAGAACCCAGGCCTTCTGGTTCAGAGGTTGGGACGAGAGCCCTTTGAAATAAAGTTCTACAGAAATTAACTCAGATCAGTGGATTCAGAGTATACAGTACTTACCTTTGCACCATTGAATGCACCAGTAGGTAACATCTAGTGTATAGATATTTTAAACCAACCGATTCAAATGCATTAGGTCACATGGCGAGAGAGAACAGGATTTGAACTCTGGCCTCCTGGCTCAGAGAAAGGGACAACACAATTATCCCTTTATTTTTAACTAACTTGTTCAGATAGATTATGACACCTCTGGGGCAGCAAGAATTTGAACCCAGAATCTTCTGATTAGGAAGTAGGGAATATTACCATATCTAGGAGTCAGTCTATTGTCTAATTATCAATGGTAGATAATCATAATGTCTCAACTAGAGGCAATTGTCTTATATAACAAAGCATAATTAATTGCATGATACGATTGGGTATAATTAACATTAACTAGTTCGGAAGAATTACAGCGAGGAGAAGGCAGGATGACATGTTTGTTTCCTCAGGATTTTGTGCAAGGCTGCTTACTTTTCACCTAGAGACTGTGACAGGGCAGCAGACTGGAGTGGAGCTTAAAACAGCTCAACATCAGCTCTTTCAGAATGATTACCTGATACAAAAATGACTGTTCCTCACTAGTAGTCTAGATATTACACACAGGAGCTCACTTATTACAGAAATTTGAAATTGGTTTTGAATTGGCCAAGCCAACTGGTGTTCTGCATCATGTACTTTTGGACATATTGAACTTATAATACCTACATATGCTTTGTGAAGGAGAACTTTGACAGCCAAAGGATGACTGTAGATATCAGTTCAGTGGATCAGTGGATCAGTAATGAGACTTGTGGGCCAGGGGGTAGCTGAGAATGCAATAGGTTTATGAAGGTGAGGGTGAAAGTGATGGGAGGATGGAGCGGATAGTTGGGAAGGAAGATGGATAGGTCAACAGGGTGGTACTGCGTTGGAAGCTTTGGACTGGGATAAGGTGGGGCGGAGGCAGAAATGAGGAAACTGGTGAAATCCATGGGGTTGGAGGGTCCCAAGGCGGAAAATGAGGCATTCTTCCTCCTGGCGTTGGGTGGTTAGGGTTTGGCGATGGAGGCGGCCCAGGACCTGCATGTGGAGGGGGAGTTGAAAGACCTTTCAAAGACCTCAAGAACCACCGCATGACCAACCAGTACAGCCTGGCAATGAAAAGCAAGAGCAGAAACCTGACAAAAAAGCGACATTACTTGATCTGGCTTTCTGCAGCAAGCAATTTGATGTTAATGCAAGGTCACCCACTAACTATGTTAAAAGGAATGGAACCCTTGGTGATTTCAGCACATCTCCCCTCTAAGCCATGTGCTTGCTTTCAAACCCTGTAGGAGTCACTAAAAATTTCCTTGCCCTGTGTTACAATGCTGGACCAACACTGTCACATAATAGGATGAGTACCAGGGATGAGTAATGTTTACTTTTAAAAATGTGCAAGAACCAGGAACTTACTAAGAGAATAAAGCCACATGATTCCATGGATTTGAACAGTAAACTTTACTACACAACATTTGAACAGTGCTATAAACCTACAGTATATTGTATTTTCCAACCCCTTCAGATTAACAAGGTAAATGAGTAATGGACTGTCATTGAACTCCTCACAGTCCAGAACAAATAACACATCTGATCAAGACGGAAATGTTTATGACACAATGGATGATCAAATCTCATTAAGCCTGACAGGGGATGAAAATCCTCTACTCTTTTTTTGAACACTCAAAATCTCTCTCAAGAGCCTTCCATCATTACTGCACTCGGTCTAGTTGATCACTGCCCCTTCCTGGGCCTCCACTCCCCTGGACTCAAACTGCATCTCAGCACTCATTCATAACCATAACTCCACGAAACTAAAACTGCCTCCAGCTTATTCCACCTCGAGATTCATTCTTGCTCTGTGGTATCTAGCAAGTACAGCCTGAGAGTTTTCAATTCACACACTCTAATCTACACTGAAGTCTTAATGCTTGTAGGCTTCTTACAAGTCCCTCCTTACTCCCCCAAAACAGATTCATTCATTCATTCATTCATTCATTCATTCAAAGTGGTAAAATAATTGGCTCTGACTCTTGACCCCAGCATTTATCCCGTTGTTTGAATTTGCTCTGGAACTCTGACAGCTTAAAGCCATCCAACTGCACTGGACTCCTTCTCACGACCCCTACACAGGATCTGTATAGTTCAGCTCCCTTCCCAACAGAGCAGCTACACAGCAACATTTTGAACACAGTCAGCCTTGCTCCCTGAATTACATCCTCACCTCCCTACCTGGAACCTTTCAACTCCTTTTCAGTCATCAACAATTTCCCAGCGTACCTAATCAAACAGCTTGCTATAGACCCTGCTCCTACTTCAGGCCAGAATTGCATGTGGAGAACATTTTGTGCCTCCCCAAGTCTGGTCATTCACACAGTTGAGGCCATGTTAAACTCCTATAAAGCAATAATTTAGATTAGATTCCCTACAGTATGGAAACAGGCCCTTCAGCCCAACAAGTCCACACCGACCCTCCGAAGACAAACCCACCCACACCGATTGCCTTCTGACTAATGCACCGAACACTGTGGGCAATTTAGAATGGCCAATTCACCTGGCCTGCACATGTTTGGACTGTGGAAGGAAAACAATGCACCCTGAGGAAACCCATGCAGACATGAGGAGAATGTGCAAACTCCACACAGACAGTCACCCAAGGCTGGAACTGAACCTCTGTCCCTGGCGCTGTGAGGCAGCAGTGTTAACCACAGCCATCTATGCCATGCCATGGCTGCAGCTGAGAACTGTAACCAATTCTGGGCGCCAGACCTCAGGAAATATGCAAAGCTTTTGCAGAAATTTATTAGAATGCTCCATTGCTGAGGAAATTACATTTATATACATTGACTAAAGCTGCAATAGTTACTCTAAAGGCAAAAAAATTGGGATGAATTAATTGATGGTGTTTGAAACCATCATGGGCTTAGACAGAGCAAATGAAAAAAATCCATCTCCAATGGCTGTAGGATTAACAACCTACACTCGAGGACACTCATCGAAAAGGTGACTAGCAAAAGTAAAAAAACAATGACAGCAAACAGATCTTTTATGCAACAACCAGTCAACATGAGAAGTATACTAACAGAGAATGGTGGAAATAGATTTCAATGGCAGTCTTCAAAAGGGAAAAGGATATTGTGAAAGAGGAAAAAGTGTGTGGAGGAGAGATCAGGGAATGGAATGCCCTGAATTGCCCTTTGAAATAGCTGGTGCAGAATTGATGGGCTGAATGGCCTCCTCCTGTGCTATTCTATGCTGTGATACACTCAGTTTAAAGCCTGGAATCACTGGTGAGACTTGCCTGGGACATTAGGAATGGGCAACAGGAAATACACAAGTAAAAGGAGGGGAGGCAATATAAAAGGATGAAGAGAATGCTTATAGGAATGGTAGACAGAGAATGGCAAGGGAAGGGACTGAGGAAAAAAAAAAAGGGGAGGCTGAGACAGGAGGAGAATACAAAAAAAGAAAAACAAATATTGACCTTGGACAATAATGGGAAGGAGAGGATAAAATAGTCAGGGTGGAGGGTATGTGAAGGTATGATGCCTGGCAGAATGAAAAGGGCACTAGGGAAGGGAATGGAGTATAGGCTAGGGCAGAGGAGAGGAGAGGAAGGGAGCAGAAATTAAGGGAAGGGGCTTTGCAGCAATTGAACTAGAAATAATATTGAAGGTCTCTATCTGAAACAGTGACCTACCTTCCAACGACAGATACTGATTTACCTACTGCACACTTCCAGTATTTTCTATTTTTACCACATCTTAATCACAGCCATTGCCGTCGTCAATTGTGTCTGACTCGATTATAAATAGAGGCAATGTGAAAAAGCCATAAATCGAGAATGGTTTACGCTACCAGTCAGAAAAACCTTGTAACTCAACTGGCAAATTAGCTGTTCTTGGGCAAAATGAATGATATCACTCAGTACATATGCTCTGTATACAAACACTGACTGTTTTTATACAAACAGGACAATTGACGTTCTATGAAATGCTATTGTTAGAATTTTAAATGAATTCATTCTTAAGATGTGAAGAGTGTTACTTGCAGGGTCGCTACTTCTTGGCCAGCCCTTGACATTTTGGAAAAGCGATGGGGAGGACTTTTTTGTTCAGCCACTGCTGCAGCATTTGGACACAGTGGTTTGTGTGGGCACTCCATGGGCAGTTGCACTAGTGTGGGACTGAAATCACCTATCAGCCAGACTGTTAAGGTCAAAAGATTTCCTTCCCTGCAGGACAGTGGACCAGCTGGGTGTTTACAACAATCCTAGAGCTTCATGATCATTTTAACCAGTGTTTTAAACAAAAACTTTGAAAAACAAATGTAATTCAAAATTTCAAGCCTCAGTGGTACGGTTTGAACTGACATTAGCTTGATTATTCATCCAGTGAGTTTCTGCATCAATGTTCTCCCACTGATGTAATTACAAAAATACTTTATCAGTTAAATTGCTTTCTCTTGTCAGGCGACCAGCATTTCCAATGTTTCCGTTTCATTGGTGACATAGGTAGAAACCCCAACTAATAATGCCTCAAATGGTAAACAATGTTTGAAAAGCTAATTACAACTTCAAGCCTTCCCTTAAATCTCCAGTTCTCTTTAAATGCCTAAACTGTAGTAAAAACAGAGTTAATCGATTTATTTATTGCTGATCCTTAACTGCCCTGGAGGTATTGGTGATGGGCTGCCATCTTGTACTTCCCTTGTCCATGTGGTGAAAGAACACCCACTGTGTCATTAGGAAAGGAGTTCTAGGATTTTGACCCAGTGACGAACAGCAATATATTTCCTTGTTTACAGGTTTGCATGACATCGTGGTTTGGCAATCGTTCTTCCCAAGACCACAAGAAACTACACAGAGTTGTGAACACAGCAGCCTTCCATCCATTAACTCCATCTATGCTTCCCACTGTGGGAAAGCAATCAACATAATCAAAGACCTCTCCCATCTCAGTTATATTCTCTTCCATCGGGCAGAAGACAAAAGGTTTTATACTCGTATAAATAGATTCAAGAACAGCTTCTTCCCCACTGTTATAAGGCTCCTGAATGGACTTCTCAAAAGTTTAAATTTGATGTTGATTTCATTATTTGTACACCTTCTGTGCAGCTGTAACATTGTATTCTTTGCTCTATTGTATTACTCTGGAACTTTATATGGTGGGATCTGCCTGTACTGTACGCAAAACAAAACTTTTCACTGTATCTAGGTACATGTGACAATAATAAATCAAATCAAAAACCGAGTCGATTGTGTGTAGCCTGGAGAGGAACTTGCAGGTGGTGACATTTACACGTATCTGCTGTTCTTGTCTTAAGTGGACGATGTTGCATATTTGGAAGATACGGTTTAAAAAACCTCGGTGAATTGTCACAGTGCATCTTATAGATGGTACACACTCTGCACCAGTGATGCAGGGAACGAATGTTCATCATGGTCCATGGGTTGGAAATCAAGCAGGCAGCTTTGTCCTGAATGGTGTCAAGTGTCAATGTTGTTGGAACTGCACCCATCCAGGCAAGTGGGGTGTATTTCATCACACTCCTGACCAGTGCCTTGTGGATAGTGACTAGGATTGGAGGAGTTAGGAGCAGCAGTAGTCAGTATTAAACTGAACTGGTACAGTTCAGTTTCTTGGAGAAAGTGAGGTCTGCAGATGCTGGAGATCAAAGTTGAAACTTTATTGCGGGAACAGCACAGCAGGTCAGGCAGCATCCAGGGAACAGGAGATTCGACGTTTCGGGCACAGGCCCTTCCTCAGGAGAGGCTTCTCCATTCCTGAGGAAGGGCCTGTGCCCGAAACGTCGAATCTCCTGTTCCCTGGATGCTGCCTGACCTGCTGTGCTGTTCCAGCAATAAAGTTTCAACACAGTTCAGTTTCTTGTCAACCATAACCCTCGGGATGTTAATAGGACAGGATTTAGTGATGGTCAGTTTATTGAATGCTAAGGGACAACAGTTGGGAGTGGCATGCATATAGCTTGCCACTTGTCAGCCCAAGCCTGAATATTGCCCTGGTCTTGCTGCTTCAGTATCGGAGAAACCATGAATGGTGCCGAACATCGTGCAAGAATCCCTACTTCTGACCTTATGATAGAGAGAAGGTGATTGATGAAGCAGCTGAAGATGGTTGGGCAAAGTCAGAAAGAGAGAGTCCAAATTTTGCTGTCCATAGATGCTGCCTGACATAAATATTGTCAGCACCTTCTCTCTACATTTCTGATTCCAGAATCTGAAGTGTTTTACAATTATATTAGCTGAGACCTATTTATGACCAAGCTCGTATGGGAGCAAGCTGGGATTGGCCAGGTCCCAATCAGTGTACCAGGAGCAAGTTAGTCAAACAATAGCTCTGCTCTTGAACTGGAATCAATGGCTGTATGGGCCATAGCTTCCTTTGTGTGGCCCACAGGACTTCAAAACCATTTTGATTCCAGCTCACCTTGCCAGTTGGTTCAAATGCAGTTGGGTCCTTTGTAAAAAAAAAACTAGTGCAGGGAAGTGGAGATAATGAAGCAAGTTGGCCTCATTTTACTCAGGAGCAAGGATCCATGACTGTTGAATATTTGCTAGGCCACCTTAAATCCTGCCACTGACTGGAAAGCTGTCAGGAACACTTACACATGTGATTCATAGCCATTGGCAAATCGTTCCTTGTGCCTCTTTAGTCAGGGGAAGGATGATTTTTTTTTGCTTAAAATAGAAATGTTGCCAGGGTTGGAGGATTTGAGCAATAGAGAGGTGTTAAATAAGCTGCGGCTGTTTTCCCGAGAGCGGAGGCTGAGGAGTGAGGACCTTATACAGGTTTATAAAATCATGAGGGGCATGGGCAGGATAAATAAACAAAGTCTTTTCCCTGGGGTGGGGGGAGTTCAGAACTAGAGGGCATAGGTTTAGGGTGAGAGGGGAAAGATATAAAAAAGAGACCTAAAAGGGGCAACTTATACTTAAAATATATAAAAGGGGCACCTTTTTCCACGCAGAGTGATGTATGTGTGAAGTGGGCTGCCAGAGGAAGTGGTGGAGGCTGGTACAATTGCAACATTTAAAAGAACATGGGCCGGGTGCTGGCAGGTGGGACTAGATTGGGTTGGGATATCTAGTCAGCATGGATGAGTTGGACTGAAGGGTCTGTTTCCGTGCTGTACATCTCTATGACTATCTACAGAGGGGATCTGAAATCAGTCTCACTCACCTTTGAACATAGTTGAAAATCCAGGTAGAGAATTGCAAATGCAAAATTGGATCGTCTAAGAAAAGAAACTCATCTCCATCTTAAAAGGGAGGCTTCTCCATTCTCAAACTAAATCGCCAGATTCCCACACGAAAGGAGAAATATTTTTTTGCCACCTATTCTGGGAAGATCCCTCAGCATCCTTTAATAAAATCACCTCCCATTATTTGAAAATAGAGCATAGGGCCAGTTCGCTCAATCTTTGACTAATGCACTAAGAACTAATCTAGGAATCAACCCACACAACCTTCTCTGAACAGCCTCCTATGCAAATTTATTAGGCCTTAAATCAGGAGTTTAAAATTGTATACAATATTTTAGCTGTGGTCTCACCAACATTCGAAACCATGCCAGCAAATCTTTGCCACTTGTTAAACCCTGCTCCCCCATGTAATAAAGACAAATGTTTCTCCGCAGTTACTTGTTGTACCTGCACTCTAACCTTGTGTGCGGACATCCAGTTGCTTCTGTGCTACAGCATTTTGCAGTCTTGAGGTAAAAACAAGGATTGCAGATGCTGGAAACCAGTCAAGGGGTAGAAATGTTGCAGTGCAGCATTGTGCTAGGTCAGTGTTACGTCTGCCCCACATGCCAACAGCTCACATGCTTCAAGCAGAAAGTCATGCTGGAAGGTCTAAGGGGAGTAGTGCTCAGTAAAGTCCAGGTAGACACCCTTCAGGCAGTGAGTCTCAGTACAGTTACTCGGATATTAAACCAGGGGCTTGGATGCAAAATCAGTCCTGCATCAGTGTTCGGTTCCTCCCAGCCTAGGGGTAAGGAGCTGAATGGTGGGTATTAGAGCTGGTTCTCTCAGTCGTATTGTGGGCCTGGAATGTGATAAAAGAGAGAGGTCGAGTGAGATAAATGTGGTTGACAGCTCTTGGTGCTGGTGTAGGAAAAAACGTGAGCACTGCAGATCAGAGCTGAAAATGTGTTGCTGGAAAAGCGCAGCAGTTCAGGCAGCATCCAAGGAGCAGGAGCATCGACGTTTCAGGCATGAGCCCTTCTTCAGGAAGGGTGTAGGAAGTGAGTGATCAGACTGTGCAGAGGGCATGCAGGGTGAGTAAGGTGGGATGTTGAGTGGTCATGATTGGAGTAGTTGCTGTCTGTTATAGCGAGAGGTAGAACATTAGCCTTGATGGGAGGTGGATGTACTAGTAAAGACAGAGTGACTGAGGTAGCAGAGAAAAGATGGCAGCACTTACTCTGGTGGAACAGAGCAAGTCATTGACTGTGGAGACTGCACAGTGGGAACCTCAGACCAAGCTGGCATAGTTTGTGGTCTTGGCCTCCAATGGCCTTGATCGGCTGCACAATGACCTTTTGAATATGGTGCCAGTGCCAGGGATCCTGGGTAATCCCAGCAGTGGCTAGTACTTCTCCCCATTCTCATTTAAATATCACTAAATAATGCAAAACAAAAATCACAATTATGATATTTGTAAGATGATACCCGTGTTGAATTAATTTCAATCTGCATGTAATGTAATGTAAAAGATAACCCCAAATTATACCAATCTGAATTTTTTTGCCACTTCACTTATATAATCTTTATCAGTAAGCAAATTCCTCAAGTCCTCTTCACAACTTGATTGTCAAATTGCACAACTTTTTACAGCACTACCCGAGCTTCTAGAGGTGATGCATGGTTCTTTATCTTCGGGGCTTAAGCCCGAAACGTCGATTCTCCTGTTCCCTGGATGCTGCCTGACCTGCTGCGCTTTTCCAGCAACACATTTTCAGCTCTGATCTCCAGCATCTGCAGACCTCACTTTCTCCTCTTTATCTTCCAGGTAACTTCAAAGAGATCTGAAGGATTCCTCTCATTATTCCCCATCTATTGAAGGTTTTTGAGTCAAGGTGCGGCTGTTCAGGAACACGAGGCAGCAATTTAAACCCAATTGACTTCCTTACATTTGCCACAGCCTCCTTCAGTATTTTTCCTCTCCCTTTATCTCAACTACTCCTTGTCCTCCTCTCTCACCCTTACCTTCCTTCATTATTTCTTGCCTCCCCCCCACCTCTCCATGTCCCTCCATCACCTCCACCCTGTCACATCTCCACGTGCATGTCAGCGCTGGGTCTCTATTCAGATGAACGACTCATTGGCAACACTAGAAACAGAAAGGGGCCCTTACATATTGCCAACTGGAGAGGGACAATATTACACTAAGGACAAAGACATCCACCTGATCACCAGAAGTTCAAGATTTGCACAGACCTGGCCTGCATTCAGTTCATGTAGCACACCTTGATCTCCCTCAGCAAAACAGGATTGAAACTCAATGCTTTGATCCATCATTTCAGAATCATGGAATTGTTACAGTTAAAAAGAAAGGCCATTTAGCCAACTGTGGCTAAGCTGGCTCTCAGCATTTTAACTTAGTGCCATCTCCTGACTTTTCCCAATAACCTGGTAGATTGTTTAAATAAAAACAGTCTAATGGCCTCTTAAGTGCCTCAGTTAAACCTGCCGCCTTCGCACTGTCAGGCAGTGCATTCCAGGCCTGACTATTCATTGCATTAAAAACAATGTTTCTCACTACATATTTGCTTCTTTGGCAAAACATCTTAAAACTGTGGCAAATGAAAACCAAAAGAACTACTGATGCTATAAATCAGAAGCAAAAATAAAATGGAGGAAGGGTCACCGGACCTGAAATGTTAACTTTGATTTTTCTTCACAGATGCTGCCAGACCTGCTTAGCCTTTCCAGCAACTTCTGTTTTTGTTTAAACCATGCCCTCTGGCTCTTGATCATTTTTGGAGCAGGCAAGTTTCTCTCTAGCTACTCTGTCCAGAGCCCACGTGATTTCTATCAAATCTCTCAGTATTCTTGTGAAAAACTCTCTTAAATCTTTCATCATAACTGAAGTGCTTCATCCTTGGTACCATTCTTGTACAACCCTTTTGCATTCTCACCAATGTATTCATATTCTTTCTATTGTATAGTGCCAGAGCTGTGCATAATACTCCTGCTGAGTTTTAGCCAGTGTCCTATATAAGTCATTATGACCTTCTTGCTCTTGTACTCTATACCCCTATTTTTGAAGCCAAGAATACAATGCTTGTTAACAGCTCTCTCTACCTGCCCTGCTATCTTTAATGACTTGAGGTAAATACATCTCCAGGTCTCTCTGCTCCTGCACACCCTTTAGAATAGTGCCATTTGTTTTACCCTGTCTCAGGATCTTTGTACCAAGATGTACCTCACACTTCTCTGCATTGAACTTCCTGTACCATTTATCTGACTGCTCCACTATTGTACAAATTCCATAAGGGTGGCACAGTGGCTAGCACTGCTGCTTCACAGTGCCAGGAACCCAGGTTCAATTCCAGCCTTGGGCGACTGTCTGTATGGAGTTTGCACATTCTCCAAGTGTCTGAGAGAGTTTCCTTCGGGTGCTCCGGTTTCCTCCCACAGTCCAAAGATGTGCAGGTCAGGTGAATTGGCCAGGCTAAATTGCCCCTGGTGTTAGGTGCATTAGTCAGAGGGAAAAGGGTCTGGGTGGGTTACCCTTCGGAGGGTTGGTGTGGACTGGTTAGGCCAAATGGCCTGTACTGTTGGGACGGTCTCCACCTGAACCGATCAGGTACCAATGTTCTAGCGAAGAGGATAAATAGGGTGGTCAGTAGGACTTTAAACTTCTGAGTTGGGAGGAGGGGGGAGGGGGGGAGGAAGGGAAAGCGACAGGGAGTATGGAGTTAAATGGAAAGATAAGCAACAGGATAGTATATGTGCAGGTAGATTTAAACTCGAGGCAGACTGGTAATGCAGCAAAAAGGATGGATAACTTAGGACATCTTATGGCTTCCAATATCTCTAATGATAAGAAAGTTAGCATTAAGGCACTTTACCTGAATGCTCGTAGCATTCGTAACAAAGCAGATGAACTAATGGCACAGATCATGAATGATTATGATGTGGTAGGCATCACAGAGACGTGGTTACAGGGGGGTGCGTCGGATGATGTGGAGTCTGTGTGGGTGGAATTGAGGAACCACAAAAGGCAAAAAAAAAACCATAACGGGGGTTACGTACAGACCTCCTAACAGTGGTCAGGACCAGAGGCGCAACATGTACCGGGAAATAGAGAAGGCATGTCAGAAAGGCAAGGTCATGGTGATCATGGGAGACTTCAATATGCAGGTGGACTGGGTAAATAATGCTGCCAGTGGATCCAAAGAAAGGGAATTCTTGGAATGCTTACAGGATGGCTTTTTGGAACAGCTTGTCATGGAGCCCACAAGGGAGCAGGATATTCTGGACCTAGTGCTAAGCAATGAACCAGACTTTATAAAAAATCTTAAAGTAAGGGAACATTTAGGAAGCAGCGATCATAATATAGTTCAGTCTGCAGTTTGAAAGAGAGAAGGCAAAATCGGATGTAATGGTGTTACAGTTAAATAACGGTAATTATGAGGGCATGAGAGAGGAACTGACGAAAATAGACTGGAGGCAGAGCCTGGCAGGGAAGACAGTAGAGCAAAAATGGTAGGAGTTTGTGGGTTATAATGGAGGACACTGTACAGAGGCTCATCCCCAAGAAAAGAAAGATTATGCGGGGAGGGATTAGACATCCATGGCTGACAAAGGAAGTCAGGAAATCTATCAAAGAAAAAGAGAGATCCTATAAAGTGGCCAAGAGCACTGGGAAATCAGAAGATTAGAAAGGCTACAAAAACAAACAGAGGATAACAAAAGAGAAATAAGGAAGGAGAGGATCAAATATGAAGGTAGGCTAGCCAGTAATATTAGAAATGATAGTAAAAGTTTCTTTCAATACATAAGAAACAAACGACAGGCAAAAGTAAAACAATGGGCCACTTCAAACTGATGCTGGAAGCATAGTGATGGGAGATAAGGAAATAGCAGGAGAACTTAATAAGTACTGTGCATCAGTCTTCACAGTGGAAGACATTAGCAATATCCCAACAATTAAAGGCAGTCAGGGGGCTGAGTTGAGTATGGTTGCCATTACAAAAGAGATAGTGCTAGAAAAGCTAAAAAGGTCTTAAAATTGACAAATCTCCTGACCCCGGTGGGACACATCCTAGAGTTCTGAGGGAGGTGACTGAGGAAATAGCAGAGGCATTGGTTGACATCTTTCAAAAGTCACTGGAGTCAGGGAAAGTCCCGGATGATTGGAAGATTGCTGTTGCAACTCCCTTGTTCAAGAAAGGATCAAGACAAAAGATGGAAAATTATAGGCCAATTAGCCTAACCTCGGTTGTTGGTAAAATTCTAGAATCCATCATTAAGGATGAGGTTTCTAAATTCTTGGAAGAACAGAATCGGATTAGAACAAGTCGACATGGATTTAGTAAGGGGAGGTCGTGCCTGACAAACCTGTTGGAATTCTATGAAGAGGTGACAAGTAGGTTAGACCGGGGAAACCCAGTGGATGTGGTCTAACTAGACTATCAAAAGGCCTTTGATAAGGTGCCACACGGGAGGCTGCTGAGCAAGGTGAGGGCCCATGGTGTTCGAGGTGAGCTAGTGGTATGGATTAAGGATTGGCTGTCTGACAGAAGGCAGAAAGTTGGGATAAAAGGTTCTTTTTTGGAATGGCAGCCGGTACAAGCAGTATCCCGCAGGGTTCAGTGTTGGGGCCACAGCTGTTCACGTTATATATTAATGATCGGGATGAAGGGACTGGGGGCATTCTAGTGAAGTTTGCCGATGATACAAAGTTAGGTGGACAGGCAGGTAGTACTGAGGAAGTGGGGAGGCTGCAGAAGGATCTAGACAGTTTGGGAGAGTGGTCCAGGAAATGGCTGATGGAATTCAATTTGAGCAAATGTGAGGTCTTGCACTTTGGAAAAAAG